>NC_090654.1:235079436-235424436 GCF_040937935.1 Hyperolius riggenbachi | reverse complement strand
AGGGGATTCTTCCCCATTACACATTCTTCATGCACGATCTGAACCAGGTGTACTTCTTTGCCTGGCCCAGCCAAACATAGTGTCCAGCAGTTTAAATGTTTTTGGGGAAGATGCATGCTATCGCTGTCTGGGCCACGCAAGGTGATATGACCACTGTTGTGTAAACTTTTTTGGGAGGATTGGGAAAATGGTATAAGTAGGTGCCTTCTTAGTGCCAAAACTATTTTAAATAATTTTCATAATTGCAGATATGGATAGTCGTGGATTTTTCACCAAAAAACGCAAAGCTTGTGCAGTAGAACCTGAATGCAGTGTGTCGCAGCTGTCCCATACAGAATCAAGTGAAATTATTGCAGACATTGAAACCAGCTCAGATGTAACCCACCCAGAATGGGAAAACAGTGACAATGATAGCATTGCCACAATTTAATCAGATAGTGAGACATCTACTGTTGAAGGAGGAGATACATGCCAGGAAATTATTGCAGTATGCAAAGACAGAATCCAAGTGCAAAGGCCTCCTGGTCCAACGGACATTAGCCAAACTAGAGACACCATGCCTGTCCAACCAAAACTTAACGCATTTCCTCTAAAAAATTTTGGACAACAACGTAGAGCCTTTAATCCCAACTGGTACACAACTTTTAACTGGATTGAATATTCACAATCTGAGGATGCAGTGTACTGCTTCCCATGCAGGAATTTCCATCAGCCAAATAAATCTGCCAATGCTTTTGTCCGACTTGGCTTCCAGAACTGGAAAAAAGCGATAGGAAAAGATGGATCACTGACTATACATAACAGTGCAGAAGCACATAAAGCCAGTCATGTAGCTTGGTGTGAATTTCAGATACGCACAAGAGATGGACGTACTTTAAATACAAACAGTCTGATTCACAAAGCGGTGATAACTCAGTTATCACGCCTAAAAGACTTTAGGCATGATAACCTTTGCACCGCTGAGTTAGCACTGCTTTGTTCTGATTATCGCGTGCAAAGTTTTGCACGCGCAAACGCGTACACGCGCGTGCAAAGTCCCATAGGCCTTAATGGGCACTGCGCGCGAAGTGCGGTGCGCGCGCGCGCCCGCGCGATTGCGCGCGCAAAACTCTGCGCGTGGAAAATTCGCGCGAGTTTCTTCTTATCATGCCTAAACTGAGTTTAGGCGTGATAAAGGGCTTTTCACTGGCGTGCAAACACTTTGCACCGCTTTGTGAATCAGGCCCCAAGGGCTCGATTCACAAAGCGGTGATAACCCAGTTGAAGACTTTGGGCGTGATAACCATTTTTATCATGCCTAAACTCAGTTTAGGCATGATAAGTTTAGATAAGTTTAGATCGCATGCAAAGTCCCGCACGCAAAGCAGCACCATTAAACTCTATGCAAAGTGCACCAGACTTTGCTAGCGCAAAACTTTTGATCAGCTGTGCACTGCGGTGCTAACCCAGTTGGTTCTTAAACTTATCATGCCTAAAAACTTATCACACCTAAACTTATCATGCCTAAACTTATCACACCTAAACTTATCATTCCTAAACAGAGTTTAGGCGTGATAAAGGGCTTTTCACCACGGTGCTAACTGTTAGCACCGCTTTGTGAATCAGGCCCAATCTGTTACAACACAGTGATGTGTTTCACACAGCGTACTGCGCAGGCACAGACCATACTGGGCCTGCGCAGTACGCTCCTGGTGACATCATCGGGAGCAAGGACACGGCAACACAGGCGCAGTGGTTTTCAGACTTTAAGTTCTGAAATTCCAAAAGTGAACCGGAGGCGGGGCTGGAGCATCGGTGAGTGGCTGCGTGGTCACAGGATGTCTGCGGGGGACCATTTTCCCCCGACCCCCTACAGTATTCCTCTAAGGTAAACCTGAAGTGAGGAAAGTGGCATGTCCTGACAGTGTGTCGCATGGCACCACTGTTGCCATGCAGACCCGACACTGGAAGCAGCGATTAGGTGAGTTGACCCTTTTCTTATTGTCCGCTCACAAGTCTGCAGGGAGAGTTTAAAAAAAGGAATGCTGCAACTTTGCCCAGGCCTGATATAGAGCCTTCCTGTTCCTGCATAGTACAGACAGCCCCCTACTTACAAACAACTCGAGTTACAACGTTTCAGAGATACAATAATGTACATACTTCATAATAATAATACTTCCGTTTTGTATTACATTTTTATTGTTGTTAAATGTTACAGTATTGAATAAACTATACATTATAAGTCGTTTCAAACACTTTAAATGCATGTTGAAAACAACCAAAAAAGTTGTTTATATATTATAAATTCAAATCCAGAGTTGTCTAAAAGTAAATCATTTATCCACGTTTTACAATATTTAACATAGGACTCAACAAACGAATTTAACGGAACCTGTTTATAAGTAGGAGACCGCCTGTATTGTAATTTCAATTTATTATTGTGGATGTAATAATAAGTTCAAAGTTTTGGGTTTTTTCTCTTTAGGTGATCTCTCCATTCAAAAGGTTGGCAGGAATTAGGCCAGGGTCAGAGGCAAACCCAGGATTTTCAAGTGTGTGTGTGTGTGTGTGTGGGTGGGGGGGGGGGGGATTCCTGAAAGATTTCCCTCAGTTACACACAATACTATATAATAATATGGTACATCATGCTGGGAACACATAATGCAATTTCCCGTCCGACCAACCGACAACAGGATTGATCAGGAGCAGTTTGGATACAGATAATAATGAGGACAGCCGACATTGGTAATGAAGGGGAAAGTGAAGCATTCATACAGCAGGGCACAGGGCTGTGCTCATACCTGACTCTGTTACGTTCCCCAGAGCTGCTCCATGCTCTGTACTCACACTGCTGCTCTATTCTCTGTACACACACTGCTGCTCCATGCTCTGTACACCCATTGCTGCTCTATGATCTGTACACACGCTGCTGCTCCATACTCTGTACACATGCTGCTGCTCCATGCTCTGTACACATGCTGCTGCTCCATGGTCTGTACACACACTGCTGCCCCATGGTCTGCACACAAACTGCTGCTCCATGCTCTGTGCACACACTGCTGCTCCATGGTCTGTACACACACTGCTGCTCCATGGTCTGTACACACTGCTGCTCCATGCTCTGGACACACACTGCTGCTCCATGGTCTGTATACACTGCTGCTCTATGATCTGTACACACGCTGCTGCTTCATACTCTGTACACACACTGCTGCTCCATGGTCTGTACACACACTGCTGCCCCATGGTCTGCACACAAACTGCTGCTCCATGCTCTGTGCACACACTGCTGCTCCATGGTCTGTACACACA
This sequence comes from Hyperolius riggenbachi, assembly GCF_040937935.1. Classification (NCBI taxonomy): domain Eukaryota; kingdom Metazoa; phylum Chordata; class Amphibia; order Anura; family Hyperoliidae; genus Hyperolius; species Hyperolius riggenbachi. Next base: position 235,421,145 of record NC_090654.1, on the reverse strand, counting down.
CTGCTGCTCCATGGTCTGTACACATTGCTGCTCTATGATCTGTACACACGCTGCTGCTCCATACTCTGTACACACACTGCTGCTCCATGGTCTATACACACACTGCTGCCCCATGGTCTATACACACACTGCTGCTTCATGCTCTGTACACATGCTGCTGCTCCATGGTCTGTACACACACTGCTGCCCCATGGTCTGTACACAAACTGCTGCTCCATGCTCTGTGCACACACTGCTGCTCCATGCTCTGTACACACACTGCTGCTCCATGGTCTGTACACACACTGCTGCTCCATGCTCTGGACACACACTGCTGCTCTATGGTTTGTACACACACTGCTGCTTCATGCTCTGTACACACACTGCTGCTCCATGGTCTATACCAGGCATGGGCAAACTCGGCCCTCCAGCTGTTACGGAACTACAAGTCCCACAATGCATTTGCCTTTATGAGTCATGACTGTGGCTGTCAGACTCCTGCAATGCATTGTGGGACTTGTAGTTCAGTAACAGCTGGAGGGCCGAGTTTGCCCATGCCTGGTCTATACACACACTGCTGCTTCATGCTCTGTACACACACTGCTGCTCCATGGTCTATACACACACTGCTGCTCCATGGTCTATACACACACTGCTGCTTCATGCTCTGTACACACGCTGCTGCTCCATCCAAAGTCAACTGTAGCAGGGAAAGAAAGGGGGCAGTGCTGTGAGCTGCAGGATGCCTGCAGATATTCTGGTGTGTCAACTTGTGCCTGTCCCCAGACCCTGCACCGGCCCGGGTCTGAGGGGGGATTCTGGGCTGCTGTAATTCCCCCATCCCCCTCCCCTGCGTGTTTGCCTATGTGGGTGTGGCTAATGCAATCAAAAGCTTTCCAAAAATGTGATTACCCACAGTTACTTCATGATTTAACAAGGGGCAATTACTTTTTTCACAACGGGCCATGTGGGTTCGGATAGTTTTTTCCTTAATAAAGAAAATGGTCACTGTAAAACTGCGTTTTGTGTTTAATTAGGTTATCTTTGACGAATATTTAAATTTGCATTAAAATGACTCTGAAGTGAAAAAAAAACTTATGATATAATGAATTGTATATGCTGTACGGATAATTAGTAGAACATGAATAGCAAAGAAAAGTCTCATATTTTTATTTTCAGTTATATAGCTATTTTCTATAACATTGCATCATTCTCTAAGGTTTGCATCTTACAAATTACACTCTGAAACAGAGCAGGGCTAATGATGAAACAGAGCAGGGCTAATGATGAAACAGAGCAGGGCTAATGATGAAACAGAGCAGGGCTAATGATCCTTTGAACTTCCTGACAGAAAATAACTTTAACAAACAAGAAACTGTGAGAGACAGGTTGAGATAAGTGCTTCAGAAAATAGCATTGCTCTGACTAAATTAGTCAGAGAGCTCAGAGAAGCTCTTTAGCATAGATAACAACTGAAGTTTCTTAACTCTTCCTGTACTGGAAATAATATGAGACTCGTATCTGTGCTACTAATGTTCTGTTTCTTAGCTGTACTCAGGGCTGTTTCTTGGGCAGTGTGGGCAGGGCGCCCGTCCTGGGCGCAGACCAACAAGTAGAAGAAAGGGGGGTGCAGGCAGAAGGACATAACCGCTAAGGAGCTGGTGATGTGCGGTGCAGCCAAATGGAAGAAGAAAGAAGATTACTAGTGCGATCACCTTCCTTGACTCCTCCTGGGCTGCCTGCGTCAGACGTCAAGTCATCATCACATCACCACCGCGTGATGACACCTGATGTCCTGTAGTGGTACTGCAGACTGTCAGTGCGCGGCGCCCATGGAGGAGTCGGCTTTCCGTGCTCTGTGTGCCTGTGTGTTCTCCTGGTCCCTGCTTCCTCCTGGATGAGCGACTGGTCACTAGTAAGTAGGCAGATCTACTTGTGACCTGTGGCAGTGTGACTGTCCCTAAAGAGTGAGGGTTTGCGAGTCCACGGCGGTGGGGGCGCGATTTTTACACCCTCGACTTTGGTGCAATTTAGCCTACAAACTACCCTGGCTGTACTACAATACAGATCATTATCTCATAAGTTTATATTCACTTCAGATTCCCTTTAAGATCTGAAACTTTCAAGTGTGACATGCAAAATAACAAGAAATCAGGCAGGGGTAAAAACTTTCTCATAGCACTGTATACCGTATTTTTGGACCATAAGGCTCTCCTGATCATAATATGCATCTAGGTTTAGAGGACAAAAACCTGGTGCCTCCGTGGTGCTGGAGCGTCTTGTGGATCTCCTTCTCCCCCAAGTCCTCCCCAGTTATTATATCCAGGAGTAGGCCAACCCTGAAGCAGACTGGATCATGTGATTCAGGGCAGTAGACTGTAAAGAGCAGCATCAGCTCTACAGTCAGTTGATCTTTTTCAGTCTCTCCCTCTGCTCTGCTGCTTCTGCCTGACTCATGGAGCACAGAGCTTGCCTGCTGTGAGCCTGAGAGTGCTGGCACGCCACCTAATTACATATGCAATGCTCTTTGCTAGCCTCACCTCCTAAACATGCGCCATTCTGCCCTTTGGTTTCCCTGAGTATGTGTGCTTGTGTGTGCGTGTGTTTGTGTGTTGCCCCATCAGTCACTTCTAGCTGTCTGCACCCAGCAACTCACCTTCACATCCACACTCAGCCCTACACCTATCAGCGCCAATTCACTTGTCTATCAGTATCCTTCACAACACGGGGGGGGGGGGGGGTGATTGGGGTCAGGGTGTTACGCATCCTTAAAAGTTTCTTTCAAGCAGCAAAAAAGTCTGGAACTTGCCCTAACTATATCCCCCTTGTACCTCTTATAGATCTCATATAGTATATATTATTAGTTTTGTATTCTTTAGAGGACTTTGTTTATTAAAATGTTCAGCACACAGTCTTGCCCACACTCATGTCCTCAGCGCATACATGTGAATTGGCTGCTGGGGGACTTGGGCGCAGGATACAGCCGGTATGGCTTATCTTGCGGCTGCACAAATTCCCGGCGACATTAAATAGTGGGGGATAGTGGGGAATGATGTAATTCGGCTTCCAGCTAGTGTTGGGCGAACATCTAGATGTTCGGGTTCGGGCCGAACAGGCCGAACATGGCCGCGATGTTCGGGTGTTCGACCCGAACTCCGAACATAATGGAAGTCAATGGGGACCCGAACTTTTGTGGTTTGTAAAGCCTCCTTACATGCTACATACCCCAAATTTACAGGGTATGTGCACCTTGGGAGTGGGTACAAGAGGAAAAAAAATTTAGCAAAAAGAGCTTATAGTTTTTGAGAAAATCGATTTTAAAGTTTCAAAGGGAAAACTGTCTTTTAAATGCGGGAAATGTCTGTTTTCTTTGCACAGGTAACATGCTTTTTGTCGGCATGCAGTCATAAATGTAATACATATAAGAGGTTCCAGGAAAAGGGACCGGTAATGCTAACCCAGCAGCAGCACACGTGATGGAACAGGAGGAGGGTGGCGCAGGAGGAGAAGGCCACGCTTTGAGACACAACAACCCAGGCCTTGCATGAGGACAAGAAGCGTGCGGATAGCATGCTTTGTACCACCATGCAGTCATAAATGTAATAAAGATAAGTGGTTCAATAAACAGGGACCACGCGGCAACGCTAACCCAGCAGCAGCACACGTGATGGAACAGGAGGAGGCGCAGGAGGAGAAGGCCACGCTTTGTGAGACACAACAACCCAGGCCTTGCATGAGGACAAAAAGCGTGCGGATAGCATGCTTTGTACCGCCATGTAGTCATAAATGTAATAAAGATAAGAGGTTCAATAAACAGGGACCACGCGGCAACGCTAACCCAGCAGCAGCAGCAGCAGCAGCACACGTGATGGAACAGGAGGAGGCGCAGGAGGAGAAGGCCACGCTTTGTGAGACACAACAACCCAGGCCTTGCATGAGGACAAAAAGCGTGCGGATAGCATGCTTTGTACCGCCATGTAGTCATAAATGTAATAAAGATAAGAGGTTCAATAAACAGGGACCACGCGGCAACGGTAACCCAGCAGCAGCAGCAGCAGCAGCAGCACACGTGATGGAACAGGAGGAGGCGCAGGAGGAGAAGGCCACGCTTTGTGAGACACAACAACCCAGGCCTTGCATGAGGACAAAAAGCATGCGGATAGCATGCTTTGTACCGCCATGTAGTCATAAATGTAATAAAGATAAGAGGTTCCATAAACAGGGACCACGCGGCAACGGTAACCCAGCAGCAGCAGCAGCAGCAGCAGCACACGTGATGGAACAGGAGGAGGCGCAGGAGGAGAAGGCCACGCTTTGTGAGACACAACAACCCAGGCCTTGCATGAGGACAAAAAGCGTGCGGATAGCATGCTTTGTACCGCCATGTAGTCATAAATGTAATAAAGATAAGAGGTTCCATAAACAGGGACCGGCAACGGTAACCCAGCAGCAGCAGCAGCAGCAGCAGCAGCAGCACACGTGATGGAACAGGAGGAGGCGCAGGAGGAGAAGGCCACGCTTTGTGAGACACAACAACCCAGGCCTTGCATGAGGACAAAAAGCGTGCGGATATAGCAGCAATGCTTTTTGCCGCCATGCAGTCATAAATGTAATACAGATGAGAGGTTCAATAAACAGGGACCGGAAACGCTAAACCATCCCAGATGTTCATCGGTCATGTTACTTGGTTGGGGTCCAGGAGTGTTGCGTAGTCGTTTCCAATCCAGGATTGATTCATTTTAATTTGAGTCAGACGGTCTGCATTTTCTGTGGAGAGGCGGATACGCCGATCTGTGATGATGCCTCCGGCAGCACTGAAACAGCGTTCCGACATAACGCTGGCTGCCGGGCAAGCCAGCACCTCTATTGCGTACATTGCCAGTTCGTGCCAGGTGTCTAGCTTCATGCCCGGTTTCAGGTCCAGCGGTGCCAGCCACAAATCCGTCTGTTCCTTTATTCCCCTCCAAATTTCCTCCCCTGTGTGCTGCTTATCCCCAAGGCAGATCAGCTTCAGCAACGCTTGCTGACGCATGCCAACAGCTGTGCTGCACTGCTTCCACGATCCTACTGCTGCTGGTGCTGGGTTAGCATTTCCGGATGAGGTACAGCTTTGAGATGCGTTGGAGGAGAAGGAGTCAGAGAGGTAGGTGCTGCTGTTGTTATCCAGCTGTTTGCGGCGTGGGCAACACCCGCGCCGTAGCAGGTGAGGAATCGCTGCCAGGCTCCACAAGGTTCACCCAGTGCGCGGTAAGGGAGATGTATCGACCCTGGCCGAACGCACTCGTCCAGGTGTCAGTGGTGAGGTGAACCTTGCAGGCAACGGCATTCTTCAAGCTTCGGGTTATTTAGCTGACCACGTGCTCATGCAACTCAGGCACTGCAGAGCGCGCAAAGTGGTAGCGGCTGGGAACCACGTAACGTGGGATGGCCACTGACATCATGCCCTTGAAGCTGTTTGTCTCCACCACTCGATATGGCAGCATTTCGCAGGCCAGAAGCTTGGCTATGCTGGCTGGCTGTTACTGCCACGGCCCGGGGGTCATTTGCTGGCAATTTCCTCTTGTGCTCAAACATCTCAGAGACAGACAACTCAACCGTAGCGCTGCACACCGAAGGGCTGTTGGTTGTTGTGTTTGATGAACACTGGGAGACCTCAAGAGCACTAGTCCGGAAAGTGACAGTGTCAGCATCGTCTGATGTTTGTGAATGTTGTGAACCACGCAATGGCTGGGCTACTGCTGCTGCTGAGGCGGGTCTGGTGGTGAGTCTGGTGAACCCAAGGGAGGCAGTGTTGCTGGTGGTACCCTGTCCTGCCGCGTTTGCCCACAGAGTGGGATGTTTGGATAGAATGTGGCGGCTCATGCTGGTGGTGGAGAGGTTGTTAATACTTTTCCCCCTGCTCAGGCGGGTCTTGCACACCTTGCAAATCGCCATGGTAACATCCTCAGTGCAGTCTTCAAAGAAAGCCCAGACTTTAACTGGCTGAGGACTCGGACCTCGTGCGTGATGTGCTGGTGCTGCTTAACCCACTGCTGGACGCTTGAGAGGTCATCCAAGTAATTATCTGGTCCTGTTCTTTTGGATCTGTGAGGGTTGTTGTCCTGGACAACATGGGCAGTATTGAGTGGGTTTTCTTGGGTGCTCCCCTGTGGCCTGTACGTGAACCGTCAGGGGAAACACCTCTTCCCTTGCCCCTCCCTCTTTCACCGGATTTCTTCCTCATTTCACTTATCCTTAAAGTACACGCTGACTGGCAGCAGTACAGTGGCAGTACAGAAATGCTATACAGTGGTGGGTGAGCGGTGTACCACTATTGTCAGCAGTGACACAGAGCACAATGCTATACAGTGGCGGGTGAGCGGTGTACTACTGTTCCCAGCAGACACAGAGTGGAAGTAAACACAATGCTATATAGTGTGGCTGAGCCGTGTACACAGAGTGGCATTAAACACAATGCTATATAGTCTGCTATATAGTCACCCCGAACAGGGTGATGTTCTGCAGAACCCGAACAGTGGCAAACACTGTTCGCCCAACACTACTGGGAGGGAACGCAGATTTTAGTACCTAAACACACGATACAACATGTTTTCCGGGGTCGGACTCTGAGGCACATACAGATGGTCCCGATCATCATCCTCATCATACAACTCTTCTCCTGAGTCTGACCCACCCACCACCTCTGCCACCCCAACATCCCCAGACACAGACCCCTCATCGTCCTCAACATTAACTTGGGATGCTGGCCTGAGCCAGACCTCCTCCTCCACATCAGGCCCCATCATCTCCTCAATGGCAGCCCTCATTAATCGCTCTGGCGACGGACTGATGGACACAACGTTCTCCTCCGGGGAGGGCTGCTGCTGACCACTGGCTGCTGGGGTGGATGTTATAGCTTGCGTGGGGCGTTGGCTGTTGCTGTTGTTGGGAGTGCTGCTCACAGCGGAGGTCTCTGGGGAACTCATGTTGAGCTCATATAGTGGTTGACGGTGAGTGGAGTATTACTGATCCCAGCAATATACACACTGACTGGCAGAGTACGCAATGCTATATAGTGTGGCTGAGCGGTGTACACAGAGTGGCAGTAAACACAATGCTATATAGTCTGGCTGAGCGAGCGGTGTACTACTGTTCCCAGCAGAATCAGAGTGGCAGTAAACAATGGTATATAGTCTGGCTGAGCGGTGTACACAGAGTGTCAGTAAACAATGGTATATAGTCTGGCTGAGCGAGCGGTGTACTACTGTTCCCAGCAGAATCAGAGTGGCAGTAAACAATGGTATATAGTCTGGCTGAGCGGTGTACACAGAGTGTCAGTAAACAATGGTATATAGTCTGGCTGAGCGGTGTACACACAATGCTATATAGTCTGCTATATAGTGTCAGTAAACAATGGTATATAGTCTGGCTGAGCGAGCGGTGTACTACTGTTCCCAGCAGAATCAGAGTGGCAGTAAACAATGGTATATAGTCTGGCTGAGCGGTGTACACAGAGTGTCAGTAAACAATGGTATATAGTCTGGCTGAGCGAGCGGTGTACTACTGTTCCCAGCAGAATCAGAGTGGCAGTAAACAATGGTATATAGTCTGGCTGAGCGGTGTACACAGAGTGTCAGTAAACAATGGTATATAGTCTGGCTGAGCGAGCGGTGTACTACTGTTCCCAGCAGAATCAGAGTGGCAGTAAACAATGGTATATAGTCTGGCTGAGCGGTGTACACAGAGTGTCAGTAAACAATGGTATATAGTCTGGCTGAGCGGTGTACACACAATGCTATATAGTCTGCTATATAGTGTCAGTAAACAATGGTATATAGTCTGGCTGAGCGAGCGGTGTACTACTGTTCCCAGCAGAATCAGAGTGGCAGTAAACAATGGTATATAGTCTGGCTGAGCGGTGTACACAGAGTTTCAGTAAACAATGGTATATAGTCTGGCTGAGCGGTGTACACAGAGTGTCAGTAAACAATGGTATATAGTCTGGCTGAGCGGTGTACACAGAGTGGCAGTAAACACAATGCTATATAGTCTGGCTGAGCGAGCGGTGTACTACTGTTCCCAGCAGAATCAGAGTGGCAGTAAACAATGGTATATAGTCTGGCTGAGCGGTGTACACAGAGTGTCAGTAAACAATGGTATATAGTCTGGCTGAGCGGTGTACACAGAGTGTCAGTAAACAATGGTATATAGTCTGGCTGAGCGGTGTACACAGAGTGGCAGTAAACACAATGCTATATACTCTGGCTGAGCGAGCGGTGTACTACTGTTCCCAGCAGACACAGAACAGTGAACAGAATGCTATATAGTGTGGCTGAGCGAGCGGTGTACCACTATTCCCAGCAGACACAGAACAGTGAACAGAATGCTATATAGTGTGGCTGAGCGGGCGGTGTACCACTATTCCCAGCAGACACAGAACAGTGAACAGAATGCTATATAGTGTGGATGAGCGAGCGGTGTACCACTATTCCCAGCAGACACAGAACAGTAAACAGAATGCTATATAGTGTGGCTGAGCGAGCGGTGTACCACTATTCCCAGCAGACACAGAACAGTGAACAGAATGCTATATAGTGTGGCTGAGCGAGCGGTGTACCACTATTCCCAGCAGACACAGAACAGTGCACAGAATGCTATATAGTGTGGCTGAGCGAGCGGTGTACCACTATTCCCAGCAGACACAGAACAGTAAACAGAATGCTATATAGTGTGGCTGAGCGAGCGGTGTACCACTATTCCCAGCAGACACAGAACAGTAAACAGAATGCTATATAGTGTGGCTGAGCGAGCGGTGTACCACTATTCCAAGCAGACACAGAACAGTGAACAGAATGCTATATAGTGTGGCTGAGCGAGCGGTGTACCACTATTCCCAGCAGACACAGAGTGGCAGTAAACAGAATGCTATATAGTGTGGCTGAGCGAGGTACACAGAGTGGCAGTAAACAGAATGCTATATAGTGTGGCTGAGCAAGCGGTGTACTACTATTCCCAGCAGACACAGAGTGGCAGTAAACAGAATGCTATATAGTGTGGCTGAGCGAGGTACACAGAGTGGCAGTAAACAGAATGCTATATAGTGTGGCTGAGCAAGCGGTGTACTACTGTTCCCAGCAGTGACACAATGACAGGGGGGACCCTGGCTAGCGTGGCTGGAGCGCGAACTACCCTGCCTGCCTACCCAAAGCTAAACCCACAGACAAATGGCGGAGATATGACGTGGTTCGGGTATTTATTTACCCGAACCACGTGACCGTTCGGCCAATCAGAGCGCGTTCGGGTCCGAACCACGTGACCCGTTCGGCCAATCACAGCGCTAGCCGAACGTTCGGGGAACGTTCGGCCATGCGCTCTTAGTTCGGCCATATGGCCGAACGGTTTGGCCGAGCACCGTCAGGTGTTCGGCCGAACTCGAACATCACCCGAACAGGGTGATGTTCTGCAGAACCCGAACAGTGGCGAACACTGTTCGCCCAACACTACTTCCAGCTATTTACATTATACAGTTACATAGGTACAGTTATTTGGGTTGAAAAAAGACATACGTCCATCGAGTTCAATCAGAGAACAAAGTACAACACCAGCCTGCTCCCTCACATATCCCTGTTGATCCAGAGGAAGGCGAAAAAACTCTTACAAGGCATGGTCCAATTAGCCCCAAAAGGGAAAAAAATTCCTTCCCGACTTCAGATGGCAATCAGATAAAATCCCTGGATCAACATCATTAGGCATTACTTAGTAATTATAGCCATGGATGTCTTTTAACGCAAGGAAAGCATCTAAGCCCCCTTTAAATGCAGGTATAGAATCTGCCATACCTGCATACCGCCATTAAAGATGTGGCCTTTTATACAGTTAATACTGTTTTTGGCTTTTGTAGTTTCATTTTACGTTTTGTTTGTTCGAGGCTTTTATTTGCTTTTGAAAATGTGAATTAATTTTGAATGTTGCTGCTTTGTTTATTGTTTAGAAGAATTTCCACGTCTTTTAAGGCTTTTAACTGTTAGTTTTAACTCACAGTTCCCCAGTGCACTGAGTGCAATACTGTTACTGTAAACCAGCTGCAAAGTCTTGTATTTATCAATCTAGATGCCATCTGGTATTTTCAAGTCCATCTTTGTGTCGAGATGTGAAAAGATTTTCTCCAAAATGTGAATATCTTGTTTCAATTCAATTAATAATATTAATAGTATTAATAATTTTTAGCTGCCTGACAAAATTGTGATTTCATTATATATTTTACAAAAAAGCAATATCAGACAAAGGCTTCTTCCCCTCAGCTGTCAACTCTCTTAACTCTCTGAACTTTCTTCACTTACCCCCCACCCCCTTAGATCACCCCCTCCGTCATAAGCTGTAACCGAAAAAACATGTGCACTGCTGCATACTATAACTGGGGACAGTTGTGTGGTTTTCACGTGTTAAATTGCTGTACTTGGTGAGCTACGCTAACCCGCTATCTCTTAATGCAGAATTATTTCTCTGATGTATTCTTTGTCCCCTATCCTATATTTAAGCACTGTCCATGCCAAGTCCAATTCCGGGCACGGCTCAGTCGTGCTTGGCGAAATAATAATGATTCTGATAAAATAATACGCCTGTATGGCGCACATGTGTGTGCATATACAGTACATACAAGACTTTGGATAATACAACAACACCAAAATACAATAGGCAAATAGCCCTGCAGATTTGAGCTTATAGTTAAAAGGAACCTATTATTATTATTATTAAAGAGACACTGAAGCGAAAAAAAAAATGTATGATATTATGATTTGTATGTGTAGTACAGCTAAGAAATAAAACATTAAGATCAGATACATCAGTCTAATTGTTTCCAGTACAGGAAGAGTTAAGAAACTCCAATTGTTATTTCTATGCAAAAAAGCCATTAAGCTCTACGACTTTCAAAGTCCTGGAGAGGGCTGTTATCTGACTTTTATTATCTCAACTGTAATGGCCCATACTCACGGGCAGCAAATGTTGCCTGTCGCCAGCACACGTGAGCGTGTGGGCGACAGGCCGGCGACAGCTCCTCGACAGGTCCCTCCGCGTACACACGCGGAAGAGGGGTCCAGCGGCATGACGGAAGCTGTCGCCGACGTTCCTCCTCCCCCCGCCGGAAGCTCGCCGGAAGCTCTGTGTACCTCAATGGAGGTTGCTGTCGCTAGTCCGCGTACTCACGCGGACTAGCGACAGCTGCGGCGGAGTTGTGGCGGCGACTGTCGCCAGGCGATTGAACTTTTCAATCGCCTGGCGACATCAGCGACGGGCGACAGTTTGGGGTGCGCGCCCGTTGCGGGCGACAGTTCGGGATGCGCGCGGCCCATACTCACGGGCAACCTGTCGCCGCAACACGCGCGCGCCGCGTGTTGAGGCGACAAAAGTCCCTCGTGAGTATGGGCCATTAGTAAACAAATGTCTTTTTCTCTGCCAGAGGAGAGGTCATTAGTTCACAGACTGCTCTGAAAGAATCATTTTGAATGCTGAGTGTTGTGTAATCTGCACATATTAGAGAATGATGCAATGTTAGAAAAACACTATATACCTGAAAATAAAAATATGAGAATATTTTCTTTGCAGCTAATCTTCTAGTAATTATTCATAGTACACAACCAATTCATTATATCATATATTTTTTTCCGCTTCAGTGTCTCTTTAAATCTAATAAAAAAAAAATAAAAAAAATAAAGAATTTGAGTAATAAAACATTTTATTCAGGTTTTGATGCTTTGAGACTTTTGTGAAAGTACAGATAGGGCACAGAGAGCTGGGTACTTGTAGGAGAAAGAAAAGATAAAGCACTCTTTATTCATTCATGGCGATTCAGATTAAGCATAACCTCAGATCACACTGTTCCAACAACAACTCTGTTTACAAAATCAGCACACAAGGAAACATAGCTCATGTACGCGGCATAAAGGAACGGATAGAACTGAAAGCGGAAAAACATTTCATGCATACATTAATGTATACATTCATAACCTGTTTCTCTTCCTTTCATCCAGGTACTCACTGTTCAGGATTGCCATTGTGATGCATGGTGCTCTGTTAATACTGATCTCCTCTCCAAGCACTCAGTAAAATACAGAGTATGTGATATGGTGTCTGCAAAACAAAGATCTTCTGGAAGTATTGTATAAACAGCCAATGTGTCCTCGCTCTTTATACTAGTACAAAACTTCATAAAAGGGTGAATAAATAATGACTAAACTTTTAAAATCAACCCATTTGCCAGAGCGGTGATTTTCTCTTATAGAAGTTATATAAAGAAGTTTTTTGCACCCTCAAAAAATAAAAAGCCATAAATACTCCTAAGAGTTTTCCAGAACAGTGATGAGCAAAAATGCCGATATTCTTTTCGCATTAATTTTCGCAAACATTTTCGCAACACATGTCATTGAAAGTAAGTTTGTGATTTTTCGCATTTTCGTGCAGTGGCATAGCTAGAGATTATGGGGCCCCATAGCAGAACTTTTATGGGGTCATCAGATGCAGGTACTCGAGCAATGCCACCTGCCTCTACCCAATGGAAATGAGTTAATTGGGCAAATTGCATTCCTATGCCATCTTCAATGCATATAGTCCATGGGCACTGAGACATAGGCCCATATGCAATTCACTTTCTCTCCATAGTTTTCTCCTAGGTGATATTTTTAAACTTGTCAATAAAATGCCCTTTAAGCCACCAGAAAGCAAGAAAATACTCAAAATAATTTTGATAGTACTTTTTCACCTACTTTATGGTACTTTTTTAGTTGAAAAGTGCTGGAAAGTTATTTAAAATTGAAGATGAAAAAAATTATCTCCTGGGAGAAAACTCAGGTGAAAAAGAGAATTGCATATGGCCCATAGTGAGAGTGAGGAGGAAGACAAGAAACTTAATAGTGACTACATCAAGTACCACCTGGGCCCTCTCTGCTCTCGGGTCCCATAGCAACTGCAATGGCTATTGCTACCCCTGTTTTTGTGAATTTTCTTGCTAAAATGAATGACTTTTCATGTTTTTGCTGTAAAAATAACATTCTTTTGCATTTTCTCAAAATCGAAAAATTCGCAAGCATCACCGTGCCAGAGCTTTGTTTTTTATCAGCGTGCTAATAAAAAGGAGTTAGTCTTAAAACTGTAGTAACACATTACCCTCCTTAGCGGTAACCCCAAGTCAGGCTCGGCATATGGAAATCTGCAGCTCAGAGCGGTATCCCCGAGCTAGACTTGTGGTGACCGCCGTGAGGTTAATGCAGAGCATTACGCACAGCGGGCAATTGAACTCACCTCCCTGGGGATCCAGGCGCCGCCAGCCATTCTTCTTCCTGTCCTCGGAGGCTCTGGATCCCTCTGGTGAGATTAGACAATTGGAGGATGGAGGGAGAACTGCAGTGCTGGATCCCAGGGAGGTGAGTAAGTGCTGGGTTGCTGCTGGCTTTCTGTCGACATGATTGTTTTGCGACTTTTAAAGGGATACTGTAGGGGGTCGGGGGAAAATGAGCTGAACTTACCCGGGGCTTCTAATGGTCCCCCGCAGACATCCTGTGCCCGCCCAGCCACTCCCCAATGCTCCGGCCCCGCCTCCGGTTCACTTCTGGAATTACTGACTTTAAAGTCAGAAAACCACTGCGCCTGCGTTGCCGTGTCCTCGCTCCCGCTGATGTCACCAGGAGTGTACTGCGCAGACACAGACCATACTGGGCCTGCGCTGTGCGCTCTTGATGACATCAGCGGGATCGAGGACAAGGCAATGCAGGCGCAGTGGTTTTCTGACTTCAAAGTCAGAAATTCCAGAAGTGAACCGGAGGCAGGGCTGGAGCATCGGTGAGCGGCTGCGCGGGCACAGGATGTCTGCGGGGGACCATTAGAAGCCCAGGGTAAGTTCAGCTTGTCAGGAATATACTGGGGTGCTTATGATGTAAGGATACGCAGGCGTGCCGCGGGCCGGTTCCTGACATAATTGGTGGCAGCGGTGGGATCGTTTAGTACATTAGTACGCAGTTTAGCTCGCTATTCTGAGTACTAAAGGCTGGAAGCTTGCTAGAAGCAACTAGCCTACAGAAGTCTACTCAGTGCAGAATCTATATACTTTTTTTTTTTTGTTCAAAGATACACACTTGGTATTTGCTTTCCCTCCCCCCCCCCCCTTTTTTCTTTTTATTTTTTGCAACGCGATGGCTCAGAAAGCATCCAGCTATGCAAGGCAAAACAAAGAGATACTACTCAACCTGTGTGAGCACAAAGGCATCGAGACGGTGAGCGGCAAGACTAAGGAGCAGTTAGTTCGTGCGCTCGAGGAGTATGATGAGCAAGCCCGTGCTTCAACGTCAGCAGATGCAGCTCACGACACGACAGAGGAGGAATCGCTCCCTCCACAGAATGCGAGGGGAGACGATGTCCGGGATGATCCACCGAACACGGAGATGACATCTCTGGAAGCTGATCTACAGCTACTGAACTCGGCTGATTCTGAACTGCGCATAAAGCTGATCCTACTGCACTGAAAGGCAGAGAAGGAACAAGTGGCACAGCGACACCAGCTGGAGCTGGCTAAACTTCAGCAGCAGAACCGGTCTGCTGGACCTGCAGAACGTGAAGGTGAGCGAGTCCACAGAATCCCCCTGGATAAATTCCCCGCTATGGACAAGGACTCTGACATAGACACTTTCGTACAGGGGTTTAAAAGGACTTGTCGGCAGTATGGGGTGCCCCGTGAGCAGTGGGCAAGATATCTCACACCAGGGCTGAGAGGCAAGGCCCTGGAGGCATTTGTGAGTCTCCCCCAGGAGGAAGAAACAGACTTTGAGGCAATTAAGAAAGCCATTATTGCGCGATACCACCTCACGCCAGAGGTATATCGCAAACGTTTCAGGACAGTGCAGCGAGGTCCTAATGACAGTTACCTGGATCATGCTTGCAACCTGCGCACTGCCTTCCAGCAGTGGTTAAAAGGACTGTCAGTCAAAACCTTGGATGCCCTGCAGGAGCTGATGATAAAAGACCAGTTCCTACACACCTGTCCTGTTGAGGTCCGGCTGTTCGTGCTGGATCGAGAACCAAAGACAGTGGATGAGGCTGCGGAAATGGCCGATTCCTACACGGCCCATAGAGCACCCGAGTCCCGGAGGACTACTACGCCCAGCAGGAGAGGAGAACAGATTGCTAAACCTGTTTCACCCAGCACCCAGAGGAGGCAAGCACCGCTGTCTCCTGGATTCAGGCAACCAACCACTGACACTCGGAAATGCTTTGTATGTGACAGAGTGGGTCATATCAGCACGACTTGCCCAGAGAGGAAGAGGGAGGCTCCAAAATCCAGTGAGGCCTCAAACCCCCGTGAAGTCCCAACTGCTCTGTGTGCTACCAGGAATGCCACTGGCTATGCAGAGAATCTGCAGCTTGTCACGGTTGGGGGTACAGTTGCCACTGGGCTGAGAGACACTGGAACAGAAGTGACTCTCATACATCCCCAGCTTGTGAACCCGGAGCAGTACATACCTGGGAAAATGATTGCTGTCAGAGGAATTGGGGGTGTCACCCCAGCCATACCCACCGCCTTGGTCCACCTGAATTGGGGGGCCGGCAGCGGAATGAAAGAAGTTGGGGTAACTGACAAAATCCCCACCAACGTTTTGCTGGGTACTGACCTGGGACGGTTAGTGGCCCGGTATGAGCCTACTCCAAACCCTGTGGAGCCTGCATCCCCAGCAGAAGTTCAGGACTCTTGCAAGGTACTGTTTGATAATGCTGTGCAAGTGGGGAGTGCTGGCGAGGCCCCAGGGGCTATGAACTGTGTGCTAGGAGCCAGCCCTAGTGATTCTCCAGTGCCTAGGCCTGGAGTGGGACATGTTGATACAAAGAATGCAGAAACTAATGATGTCATTCATGACGCACGTCGCACGGACTATCGAGGTGATCGATGCAGGAACTGTTGAGGCTACTTGTGAAGTGCTGGGTAGCACTGCGTATAATGCGGCAGATAATGTTGATGTGGAATGTAATGTTCTAAATGTCAATATGTGTAAGACGGATAATGCTGATGTCATATGTGTTGTGCTACATAATGCTGTGTGTCAGGTGGACACTCCGCCTGCTGCAGGAGTAACCAGCATTGCTCGCTGGGCTGCAGCAGATGGATTGCCCACTGAAGGAGCAGACGGCACCAGGCCAGGTCTTCCCCCTTCAGATGTTTTTAGGACCAAAGGTGATGTGGTTTATGATATGTGTAATGTGGACGCTCCCTCAGCTGCAGTGGTAACCCGCAGTGCTAGCGGGTCTACAGCAGAGGGACTGTCCACCGAAGTGGCAAATGTTACCGGGTCAGCCACATCCAATTCGGAACCTGGCCCTGAGGGCCCAGGAGCCTCTCCGTCTGCAGCCTTCCTAGAATGTGTGACAGGCAGCACTGAGCTCTCTGGGGCTGTTCGATTTGACAGCAGCCTGGAAGAGCTCAGGGGGCTAGCCAGCAGGTCACCAGCTGGGAGGGGCGGGCTGAGAGGGTTCTGGGAAGTTATTCCCTCTGAGCTGTCCGAAGTGGAGGAGGCAGACCGGCAGATAATCGTTCCCCAAAGGGACCGAGAGATAGCTCCTACCACTATAGAGAAAGTGCGTGTAGCGACTGTTGGAACCCTTCCCCAGCTGCAGCACTGTCTCTATGGTTGCGAATTCACGGTCGTCACTGACCCTCATTCCCCTGGTTGGTTACGTCAGGTTGTCAGGGGCAATGACACATTGCAGCAACCTGACCTAGCTTTCCAGTCCAGTAGCTTGGAGCTAAGGAGTTACCCCCCCAGGCCCGGCCGTCAGTGTCGGCTTTGGCAGGATGATTCGTTAGAATCATCTGCCGGCGCCATCTGGAAGAGGGGGCGTGTCATGAATATACTGGGGTGCTTATGATGTAAGGATAATATTTTAATTTTCCTGTCTGCTATGTACTTCAGATGCGTATGTATGGGTCATCATCTGGTTTTGGGGAAGCTGTACTTGTCTGTGTGTCAGTGTGGAATACAATTACCCTCAGTTCCTCTGAGAGCAGGGAGCTAATTAGAAGCCCTATTGTCCCATTATACAAATCAGGACATAGTCAGGGTACTTCAAAGACCTACATTTGCATCTAAAGAGGACTTCAGTGAATAATGCTTGGGTAATCAGACAATGACAGAAGTGAAGTGTTGAAGTCCTTGACACTTGAAACATTTACACTTCTGTTGAGGAAGTGAAGAACTGTAGGCTAAGTCAGGCAGAGTAGCTGCACCAAAAGTTGACATGTGTGTTAAACACTATTTCATTGTGAGGAAATTGAATTATTGCTGGAGGTGCAAACTATACCCTGTAAATTACATCTATTGGAAGTCTTCATGTATGTGGGCTATTGTACATTTTTCACAGGTGGATGTTAGATCTCTGGAGATCCAATTATGACTGAGGATGTAATTAAATCTAGCTCCCCCCGTCCACACAGGCTTACAGCCTCGAGGCGAATATTTCATTATAAAAACCAGGGGACAGCTACCTCAAATCAGTTCTCTTCTGACGGTAGCGGCAGCTGGTCTCCCGGCCCAAGCTAAGGGGCTCCTGGTCAAAGCCAGAACGCTGTCCGTCCACAAAAGTCCAAGATTCTTCTATCTGGATCCCTGTATTTGGTAAGCAAATCGCTTTTGTGTGTATCTTTGTAACTTGTATCTTTGCAACTCTTAATTTTGTAACTTCTTTACTTTGTTTTTGTAATCTTTTGTATATATTCTGTTCTGCATTGTTCCATGTTTTTCTGGAATATTAAATTATTATTTAATAAGCTTGACTTCTGCCGTACTAAACTAACACTCATAGCCTAGAGGAGACTGCAGTGTAGCTGTGTATAAGTCCGTGCCTAATTGTATGCTTGAGCAACACTACCATATGAAGTTGTAATTGCATTGTGTGTGGGGGGGCGTTTGTCATATGTTGGCCTAAAGCGCGCAGCTGACCCAACGTACGAAACGCCAGTGCGAGTAGCTAACAGTATCGTTCGGAACGACTGTTAGTGGTTTTGCTGCATGACAGTGTAACTTGCATTACAAGTCGGTGTCTGATTGTGCTGTGTTACTGTACAACTGTACTGTGTGTGTGGGTGCGTGACGTTCTCGTATTCGGCTTAAGCGCAAAGCTGACCCAAATACGAAAACGCAGATTGTGTGTTTAGCCCTCGACAGCTGAGGGGACGTGTCTAGCAACGCTAGTGGTGGCAGTGGGAAGTGTTTGAGGGGTTCCAGCCTTGTTTGTAGCTTAAATAAGGCTGTTCCCCGCTTAATCTGGTCAAACCCGCAGTCGGGAACCGTATACGCAGGCGTGCCGTGGGCCGGTTCCTGACACAGCTCATTTTCCCCCGACCCCCCTACAGTATACCTTTAAGGTCTAAAAGGGTGCAAAAAAATTGGATCACTTTTAGACCATAACATCTGGAAATAATCATACCACCAGGGAGGTTAAAGAAAACCTATAACAACAAAAAGTTTCCCTGAGGACATTTTTTTTTTTCGTTACAGGTTCTCTTTAAAAAACTGGCTGGACAATAATTTTACCGTCCTAGTTGCCAGTGCAAATGGACCCTCTATGCCACACTTAGGAAAAGAGCACCAAGAGAGTCTGATTTTCAGTACCTAAAGTGGAAAATGCACATATTTTACTAGCACGCCTTTCAAGGGTCAATGGACTTAGCAGGTGCTAAGCTACTAAGTGGAAAGTATAGTTAGGAATTGGACAGTGATCAGATTAATCTATTATGCATCCATATAGCATCAGTGGATAAGCTGAGGTAAATCACATACAAAATGTGAATCAATTCAACAGAATAATCTTGATGACAAGAGAACTCTTTGCTCAGGCACCTGGCAGGTGCACAGAGTTGAAACATAGCTTTTCTCTGTGGTTCCAGCTTCATGCTAAGTGGCATCTGTGTGTAGTTCCTCATTTCACCATTAGATGGTGTACATCCAAGCCTAAGAAATGACATTTCTCTGTGGATAATGTAAGTGGAGCATTGTTAAAGCTCAGAACCTAAAAGAGCCATAAAAGACTTAGCAGCAAGATTGGCTAGAGTCAGTGGGCCAGATTTATCAAAGCATTACTGACAGTTTTTTCTTCTTAAACTGTTCCAACCAGCAGAGGAACTGTTCTGCATGATAATAAGAAACTTCTAAAATCCTACATAATAGTACCACTTTAGCATAGATTTCTAGAGCTGCATTATAGTTAAGAAAAGTGCAAATCCACCCCTAAACTGTCACAGATTAAGAAGTGCTTAATAGCAATTCTTCACAGCTTGTGCAGTGCAGGCTAGGCATGATTTGTGAAGGGCTCCTCCCCCCCCCCCCCCCCCCGCTGCCAGGTGCCCTTTAGTGTTGGGTACTGGTACTTGGTACTGCTGAGCCATTGCCCTTTGAAAAGATGTGAGATTTTGGAAAGTGAAATAGGGAGCCAATGAAATCCTATGGGGGATTTTACCAATTTTGGACCCCTGTAACTCTGGTTTGCAGAGATGTAGGGACCCCATCTTTGGAATCCAAGTCTAACAATATGTCTTCTACCTGCATGACACATTTCGTGAGATTCAGACTTTGCTAACGGCCATTGCTGCGATTTATGTACGTCACCATCACTACCATTGAAATAGCCCCAATAAACAGGTTTTTGTGACCCTAGGCTATGACCTCTTCGGCCTAGGGGCCCGAAACTCACCAGTCATGATCCCCCTAAGGGTCCCTACAATGCTAGAAAATTTGGTACTGCTGAGCCATTGCCCTTTGAAAAGATGTGAGATTTTGGAAAGTGAAATAGGGAGCCAATGAAATCCTGAGGGGGATTTTACCAATTTTGGACCCCTGTAACTCTGGTTTGCAGAGATGTAGGGACCCCATCTTTGGAATCCAAGTCTAACAATATGTCTTCTACCTGCATGAGACATTTCGTGAGATTCAGACTTTGCTAACGGCCATTGCTGCGATTTATGTACGTCACCATCACTACCATTGAAATAGCCCCAATAAACAGGTTTTTGTGACCCTAGGCTATGACCTCTTCGGCCTAGGGGCCCGAAACTCACCAGTCATGTTCCCCCTAAGGGTCCCTACAATGCTAGAAAATTTGGTACTGCTGAGCCATTGCCCTTTGAAAAGATGTAAGATTTTGGAAAGTGAAATAGGGAGCCAATGAAATCCTATGGGGGATTTTACCAATTTTGGACCCCTGTAACTCTGGTTTGCAGAGATGTAGGGACCCCATCTTTGGAGCCCAAGTCTAACAATATGTCTTCTACCTGCATGAGACATTTCGTGAGATTCAGACTTTGCTAACGGCCATTGCTGCGATTTATGTACGTCACCATCACTACCATTGAAATAGCCCCAATAAACAGGTTTTTGTGACCCTAGGCTATGACCTCTTCGGCCTAGGGGCCCGAAACTCACCAGTCATGTTCCCCCTAAGGGTCCCTACAATGCTAGAAAATTTGCCACTGCTGAGTAATTGCCCTTTGAAAAGATGTGAGATTTTGGAACTGTAAATAGGAGGCCCAATGAAAGCCTATGGGGGATTTTACCAAATTTGGAGCCCTGTAACTCTGGTTTGCAGAGATGTAGGGAACCCATCTTTGGAGCCCAAGTCTAACAATATGTCTTCTACCTGCATGAGACATTTCGTGAGATTCAGACATTGCTAACGGCCATTGCTGCGATTTATGTACGTCAGACTCGCCACCATTGAAATTGCCCAATAAACAGGTTTTGTGACCCTAGGCTATGACCTCTTCGGCCTAGGACTGCATTGAACGCGACCCACGCATTGTGCGCATTCTGGACAACACCAATTACTGGGTTTATACCCTTCTGGATCCACGGTACAAACACAATGTTCCAAAACTGCTTGAAGAAAGAGCCAGACAGGTCAAAATGGAAGAATACCAGCAGGCCCTTGTGGAGACTTTAGAGAGGAGATTGACATCCTCCCCCTCCTCTAGCCAGTTGTACGCCGACAGACTGACTTCCGCAAACCCAGGACGACCAGGAGGGCAGCAAACAACACAAGCCGCAGCTAGTGCCCAAAAGGGAATGGTATCGGCAGTGTCCTTGGAGTGGGAAAATTTTCTGACACCCATGCAGCAGCACACAGAACAGCAAGCGTGCAGATCCACCTCCAACACCGATCGCCTGGAGAAGATGGTCAAGGACTACATGTCAGATGGCGTAGCTGTGTTGAACAATCCATCTGCACCCTTCAACTATTGGGTATCGAAGCTAGACACCTGGCACAAACTGGCAATGTACGCAATAGAGGTGCTGGCTTGCCCGGCAGCCAGCGTTATGTCGGAACGCTGTTTCAGTGCTGCCGGAGGCATCGTCACAGATCGGCGGCGTATCCGCCTCTCCACAGAAAATGCAGACCGTCTGACTCAAATTAAAATGAATCAATCCTGGATTGGAAACGACTACGCAACACTCCCGGACCCCAACCAAGTAACATGAACAATGAACATCTGTGATGGGTTAGCGTTTCCGGTCCCTGTTTATTAAACCTCTCATCTGTATTACATTTATGACTGCATGGCGACAAAATGCAAATTGCTATCCGCACGCTTCTTGTCCTCATGCAAGGCCTGGGTTGTTGTGTCTCAAAGCGTGGCCTTCTCCTCCTGCGCCACCCTCCTCTTGTTCCATCACGTGTGCTGCTGCTGGGTTAGCGTTACCGGTCCCTTTTCCTGGAACCTCTTATATGTATTACATTTATGACTGCATGCCGACAAAAAGCATGTTACCTGTGCAAAGAAAACAGACATTTCCCGCATTTAAAAGACAGTTTTCCCTTTGAAACTTTAAAATCGATTTTCTCAAAAACTATAAGCTCTTTTTGCTAAATTTTTTTTCCTCTTGTACCCACTCCCAAGGTGCACATACCCTGTAAATTTGGGGTATGTAGCATGTAAGGAGGCTTTACAAAGCACAAAAGTTCGGGTCCCCATTGACTTCCATTATGTTCGGAGTTCGGGTCGAACACCCGAACATCGCGGCCATGTTCGGCCTGTTCGGCCCGAACCCGAACATCTAGATGTTCGCCCAACACTAGTGCCCTGTGAAGCTGTTCTGTGCTTCCAGTGCTGGGCATTGATGCAAAACAACAGATGTATTGGTTACCTCAGCATCAGCAATTTCCCTCACACACTGCTCTACCTGAGAAACCTTCCTAACTCCTACTATTCCTAACAGTTTAAAAAGGAATCCGCGCTATTTAATGATTTCTTAATATGTCTGAGACAATTCTGTATGGATTTCTAAAAACCTACCAATATTTTGTCTCAGACACTCTTTGATAAATGTCCCTGAAATGATCCGCTCAGCTGCCTGCGCAGGCAGGCAGCTTTTTGACCACTGTTCAGGTCTGCATTCTGCAGGTCTCTGGAAGAGAAACCTTTTGTCAGTTTTGCAGCTTGCTGCTGAGGAATTTGCATACGTTTGTCATGCAGATTGCCTAGCCACATCCTTTGTAGGCTTGCTCTATATATACCATGTGATATCACAGACCTGGGCTGGTCATAAGGGTTAGTCCTGTGAAACACTCCTGGAGTGTCAGCCTTGCTCATTGTTTAAAGATTAGCTTAGAGTAATTCCTGGGACTGCACTAGGCAGATTCCCTAGTGCAGTTAGGATTGCATATCTGTTTTGTTTGTCTGTTGCGATTGTTCTGTCCCAGCGGTGGTCGACAGGAAGTCGTTCTGATCTTTGTTCTTGGAGTATAGCTGGAGCAGCGGTTGCTACCAGCTATCTCATCTAATCTGTCTTGCCTGGATCGCACTCACCTTGCGCTAGTGCTGTGGATCCGTCTCTCTCACTTATTCCTGTTTTCGTGTATCTGTCTTGTCTGCTACGAACGCTTGCTGGAGGCTCGGTAAAGTAACCGTTAAGCAAGCGCTCGCGTCCTCTGTTTCATGTTTGTCTGTCGGTGGTTAGTTAGGCGTGCTTGTCTCTGTTGTGCTTAACACGCGGAGACCGTGCATAAACGCATGCACTGTTGCGAATGAGTGCGGTGTTTGCGTTTAGTTAGCGTTTGTTATTTTCCTTATCTTCTCATTGTATATTTGCTGTGCCTTTGCTACTCTCGTGCTCTGCCTTGCTGTAGCCTTGTGTCACCTCTGGCAATCGCCTCTCTCGCGATTGCGTTCCTACTTCATATCTGCTGTTGTGTATGCACCGTCGCGGGTTGGCGACTAGTTTGGTGCACACACATACAATCTGTCTCTTTGCTCAATCTCATTCGCAATCGCTTCTCAGGCGATTGCGTTCTTACTCGATTTCCTTTGTTGTGTGTCCGCTGTCGCAGGTGGGCGGCTGGATTGGTGGACATACATACATTCCTCATCTGTGCTTATTCGGATTGTGTCCCTGTTAGCAACCGCCATCTCCGGCGATTGCCTTCTCACTTTATCTTCCTGGTTGTGTGTTCATCGTCGCAGGGTGGTGACTAGATTGGTGAACACACATACCCTCTGTCACTTTGATCTCTCTCTTTCAGGGCTATCTTGCCTGCGTTCCTTCCCTTCGTGCAATTCCTGTCTTGCGTCTGTGGCAGGGCAGAGGAGCTGTTTCTCTGCACTCCACAGCTCCACCTGCTGAGAGGGATTTCCCTCTACAGGTGCATTGCACCTTTTGCTGGGTTCCCTCAAATTATACGCTTGTGGAGGATTTCCACAGTGTCAGCGCACGTCCTGTGCGCTGATCACGGAGAGAATTCCACAATCGTTACAGTCCCCCTCTATTCAGCCACCCAGAAAGGGAGGAAAGAGGGAATTTGTACATTAACCCCCTTGGCGGTACGCAGTTTCTGAGGCTGCGTCCGCCGGGAGTTTTTTTGTCCCCCAAATTTTTTTTAACGCTTTAGCTAGCATTTCGCTAGCTAAGCGTATGTCCAAAGTTGCTCCGGTCCCCCCCATGCCCGCCGATCACCGCCGGCTATACGTACCTCGCCACGATCCCACGAAAAGCGCAGTTTCCCAAACGGCTTACGGCTTTGCTATGGCAATCCTGATCACCGTCATCGCGAAGCCTGGAGCCGATTGGGCGGCTGTGCCGGCGTGGGAACGCTGGTGGGTACGTATACCGGAAACTATTGCAGGGGACCGGAGCAACTTTGAGCATACGCTAGCTATAGCGTATAGCAACATAAATAGAAAAAATCGTCTTGGGGCCATGTGATCCTCCGTGGTGGCTATCCCGTGTGTAGCACGGGGTTACCACTAAGGAGGTTAATGGGCACGACCAACCATCTTCGATAGATAACCAGGGTGATCAGATGTGGTCAAACAGCCAAGGTATTGAACCCTTAAAAGCCACTTTTAGTTTAGAGGAATTGGGAGATTTAGAAGACCTCACTTTCCTTATAGGAAACTTGGAAAGATGCCAGTACAGCCATCTTGCAAGTTTACTTATGGATGTGCAGCTGCAGGAAAACACAGCTATGAAAGACTTAAATATTGAAAATGTAGTGTTTAAAGTAAAATCTATAAATCACAGTGAAAATCATGTATGCTAACAGAATGTAACAACTTTAGTTTTGAGGTTAGGTTTGAGTGTATGGCTGCTGACTGCAACATGCTCTTCGAGGAGGGCATGTCCACTTTAAGTGATGACTAGCTCTGAAAATTGGCAATCCTGAAGTGTCAAATCAAGAGTCTCCAACAGGTAGCTGTTAAGCAAGGAAACCAATATTGTAAGGATTCGCTAAGACCCAGCAGTTACTTAACACTGAAAGACAATTTCTCTAGGAAAATCCATCAAGCCAGCCTGTGCTCTTCTCTGCAGTGCATCTGATTTAACAGCTTATCAAATCTATGCCAGCAATGCATTGAGGAAGATGGATGTGGAATAGTGCCAAGATCTGCTTTGCATAGTTCCGAGATTACCGGCGTTTCAGCGTGCGTACCTCCACCACCTCCGAGAGCAACAAGGGAGCTGAGTGCTGTCAGCTGGATGGAGTAATCACTGCTTAGATTTGAGAAATATTTCAAGTGTGAAATGTAAAAAAAAAAAAGGGAATATCACTGTGCAACAACCTGTGTGGCAGATAAATAGCATTTTTGGTTAGGCGTGATTACAAACTCATTTTAACTCATATTCGCTAGAGAGAGACTGGAGAATAGATTTTCAAACCATTTTTTTTTTTCATTTTGGGTTTCGGCAACATCGATTCTCGACAAGTCAGTAAGATTGTAAAGGTGTAATAGACTGAACTCCTAGCGCAACAGCTTCTGGATACATTTTGGGCTCAGTCACTAAGGGATATGGACCACTAGAGCGATATAAGCCACACTATCGCTTAGCTAATGAAAGTTAGTGGCCGCAAGCACACAGAAGCTATTGCGATTAGTGAAATTGCAATTTCAGGTCCTGTAGCATTTTTGGATTACAAAGTATAGGAGCGCTGCAAAAGCGCTATTGAATTATTCAAATGCCATTGTGCAGCGATTTTGTGTGCCGCAATCGACTGTGTATAAAGTTGTACCTACATGCCGGTTCTGTGTGTGGCGGCTTGCCCCCGCCACTGTGTTTGTGGCCTTGCCTGAAATCCGGCCATGCTAGCAAGTGCTGCTCCCAGTGGGCACCCAGCCTGACACATCTCCAGAGATCTTCAAGTACCTTCAGAGATGATGGCAGCAGTGATGCAGACATTTAGTGGAGGTTGCTTTATTGGTACTTGTGTGATTGCGTCCTTATAAAGCAAACTTTAATAAAAAAAAATTAAACAAAAAAGGATTTAAAGAGGGACTCCAGTGAAAATAATGTAATAAAAAAGTACTTTATTTTTACAATAATTATGTGTAAATGATTAAGTCAGTGTTTGCCCATTGTAAAATCTTTCCTCTCCCTGATTCACATTTTGACGTTTATCACATGGGGACATTTTTACTGCTGGCAGGTGATGTCAGTGGAGGGAGATGCTGCTTGCTTTTTTGGCAGTTGAACACAGCTGTAAACAGCTGTTATTTCTCACAATGCAATGAGGTTCACAGACAGGAAACTGTCAGGACCATGGTCCTGACATCACACTGTGGGAGAGGTTTCACCCCAATATCAGCCATACAGAGCCCCTCAAAGATCCATTTGTGGAAAAGAAAAGATTTCTTATGGGAAAGGGGGTATCAGCTACTGATTGGGATGAAGTTCAATTCTTGGTCACAGTTTCTCTTTAAAGCATGCCTGAAATTGCTTGGCTGTCCTGCTGATCCATCTGTTATACCTTTAGCCATAACCTGTAAACAAGCATGCAGATCAGGTGCTCTGACTGAAGTCTGACTAGAGTAGTTGCATGCTTTTTTCAGGTGCATGATTCAGAAATTACTGGAAGGACTGTAGTCGGACATAGGACTACAGTACACATGGAAAGGCTGTGGATCTAAATAGTTTGAGGGCTCGTTCACATTGGGACATAATGTAGCAACGTTAGAGAGGCATTGCAACAGGAAATGATGCCCTGCAATGATAAGTCTATGAAACGTTCACAGTGCAAAGTTAGTGTTGAGGTGTTATGGTAACACACTGCTGCAGTGAGTTACTGCTAAGCGCACTTGTTAACAGGTACAGGGAAGCATACTTTTCATTGTCTGTGTGCTTCACTATACCTCACTATATGCGACGTAACATGGCCGGAACGTGATACGAATTTGTTGTTCTGTTAAGGAACACAATGGGCTTGATTCACAAAGCGGTGCAAACTGTTTTAGCACGGGTGTGCTAAACAGTTAGCATGTGAAGTGCTTTTTGCGGACTTTTGCGCGCGCAAATTGCCGCAATTCGCGCGATCGCTGACTTTTGCACGTGCAATTTGCCGCGATTCGCGGCAAATTGCGCGCGCAAAAGTCAGCGATCGCGCGAATCGCGGCACTTTGCGCACGCAAAAGTCCACGAAAAAGCACTTCACGTGCTAACTGTTTAGCACAACCGTGCTAAACAGTTTTCACCGCTTTGTGAATCAAGCCCAATAGCTCTTAAGAGTATGGAGATGATAATAGACTTTAGGAGAACTCCCCCTCCCCAGCACCTCCCTCTAATCATAAACACATCCAAAGTAACCTGAGTAGATTCATTCAATTTTCTCTTGTCCGTAATCTCCACCAACTTAAAATGGGATAACAATGCCGTCACCATCATTAAGAAAGTGCAACAGAGGATGTACCACCTACGGCAGCTGAAAAAGTTTGGCCTACCACAAAAATTTGCTGGTCTATACTGCTCTCATGAATCCATTATGACATCATCTATGACTGCTTGGTTCAGCTCATGCCCTGTACAAGAAAAGGTGAGACTGCAACTCCTTATTCGATCAGCAGAAAGAATAATTGGCTGTAGCTTACCTTTATCTTTACCCCAGCAGGTGCAGAAAGAGAGCAGCTAAGATTGCCTCTGACCCCTCTCACCCAGCTCACTCCATCTTCCAACTTATGCCTTCAGGGGCCATATGCAATTCATTTTTTCACCTGAGTTTTCTCCCTGGTGATACTTTCATAACTTGTAAATAAAATGCCCTTTGCACCATCAGCCAGCAAACAAATACTCAAAATAATTTTGACAGTACTTTTTCACCTAATTTTTGGTACTTTTTTCATCGCAAAGTGCTAAAAAGTTATTTTAAATCGAAGATGAAAAGTTATCTCCTAGGAGAAAACTCAGGAGAAAAAGTGAATTGCATATGGCCCCAGGGGTGAGATACTGGTCAGTCACAACAAAAGCTTCCAGGCGGGCAAAGGAACAGCTTCTTCCCTCAGGCGGTAGCCATGCTTAATACTGTCCCATGCTAGAGCTGCTGGGACTGGAAAGCATTACAGCATAAAAAATGAACAATTCTCACCCTGTTTGCTTCGACTTTAACTTGTATCCTGTCCTTGACTTGCAATTACCTACACTGTGTGTCCTTGTATTGTTTCGGTGTCAGTTAAGCAACTGCCAAGTCAAATTCCTTGTAAGTGCAAACTTATTTGGCAAAATAAAATTGCTTCTGAAAAAATGTACATCTAATATGTAGGTATAATATATATATATATATATATATATATATATATATATATATATATATATATATATATATATATATATACATTTTACAATTTACAGTTTTTTCGCCATGGTTTCTCTTTAAAGGAAGAATATATCTTACTGGGGATTCTGCATGGAACTGCGTTAGCAGAGCCACTAATTAGCAACCCTCAGTGCGCTGCGACAGGACCCAAGTGAGGGTGACACATGCTAACCACGTTATAGTAGACAGTAAGATGTTAATTAATACAGCCCAGGGTTGCTGGATCACTGGAAACACTTGGAGATCTCTGGAGAGGACTTTAGTAAATCAGGCTTGACATGTCTTGTATTTCTCAATGAAAAATTGTGAGCGTGATCACTGCCGTAGGCAAACTGTCTGCAGTCATAGAAATAGGACACCATTACTTCCCATGTCATCCAATAGCCTAAAGTTATTAGAATAGTTTTTTTTCCTTATGTCCTGAGATGTTAATCCTCATCTGGCTGTGTTGGTTTCCCCAGTCCTGTTGCCTGACGCTTTCTGCTTTTGTTTCTCTTCAACAGCGTCAGAGGGATGCAACGCTAGCTTTCCGAGTGGTATCTGTTTCTCTAGTGATGATAAAGCCTTTGAGCTAACAATTTAGAGTACAAACGTTAGTAAGCTAGAGGGGTGAGAGAGAAAACAATACACTCTCCAACAGAAGATTTTTTTGTTTGGGGGGGAGGGGAGGCAGTAGGGGAGGTAAGTGAGGTTGAAAAATATTGAGAACTGTCCATTAGAGATGTCGGCGAACAGCTCGCCAGCGACTCTCTATGGGCAGTCTGTCCATGTACTACTTCCGGGTCGCAATGTCCCAGAGTAGTACACATGCCTGGCCTAGACACGGTCATTAGTTTGCATGCCCTGTCCTAGACACGTCCATTAGTACGCATGCCCTGGCCTGGATGTGTTCGTTAGTATGCATGCCCTGGCCTGGACGCTTCGTTAGTACGCATGCCCTGGCCTGGACGTGTTCGTTAGTATGCATGCCCTGGTCTGGATGTGTTCGTTAGTACGCATGCCCTGGCCTGGACGCTTTCGTTAGTACGCATGCCCTGGCCTGGACGCTTTCGTTAGTACGCATGCCCTGGCCTGGACGCTTTCGTTAGTACGCATGCCCTGGCCTGGACGTGTTTGTTAGTACGCATGCCCTGGCCCGATGGTGGGCATTCTGATTACCACGAAGTGTGCCCAGCCACAGGCCTGCAATCAAGGACGAGCACTGCCAGGCCAGGGCATGTGTGCTAACAAACGCATCCAGGCCAGGGCATGCGTACTACTCCGGGACATTGCGACCCAGAAGTAGTACAGGGCCAGCTGTTTGCGGTGAGCAGCTCGCAAGCCTACATCTCTACTGTCCATACACTTCACAGTAAGCCTGTAACGCACACTGGTGATGCCAGCGTATGTATTGTAGTGCCACCAGTGAGTTTGGCACAGGGTGAGCCGAATGACAGCTCACCCTGGTGCCGTTCAAATTCCCACCGGTGTTAAATACTATTCCCCCTCCTTCGGGGTCCAGCAATCGCAAACCAACAGCTCAAAGCAGCTCTAGGGGAGGGAGAATGATGACTGTTTAAACCATAGAGTTTTTGCGTGTTCACAAGTGTACAATGGAATAACTACAGACTAAGCAGCCCCTACAGCTACCTAGCTACAGAGCCCCAGCTCAGTGTCTCTCCTATATTGGAGCCCCTCCAGAGCATGTGTTGTGACCACACGTCTGGGTGAGAGGAGTCATTGTAACCCCACTCTTATAGGGAACCATTTTGGGGAGCTGTTGGGGAAACACAGAAGGAAGGGAGGGATCCCTGAGGGTGGCCTAATCTAAGGATTACGGTGGGCCCTAATGATGTTTAGTTACATCTCAGTTTTAGAGGGTGGGGCAAAGCTCACTGGGCATCAGTAACTGTCACTCAGCTGGATTCATTTTCCTGAATGGCCATATACTGCAACAAATGTGAAGTGAACATGAACCGAGTAAAATTATTTAAAATAAACACATGATGTATCTGCAAATGTATATTACATACTCACCGCACCGTCAGTTCCTCTCGGAAGCTCACCATTTTCTTTTAACACCAATTTCTTCCAGTTCTGACAAGATATTGGCCTCAATTCACTAAGATCATGCTGGAGATAATAAGGCAAGAGAAAACTTGCCAGTTGCCACCACACATCAATGGTATTTTCAGTGTTAATTCACTAAAGAAGCTTGCCTTATTAAGGTGTAGAGATAAGTTTTCACAGTGAGAGAGTTATCTTATCATTTCTGTCTTTAAAGTGACTCTGTAACAAAAATTACAACGTTTTTTCTACCATCCTACAAGTTCCTAAACCTATTCTAATCTGTTCTGGCTCACTGCAGCACTTTGTACTATCACGGTCTATGTAATAAATCAATGTATCTTTCCCCTGTCAGACTTGTCGGCCTGTGTCTGGAAGGCTGCCAACTCTTCCGTGCTGGTCTGTTCCTCTATGCACACTCCAGTGTGTGTTTTATTTACATAAGCCAGCAGCGTCTCTGCTATCTTATCAGTGATAGAAGAGAGCTGGATAAAAATCCTCCTCTGTTAGGCTGTGAAAGTAGCTGGCTGACACATACTGAGGAATTACAAACACAGGCACAGGCAGAGCTGTCTGCAGGAAGCCTGTCACTTCAGTGCATGAGAGAAGAAGGGGACAGATGATAAACACACAAATGATCTTTTGAGATTCAAAAGGAAAGCTGTATACAGCCTGCTTGTGTATGGATGTATTTTCTATGTGTGGACATATTATACATCAATCTACTTCCTGTTTTGGTGGCCATTTTGTTTGTTTATAAACAAACTTTTTAAAACTGTTTTTGACTACTTTTAATGCGGCGGGGAGCGGCGAAATTGTGACAGAAGGTAATAGGAGATGTCCCCTAACACACTGGTATGTTTACTTTTGTGCGATTTTAACAATACAGATTCTCTTTAAGTTACCTCCTCTGTAGTTATTTTCACATGCAGTTAATTAACAGCCTGTCCTTAACTTTAGAATTCTGTGGTTATTTTAAGGATTGAAATGTCAAAGGACTTACGAGTCGAAAATCATTAAAAAAGTTAAACACCTATTGTGCATTAACATCTTTGGGGGACGCCATCCACGCCCCCCGGTCCATTCCACCGCATCTCTTTTATACAGCCATGGCTCCTGTGGGGTTCCGACCCGATTCCTCGGGTCGCCTTCACCTGCCCCAATCAACACGGGTCCTGCTGTGCCTGCGTTGTTCTCATTGTCGCAAGCACGGCTGCGCAGCTCTGAGTCCGCCTCCATCTCTGACCTCGTTCCGGCGGTCTTGAGTGCTTTACATCCACGAGACCGCTGAGAACGAGGTCAGAGATGGAGGCGGACTTAGAGCTGCGCAGCCACGCTTGCGACTATGAGAACAGCGCAGGCGCAGCAGGACCCGGCGGCAATGTTGAATGGGGCAGGTAAAGGCGACCCGAGGAATTGGGTTGGGACCCCACAGGAGCCATAGCTATATAAAAGAGACGCGGTGGAATGGACCGTGGGGGGGGGGGGGGAGCGTCCCCCAAAATTGTTAATGCACAATAGGTATTTAACTTTTTTACTGATTTTCGCCTCATAAGTCCTTTAACTTTAGAGATCTCTACTTAACTTAAAGACAGAAGAGTTAAGTTTACTACGTGCCTTATTACCATGGTGATAAAGCTAGAAACAGCTCAGAAACGTTATTAACCTATTTTGGTTCCTGGACATAGTTTCTACGTCCAGGAACCATGCGCGCTACCGCTCGCTCCCGCGGCCGATCGCGCGCGTGCACGCGCACTCCTGGCCGCGGATTCGGTAGCCACGGAATCAATGTATCGGGCTATGGTGCCCGATCATTGATTCCTCTCCCCCGCTGAAAAAGCGACAGCTTCTCTCGGAAGCTGTGCCTTTTCTGGCTGTTCCCTCGCCGATGCGTCACTCTAAGCGCGGGCTACGCTTAGAGTGACGTCATGTAAACAAACTCATGGCCGCCATCTTGTGGCCAAAAAGTAATACTACATCTGTAAGGAAAAAAAAAAAAATTAACACACATTTACATTATAAATCTATTGTTTACCTCCCACCCTCCCAAAACTACCCAAATAAAATGTTTACTATAAAAAAAAACCATTACAATAAAAAAAAAAAACATGTAAATATTTACCTAAGGGTCTAAAATTTTTAAATATCAATGTAAAGATGAAATATTTCTATATATTTTTTTATTTTAAACTTGTAAATAGTGATAGATGCAAAATGGAAAAAATGCACCTTTATTTCCAAATAAAATATTGTCGCCATACATTGTGATAGGGACATAATTTTAATGGTGTAATAACCGGGACATATGGGCAAATACAATACGTGAGTTTTAATTATGGAGGCATGTATTATTTTAAAACTATAATGGCTAAAAACTGAGAAATAATGAATTTTTCCATTTTTTTCTTATTCTTCCTGTTAAAATGCATTTACAGTAAAGTGGCTCTTAGCAAGATGTACCCCTCAAAGAAAGCCTAATTGGTGGCGGAAAAAACAAGATATAGATCAGTGCATTGTGATAAGTAGTGATAAAGTTATAGGCTAATGAATGGGAGGTGAACATTTCTCACGTGAAAACGACGGAACCTGAATGGGTTAAAGACAGGAGATAAGCTTAGTGAATTGAGGCCATTGTCAGAACTGAAATATACCAATTGCTGTCAGTTATATATCAGGTGCTGTGAGGTATAACTAAAAGGACAACTGAAGTGCAAGGTAATGTCTATTTTTCCCTATGGCTCAAGTGGGTTACCGGTATTTTAGTGTGCTGACCAGAAAGCTGTTATGAGGTAATGGGAACAAAGATTCAATTGATCACAGTGGACAAACAGGACCCAGGAGAGGAGAAAGAGATTGATGAGTAGACTACACGGGAAGTACGTATGACTTGCGTACATTTATTTTGACTTTTATTTATTTTTTTTTAAATCTGTGGAAACAGAGCAGAGCTGATTGTGAAAAGACATGCAAATGTTCAGTTTTGAAATGAGCCTTTTTCATCTACAAAACACAAATGCTCCGATGAAGAGCAGGGAATTGTGTGAGCGGTCTGTACCTCTAAAAAAAGGCATCTCTCCAACAGGTGCCTCACACCCAGCTTCCTGTGGCCCTGACTTTGATTAAGAGACATCATATAATGGTTATACTGTGCAGGCTGAAATCTAGAAACACAAAACCCTAACAAAAGGAAAAAAATGTGTGAGATAAGAGACAGTTTTGTGGCTGACAATGATAAACTGCACTAAATCTTAAGCAGCGATAGTGCAGCCATTACCACATCCTGATCTCTGCAGCCAAACAATTCTGCTGGCTTTTAAGTTCATTTAATTCTCTTCTATTTTTACAAAGCTCAAAAGGTGAACTGAGGCTAAAGGACAACTATTTCCCAATAGAAAACAAGAAATATTATTTCATTACATTTATATATTGAAAAGGTTACTTTGGATATTTCTGAGATTAAAGCAGTACAACTGTTTAAACTTCCCCTCTGCTCCAACAGAGCGTATTTGTTGACTTTTTCACTTACTTAAAGCAAACCTGAACAAAAAAAAAACCAAACCAAAACAAAACAAACAAACAAGCGTATGAGATAATGAATGTTATGTGTAGTACAGATAATAAATAGAACATTAGTAGAAAAGAAAAACATCTCATATTTTTATTTTCAGTTATACAGCTTTTTTTTAAAACATTGCATCAGACTTTTACAGTTGCAGTTTAGAAACCTCACTGTATTTTAAACTGTAGACATAGGACTATAGTAGGGATTAGATTGTGAGCTCCTCCGAGGGACAGTTAGTGACAAGACTATATATACTCTGCAAAGTGTTTTGCGGAAGATGTCGGTTCTACTTAAATACTAAATAATAATAATAATAACCTCAAGCTGTCTCTCACTGTCTGTTGGATGCTGTTTAAGCTCGTCAGAAAACAGGACTGAGTTCCACCAAATTAGTGGACTAGCTCAGAGAAGCTCTTTTGCAAAGATAGCAACTCAAGTTTTTAACTCTTCCTGTAGTACTGGAAAACAATATCAGACTATTGTATTTGCTAGTAATGTTCTAGTTGTTATCTGTACTACACATACAATTCATTATCTCATGAGGTTTTTTTTTCTCATTACAGATTTGCTTGAAAGAGACACTGAAGCAAAAAAAAAAATGTATGATATAATGAATTGGTTGTGTAGTACAAATAATTACTAGAACATCACAAAACAACAGTTTTTTTTTTTATAACATTGCATCATTCTCTAATATTTGCAATTTACACGCTACTCAGCATTCTAAATGATTTTACAGAGCAGGCTAGTAAACTTTTGACCTGTTCTCTGCAGAAAAAAATTGAGATAATAAGCTTCAGAACACAAAGCTCTCTGTGACTTTGAAAGTCCTGGAGTTCAGTGGCTATTTTGTATAGATAACAACTGGAGTTTCTTAACTCTTCCTGTACTGGAAACAATATTGGACTCATGTTTTATTTCTTAGCTGTACTACACAACTAATTCATTATATCATATTTTTTTCGCTTCAGTGTCTCTTTAAAGAGAATCTGTATTGTTAAAAATGCTCAAAAGTAAACATACCAGTGCGTTAGGTGACATCTCCTATTACCCTCTGTCACAATTTCGCCGCTCCTCGCCGCATTAAAAGTGGTTAAAAACAGTTTTAAAAAGTTTGTTTGTAAACAATCAAAATGGCCACCAAAACAGGAAGTAGGTTGATGTACAGTATGTCCACACATAGAAAAATACATCCATACACAAGCAGGCTGTATACAGCATTCCTTTTGAATCTCAAGAGATCATTTGTGTGTTTCTTTCCCCTATGCACTGAAGTTTCAGGCTGCTCTTTTCTTCCTGCAAACAGCTTTGCCCTTGTTTGTAATTCCTCAGTATGTAAAAGCCCAGCCAGCTCAGAGGACGATTTATCCAGCTTGTAAAAGATAAGAGAGAAGAGAGAAGCTGCTCTAATCTAAATAACACACAGGCAGTGTGCAGAGAGGGGCCTGGAAGGGTGAGTTCATAGCAGAACCACAACACTGAAGAACTTGGCAGCCTTCCAGACACAGGCCGACAAGTCTGACAGGGGAAAGATACATTGATTTATTACAGAGACAGTGATAGTATAAAGTGCTGCAGTTAGCCAGAACACATTAGAATAGCTTTTGGAACTTGTAGGATGATAAAAAACAGGATGCAATTTTTGTTACGGAGTCTCTTTAAGCAAGTAAAAACATGGGAAGCAGGGTATTTGGGTGCCTTCAGGTGCTTTCACCCCTATGGAGGTTTGGGGGCCATATAGACTGCAATTTAAATTGAGACTATAGTGGTGCCCATCGGAAATCGGATTTCTGTAGAAATACTGCATTACCACAACTCGGTAATTTTAGCCCAATCACAGAACTCAAAAGCATTGGACCAATCAGAGAATGCAGAGTCAACTCAGAAGTATTTGGCCAATCAGAGAATGCAAACAATGACCAAAATCCCCACTACTCGGAAATCGGAAATCCAAACTCGGAAATCAATCGGAAATCCGTGAATCGGTAATTGGCATTGGCGGGAATCAGAATTTCTGCAGAATCGGAAATCAACATTTCCGACCATCCCTAGTCTCTCCTGGGATAGATCAAATGCAGTGTTCCCTGCTTCGTCATTTTTCCACATCCATTTTATTTAAACCTTGGCTATACAGTGCTAAGTGCTGTTTGCTCAGATACCTCCAGCTCCAGCATGGTGGTCACTCTGTTCCTGGTTCTCAGCAGCTATGCAGGTCTGCTCTTGTTTCCTATCTTAAATTGGAGTCCAGTCTGCAACCTAGCCTTGTCCTGCTACCCTGTCCTGCCTACATACCTGTCTAGTCCACAGCCTGTTCCTGTCCAGTTAGTCAGTCCTACTTCCCTGTCTTGCTTCCTTCCAGTCTAATCCACATCCTTTCATCTCTGCCCTGTGTGCCAGAAAGTCCAGCCTGCAGTCTTTCTCTGATTTTCCTATCTGTTTGGAACCCAACCTTGTTCCAGGTATCGAGATACTATTCGTCAGTCTTGTTATACTGCCTGGGTTGTCAGGTCTATCCACATCTGTTATCCTTGTTCTTTGCTACATTGCATCATCCTATTCTTCATGTCACTAGTGGGGATAGCCTTAAAGAGGAATGAAACCCAGCATTTTTTCTTTGCTCTAAAAAAATATTTACAGCATATTATATACTACCACCATTTTTTTTTTACTAAAACAGTATTTAACTAGTTAAGCACAGGACTTACAAGCTCAGTACAGACAAACCTGGATGCATCCGAACTGGAGATAATCCTGTGTTTACTTAATTGTATCAAGTGAGGAATGTGACACATTCTCTGACTGTGCAGACTCTCCTGAACACAGACAGGCACTCAGAAGGCATTTCTGCCTTCAATACAAGGTGAATAAAAACAGCTATGTATAAAATGCAAAGGCAGCTCTCAGAGCAAAAAAAATGTACTTTGGGAACTTGTAATTTCAAAATGAATAATAATTATGCATTTCACAAAAGCAAATATGATAACCGTATGGCATATAAAAAGTAGGAAAACATGTCTTTATTGAATATTATGTCAGGGTTTTATACTGCTTTAAAGGGATACTGTAGGGGGGTCAGGGGAAAATGAGTTGAACTTACCCGGGGCTTCTAACGGTCCCCCGCAGACATCCTGTGTTGGCGCAGCCACTCACCGATGCTCCGGCCCCGCCTCCGGTTCACTTCTGGAATTTCAGACTTTAAAGTCTGAAAACCACTGCGCCTGCGTTGCCGTGTCCTCGATCCCACTGATGTCACCAAGAGCGCACAGCACAGGCCCAGTATGGTCTGTGTCTGCGCAGTACACTCCTGGTGACATCAGCGGGAGCGAGGACACGGGCGTGCAGGCGCAGTGGTTTTCTGACTTTAAAGTCAGAAATTCCAGAAGTTAACCGGAGGTGGGGCCGGAGCATCAGTGAGTGGCTGAGCCAACACAGGATGTCTGCGGGGGACCATTAGAAGCCCCGGGTAAGTTCAGCTCATTTTCCCCCGACCCCCCCTACAGTATCCCTTTAAGTGTCATGATCTGGTGTTCACTTACAGCAAAGTAGCTTGGTGTCTGTTTGGGATCGAGGCCCATGCCCATTGCAAAAAACTGTGGTTGAGACCATTGGTGATTTAGATTCCACATCCATGTTTTCCATCAATTCCAAGGTGAACAGGGCTCCTGACAATAGAATGCACTGAAGTTTCCACAGATGCCTTGCATAGCAGTGCATTATCGCAGCACAACTGCTTTCTTCTCTACAATGCATTGCTGCACTATATAACGCATTGGCACCTGAAGTGCATATTAGAAAGTGTGCCTAAGGCTTCTTTAAAGAGAACCAGAGACAAAGCACCCTCATGCATTTTATTACATTTATCAGTAGGAACATGACAGTAAACACCTAGAGATGAGCGTAATGACTTAATTACGATTTCGCGAAATTTCGCGTAATTAGTGTAATTACGATTATAGCCGTAAGTACATAATCGTAATAAAGAAGGATTTCGCAAAATTCCGCGTAAGTGTAATTTTCGCATTACAGTGGGTATCGCGAAATTACGTTTGCCTTGCATGCAACCGTTTGTAAGCGTAGTTACATAACATAATTTCGCGATAGTTCATATTACTGTAAGCGTTAATTTTCGCGTCGTTTTTCGCGTTACGGAATGCTATTTCGCATATAAAATTCGCCATGTAGTGATATTTCGCATCAAAATTCGCCATGCAGACGAAAATGCCTTTGGAGAAAATTCGTGAGCAACCCTGCTAACAAGTAATTACGAAATTCGCGAAATTACGAAGAAATGCGAAATTACGTTATGGTTTAACGCGAAATTACGGTATGGTTTAACGCGAAATTACGTTATGAACGAAACGCGAAATTACATGTTGAAAATTACGCTTACGGTGTTTTCAATTACGATTTTAATGGCAATTACGCTACCATAATTTCGCATCGTAATAGCAAATTTCGCATGCGTAATTATAGTAATGCGAAATTTCGAAAATTTCGGCTCAACACTATAAACACCTACCCTGCTTTTAGTTTCATTCTTATCTGCTTAATTAGTATATTATCAGCTGTGATAAGAATCCCCGACTGGCTCAGTCTAGGTTTGACCTGGAATCATTATAGCTGAGTCACTCTTCTGTGGAGTCTTTTCAAGCCCAAGCCTGCCACCTCCTGGCTCAGATTTCCTGCTTTGCATACTGAGAGCAGTGATGACATGGGAGGGGCTGCTCCTGCTGAGAGAGAATCTCTGAAACAGACAAGTATGGCTGCAATGTGTGCTCTGTGTGCACTCTGCATAGATACTGATGATGACTGCAGTTTCATTCCTATGAGAGAGACTTCCTACAGGCAGCTGCACATCATATCAAAATGAAAGCACACAGATGAAAGGCTGCAGCAGCCTTTCTCATATAGCCTAAATAGCAGCCTAGTCTCATATAGCCTAGACAGCACATGCAGAACAACTCATAACCTGGAAGCAGAAGGGATATGAGCTGGCGGCCATATTTGATTTTTCCTGGAGCAATAATGGATAAAAAACACTAAAAAAGGCACACCAGAGCGGCGAAATTATCAGGTAGAGCATTTATTCTTTACAAGCTATCGACTGATATGTTTATTTTGTGTGAAACGTTCATCTCTGGTTCCCTTTAAAGTGTATCTGAGGTGAAAAACAGACACTTACCTAAGAAGAAGGAAGCTTCTGGATCCTGCAAAAGGATTCCAACACCGTCCTCTGGTCTACCGTTCCTGGTCGTGGACCAACAAAAAAATCCAACAAAAGCTTGTCGGATCTCTGATTGCGACCCTGTTCCACTCCATGCATGAGTGAGGCTGTACTGCACCTGTATGAGTACGACACGCTCTTGCGCATGGAGAGAGGAACGCGGTCACAATCT
Source organism: Hyperolius riggenbachi (assembly GCF_040937935.1). Classification (NCBI taxonomy): domain Eukaryota; kingdom Metazoa; phylum Chordata; class Amphibia; order Anura; family Hyperoliidae; genus Hyperolius; species Hyperolius riggenbachi. The sequence goes on along the minus strand of NC_090654.1, from coordinate 235,382,079 downwards.
TCTGGAGTTTTCTAGTAGCCATAGTGGTCTGGAAGACAGCTTAGGAATCCAGAGGCTTCCTTTTTCTTTCTTCTTTCGCCTCAGGATCACTTTAACCACTTAAGCCCGAAGGGTTGACATTTTTTTACATCCGAGCAACTTTCACCCCCCATTCATTTGCCAATAACTTTATCACTACTCATCACAATTAATTGATCTATATCTTGTTTTTTCCGCCACCAATTAGGCTTTCTGTGGGTGGTACATTTTGCTAAGAGCCACTTTACTGTAAATGCATTTTAACAGGAAGAATAAGAAAAAAATGGAAAAAATTCATTATTTCTCAGTTTTCAGCCATTATAGTTATAAAATAATACATGCCTCCATAATTAAAACTCACGTATTGTATTTGCCCATATGCCCCGGGTATTTCACCGTTAAAATTATGTCCCTATCACAATGTATGGCGACAATATTTTATTTGGAAATAAAGGTGCATTTTTTCTGTTTTGCGTCCATCACTGTTTAGAAGCCCATAATTTATTAAATCATATTGATATACTCCTTTGACATGCATATTTAAAAAGTTAAGACCCTTAGGTAATTATTTATGTTTTGTTTTTTTGTTTTTTTTATTGTAATTTTTTTTTTTTTTAATTTAAACTTGTATGTGGGTATTTTTTGGTGTGGGAGGTAAACAGGGTTTTTTTTAAATATATTTATATGTTTAATTTGATTTTTTTTTTACAGGTGTAATTTGCTATTTGGCCACAAGATGGCCAGGATCAAAAAGTCCTGGGAGCGATCGATCTCGCTCCCAGGCAGAAGAAAGGAGCCCAGAGCTCAGAAAAGCCGCAGCATCTGAAGAGACGCTGTCGGCTTTTCTCCGGGGGGGTCCGATCAGCGAAAGGGATTTATAATCCCTTTCACTGATCGGTAATCTAGCGGCCAGCAGCGGGGGCGCGCACGGGGGGGCCCGCGGGAGCGCGCGCGACCCGCGGGAGTGCGCGCAGCCCAACTGGACGAGAAATCTCATCCAGTTGGGCTTAAGTGGTTAATAAAGTCTTTCAAGATTTTCAGCCAGCTGTAAGTTTGTGTACCATTTTGTTCAAATATATTTGTGTTTTCTTTAGAAAGATAACGCTGCCACATAAACCAAAATCTCTTGTAGTGGTAGGTGCATCAGGTATATCTAATTTATTCTATCTCTAGGCTTGTTTTGTTCTTTCAGAGCAGAGCATGGCTGCCAGTGGCTCTCAAGCTGTTCTTGAAGCACTCACTCTCAGCATGGGTGTTATCATTTGGTGGCGGCAGGAGAGCCGTTTGGTACCTTTCCTCGGTTTTCCACAAAACTGAAGACAGGATGAAAACAAAATGGTTTTAAAGAAAGCTGTTTTGTTTTGCTTTGTCGGATCCAGCTGCTAGTGACTAGGCAGAAAGTAAAGGGCATCTACTCTACAATAAGTAAGAAATACATTGTTCTCATCTTTTAACTAGTACAGATTGTAAAATTCCCCCACTCTATGTTACTTATAGAGCCTAACTAAACCAAGAACACCCAATAAAGTTTCAGAGGTCTTGAATCATTAGGATTTTGTCAATATAAATATAAAATAAATTACATAGGCCCCAAACAAACAAACAAAACCAAAAACAAACAAAGAATAAAATAAAGCTACCATTGTAAACAATGTTTTTTCTTCTTAAAGTGAAACTCAGCATTTCTTCTTTGCTCTAAAATATTCATTACAGCCCTAAATGGACACAGGTAGGTAAAACACAACAATACATCATGGTAGCGTCATTGAACGCAGCTTGATGTGCATTTTGTGACCATAAAAAGTATATTTTTTTCTGAGGAAAGTAGTACAAATACAAATTTCCAAGAGCATCTGGAGACATACACAGATCCCTTTAAATAGAGCATCACAAAAAATACAGTTTGTCATACAAGTTCATAAAGGACCATTCTGTAGGGTAGGTAGCCCAGGTAACCAATCTCCCATATATTGTAACAGGGGAAGACGTTAAGATGGCCACACACCATACAATTAAAAGATCAAATTTTTCACCAATTCGATCATTTTGATCGGTGGTCCCGAAAAATCGAGAGATGTTCTTTATTTGTGATCGATAAAGCCGATCAAGTTTTTTTTGTTTGTTTGTTTGTTTTTTTGGGAGATTAGACATGTTGGAAATTTCAGACCAATTTTATCAGGAATTGTATGGTGTGTGTGATGGATTGTCAAATTACTTGATGTATGTAACAAACGCTGGAGAGGCAGCCGCGGTGAACAGCGCTACCACCGCAGCTGCCTCCAGCGCCCTGTTTAGCAATGTATCCGTGCCTCAGGCGTCTAGCACGCCGAAGACGGGTCTGTCAGTTGCACAGGACCTTTAGGCGGGGAGGAGGCGCGTCAGCTGACCTGCCGGTCGGCTGACGTCAGAGGAGACGTTCGCCGCTCCTCATTGGATGATAGGAGGAGGGCGTGCCTGAAGGGTCTTCTCTGCTTCAAAAGTCTAGCTGAATCACTCGCAACCTGTCTGCTGTTGCGAATACTCTGTGTTAGCGCTCAGACCTTTAGATAGTTCCAGGTGTGCTTTGATCCAGGAGGAAACCGGGGATTTCACACAAGATAGGAATTGTTGATAGCCTTAAAGATTTACATTACTGTGTTATTATCTGTGCATGACTCTGGCTCGTTCTGACTACTCTCCTGCTTAGTGACTTTGAACCTCTGCCCATCTGATGCTGCTGCCGACTCTGCTTGCTTTAACCTTTCTGTCTCTGCCTCCTGATTTTGTACTGCCTCTGTCTGTCTGTTGCCGAACCCGATCTGTCTGACTCCTCTACTCTCACCAGAGGGCCCTTGACTCTGGTGAGGGACACTGTACTGTTAGTACCCTCCAGCTCCTCTGGTGAGGTATTGCCAAAGCTATTAGTACTACTGTTGCCAAACCTGGCCTGTCTGACCACGCTACTCTCACCAGAGGGCCCTTGACTCTGATGAGGGATATTGTACTGTTAGTACCCACCAGCTCCTCTGGTGAGGTATTGCTATCAGTACTACTGTTGCACCAATCACTCATTGCATTTGTTGTCACAATCAGCTTCTTATATACCAGCATTATAGGGGATTCTGCAGATCACCATATAATCAAGTATATATCTGCATTATAGGTGATACTGCAGATCACCTAATAATCAGAATTCTGTTATTTGCTGACACAAATCGTTACAATGTACAGTTCCAATCAATTTTTCTCTGAGCTTTAAATTATTTTATTAATAATTGGGGAAAAAATTAGCATAGGTGTGTGGTACATTGGTCAGATTGCTATTCTTGAATTGAACAGATATTTAAAAAATGGTATGGTGTGTGGCCACCTCACTTGCAGTCCAGAACATATCCAGATGTGTGGCGGAGTCCAGAGCACACATGGCTTTGCTCCAGTGTCACCCCCATCTCTGCAGGCTCTGGTCTCCTCCACACATGCAGATATTCCGGACCGGAATGGTCTCCCCACACACTATAAACAAGGAAAGATGTCTTCAGAAAACCAAGCTCCGTCTATTCCTATTGTGGCTAATGGCAGCAGTGTAAAAGAATACATTTGTTCCTCTTTTTTTTCGTAACAAAGAAACTGTTCATAATACAATTGAGATAGCATTGTCCTTTCCGAGAACAAAACGGAGGAAAAAGTGCAGTGGGATTTTGTGGGAACTTGTCAGATTTTTAAACTCTCCAAATCCTTTCTGTCTGTTTGATGTACCTTGGGGCACTCCAAGAGCCCTATTTTTTTCCATCATATACAAATCAATACCACCTAGGACACTTGAGCTTTTAGCCTAAAATAGAATTTGTTCAATGCTGCTTTTCATGCCACGTAGATACTACAGGAAGGAAATGATCTAACTAATCCTTTTGGTGAAAAATAAAAGAAAAAGGGAAAGACTTCTCTAGAGTTGCCTTAAAGTTTTACCATCAAACGGTATCATTGGCATTAAGGGCTTAAACTAATTGTTAGCACTTTTTCCTTTTTCAAATAAAGCTTATTGACACGATCAAAGGTGTTCAATACTTTGGAAAGGGCATTGAAGGTATCTGTAGTGAAGATTAAAGGGAACTGACGGATTTGACGTACTGGTTATGGCTGAAATCTATAATGTAAAAAAAAAAGAAAAAGAAAGAAAGTAAAAAAATAAACCGTGGCTTTTTCATAGCTCTGCTTTATTCACTATGTCAGTGGGATGTCTCATCTCCTATGGTGCCTGATTGTTTTTTTTAACCCTGAGGGGTCATTGATCACATTAAATAACTAGAATACTTAAAACAAAAGCAGACCGACAATGATATTTCATTACAAATATTTTCTCTTGGCTTTTAATACTACGAGCGATTCAAACATTTATGGAAAGTCTCTCTTGATCAGCGCAATACTATTCACCAACTTCAAGATTTCAAACCGCCACCACACCTCTTGTGATCGCACTCACCAGCTAAAATGATCATACAAAATGATCATATATGCTCAGTCAGATAGATTCTCTGCCCTTCTGGTCACTGCTGGGCTCCAATCTCTGTCCTCTTCATATCACCATAAACTTAATATGAAAATAAAATTCTCCACATAGCGTAGCACAGTTTCAATAAAATGTATTCCTTCATTAAAAACACAAATCAGTGCACTCACGTTTCTACCATGTATGTCTATCACAGGCATACAGGTAAGCGCAGGGTTGGTGGAACCGCGGGTCACACAGCCGTATACTCCACGTAGCACCACACTCATCCACACGCTTCCGCCTTCCCTCGCTCGCTCTGTAGCTCCTCCCCGACCGGTTTCGTCCACGTGACTTTCTCAAGGGGTTAGAAGGTCACGGGCTACTGGACGTCTTTTTAACATATTACGTCGCTCCGCCTGCTCTACTTTCAAGCCTGCGCCTGCCCATTACATACTTCTATATACAAAATTACACCATTTTTTTTAAATCATCACTTAAAAGAGGACATATTAATAATGGCAGTATTTGTATAGCGCCTTTCTCCTGTCGGACTCAAAGCGCTTGCGAGGCAGCCACTAGAGCGCACTCAGTAGGCAGTAGCAGTGTTAGGGAGTCTTGCCCAATGAACTCCTTACTGAATTACTGGCTTACTGAACAGGCAGAGCCGAGATTCGAACCCAGGTCTCCCATGTCAGAGGCAGAGCCCTTAACCAGTACACCATCCAGCCAGACATAGTATTCCTATGCAGTTTTTGCCCCGCAGTATTGGCATAATCTTAAAGTTGGTTTAGTATCATACACATACATACATTTATTAAAAATAAGGACTCTATCTACACAACATAAAAGGGTACCCTAACCTTACATACTCAGTCATTTGCAATAAAACAATTTATATTGTACTCCATATTTAAACCTTCAGGGGCCATGGTTCTTAACAATAAAACCCATTTTGTTTCTCTTTTAAGAAACTCTCTCTCTTGGTCCATCCCTCTCCAATGTGCTTCTATGGATTCTATTATGCAATATTGCAAATTGGAGCAATCCTTCCCATGTTTTTCCAAAAAGTGCAGTGGTACATTGTGATCCCTATGTGCTTTCTGGATCTTATGCACATGTTCATATAGACGTTGTTTAAAACTTCTAGTGGTCTGTCCAACGTATTGGAGCCCACAGGGGCACTCCAACAAGTAATTAACATATTCCGTATTACAACTACATGGAGTTTTCATCTTAAATACCTTTCCTGTACTGTTAGATTTAAAATGAGTTTGGAAAATCTTTGGACTCCTAGTATTTTTGCACCCAAAACAATCCAAACACTTTGAAAATCCCTTCTGTCCCAACTTTTTTATTTTAGGTTCATCTAGAACACTCCTAATTAACACATCTTTGACGTTGGGAGCTTTTCTAAAAATCATCTCTGTTTTTTCTGGCAACACAGGCTCCAACGTCTTGTCCATTCTCAACACATCCCAGTGTTTGCACAAAATCTGTCTAATTTCCTGATGTTGGACACTAAATTGGGTAATCATGGGACAAAACATTTTTTTTTGTTTCTCTCCCTCCCCCCTCCATTTAACAGTGATGTCCTGTCTATTCCTAACACTTCTTGTCTTTTACTCTCCAAAAAGTCCGCATCATAACCTTTTTCTATAAATCACTCTGTTAGGATTTCACTCTGCTCCAAAAAAAATCTTTCTCCTGTGTGGCATTCCTTCTAATCCTACAATATTGATTTTTAGGAATGTTCTTAATCCAAGGTGCATAATGGCAGCTAGATACCGGAATAAAACTATTTCTTTCTGTTTTTTTTTTTTAAATGTCCTGGTATTCAGAGAGGCTCCCTCTTTATACACTGTTACATCCAAAAAATCTACCTCCTTTGTACTATAAGTAAAGCTGAGATTCAAAGAATTGTCATTAATAGAAGTAATAAATTGATTTAATGAAGTTTCACTCCCCTCCCATAGAAAAAATGCGTCGTCAATAACTCATTTCCAGCATTTTAATTCTGGCCATCTGCCCCCCAAGATAGTAATTTTTTTCCATTCTGACGTAAAAATGTTCGCTAAACTGGGTATGAAACATTTAAAAAGATCTCTTATAGACAAGGCCATGCCTGGCTACAAATCCTTAAGCAGTGGCTGGATGGTGTAATGGTTAAGGGCTCTGCCTCTGACACAGGAGACCAGGGTTCAAATCTCGGCTCTGTCTGTTCAGTAAGCCAGCACCTATTCAGTAGGAGACCTTAGGCAAGTCTTCCTAACACTGCTACTGCCTATAGAGCATGCCCTAGTGGCTGCAGCTCTGGCGCTTTGAGTCTGCCAGGAGAAAGGTGTGATATAAATGTTATTTGTCTTGTCTAATTTTTCTTTTGGATTGAGCATAAATGGTACATGCTAGGCTAGCTTCAGCTAGTAGTGTTGGTAGTATAATGGATATGTTAGTTACCTACCATACACTGAGACCTGGGTTCAATTCCCAGCCACAGTATGTAAGCTGGCTTTTGAAATACTGTAATTCCCTGGCAGATGAGACCCTCCTCTCTCCGGTAGGAGGGAATGGGTAGAAGGGTGGAGGGAGAAGCAAACAAGAGGCTATTTAAACTCTCCCTAGCAGGGTGTGTGTAGCAGCTGTCCCTTAACTAATTAGTGTAGGCAGACGAGTGAGTCAAATGGCACAAGGACCTTGCTTGTATGGGGGGGGGGGGGTGGCGCTCCAGCAGTGAGTGCAGTCTGATTGGCAACAATGTGCCTGCTGACTGTGATGTAGAGGGTCAAAGTTTTGCTCAATGGAGCATTATGGGGCGAATCGAACTTCCGGGAAAGTTCGCCTTTGGCAGGCGAACGCGAACCACCGAACCGAACCGTTCGGGACATCTCTACTGGGCAACTGGACTGTTTTGCCACGCAGTTCTTTCTAACCTTGTATATTTTTTACTAAATAAATGAAGATACATTTCTGAAGGTGGCGCGGATCATTACATCCTTTTTAATCTGGGTGTAAGAGGCACCCTGGTGATTTATAAAAGCACTTAAAAACAGTTTGAAAATTACAAAAAGTTTGAGGTGGCTTACCTCAAATGACGAAAATCTTTGTATAAACAAAATATTTTATTAGTAGCACAGGCAACGCGTTTCGCGGGTCCAAACCCGCTTCCTCAGGCCAAATAACAGTGTCTACAGCACTTACTTTTTGTCATTTTTAAACTGTTTTTAAGTGCTTTTATAAACCACCAGGGTGCCTCTTACACCCAACTTGTGTATCTCATACCCCCACACGTCACAGTCTGAGGGGTGAAGACAGAACACACGTGGTTCCAACACGGTGGACACGGTGGAGTTGGATTTGTTGTCTCCACCTGCTTCCCGTGGTCGGTTGCCCCACTGCAACCCATCTTTGTGAGTAGTTTTTTCTCCACATTCTACTTCCATTATTGTTTTTGACATACTGCACAATTGGGCCCCCGCTTCTGTCTCCTGTGTCTTTTCTCTAGATGGCGCATAGACACCCATACCCTACCACGTCCTTTTTAAACTGTACAAAAAAGGCAGGCAGGCAGAGAGTAGTCAAAAACCAAACAGAGGTCGGTGGAAGCGGCAGGCAGACAGTAGTCAACTCAAAATCCAGGCAGAGGTCTGTGCAGGTGGCAGGCAGAGAGTAGTCAAATTCCAGGCAGACGTCGGTGCAGGCGGCAGGCTGAGAGTAGTCAAAATCCAGGCAAAAATCGGTAACAATAAGGAAGAAGCACTTAGCTTAGAAGCAGCTGGGAACCAAATGGCTATAATATTAACATCCTGTGCTTTTAAATGAGCTTATCTGCCATCTCAGGTGACACAGGGGAGAGATCAATTTATTTACAAGTTGAGATTAGAGACAAATGAGGAGGAATTAGACAGGCTAAACTTCCTCTCTCTAAATATATATATATATATATATATATATATATATATATATATATATAGTATGTATGTATATATATATATATATATATATATATATATATATACATACATACTATATATATATATATATATATATATATATATATATATATATATATATATATTTGGATCTGGGTCCAGATGGGGGAGCAACTCTCTCTATATTCAATGTTTTTTGTGCAAAAATTCGGGTCCACTTTAATTTTCTCCCCGCCCCCCACCAATGACGACACGCCACCCAACGGCATGACGCAACACCGCACCACCACCGCTCGGCCGTCCTGATTGGCCGCTGGGATCCCTGGATAAAGAATGGAGGTAAAGGGGACCTCGGCAGCCGGGGGGAGAAGCCTGGGTTCCGCTAGCCAGCACTGATCACGCGTGGATCAGGAAAACAATGCGCGTGGTGGTTTTGTGCTAACCCAAGCTGAGCTTGAGCTTACCGCTCTGAGCTCCTGTCACTCAGTCCGAGCTCAGCATAGTGATGATCGAAATCTGCTTTTGCATAAAATTTCATAATTATGGCCACACGTAATTATGATTTGTAAATTCAATTGATTTTGGATAATCCATTCATAATTTTGCGTAATTATGTATGATTTTGCATAAGTTGGTTCTTACTTTAAAGGTCAAAGCAAAGCCCCCCATACATGTTGTTATCACCAAAATTGATACATATGTTAAAGGGAATAGATGAAGCAAGTGAAAAAAAAATGTTAAACTCGGCACAGCAAAATGTCATATTATCGAGTTTAAAAACATTTTTAAAATCGATTTTCTCAAAAATAACAAGGTCCTTTTGACTTGTTCCCACTATTCCTCTTCAAGGGAAGGTCCGAGGAAAAAAAAATCCACTTACCTCTGGCTTCCTCCAGCCCCTGCTGGCAGCCGTCCTGTGCTCCCGTAGCAGCTCCGTTTGCTCCCGGCCCCCTCCGGTGCAGAGGCTGACCTCGTCAGGTCGGCATCTTCCACCATCTTCTTGCCTTCCACTGTGCGGCTCATTGAGTCACACTGATGTCATCTGGATGACGTCAGTGCAGCTCTTAGTGCCGCTCGCGCATGCACATTTTTCGCCAGAGGGGACCCTGGACCAGAGCTGCGACGTGGGCACAGGACAGCTGGCAGGAGCTTGAGGAAGCCTGAGGTAAGTGGATTTTTTTTTATCTTTAAGGTCCTTGAATGTGTCCTTTAACATGCATAGCAATTTTGGTGACAATAGTCAGTATGAGGGCTTTGCTATTAACTGCAAAGTTGGCAAAAAATTACGTAAAATTAAATGTAATTGCAAAATTATGGTTCCTTCCTGATTATGGCTACAAATTAAATTAATTAAAAAAATCCGAAATTTTGTATTACAATTTAACATCATAATTGTGAATAACAATGCAAAATTATGATTTTACGAAATTTGTGCTCATCGCTACTAACTAAACCCCAGGTTGTATAAGGAAAATTCTGAAAGCAATACTGTTGATTTGTGTATAAATATACGTATAACCATTGGAAATAAACTGTCGCATTGCCTCCTGCTGTCCATACGAGCTATGATTTCCTAGTAGTTGAGTGGGGTTTTGATATTACTCAGTACCTACTTCTTGTGAACTACAAAGGCTCACCTCCTTATGTAGGCACATGAAGGTATATTCACTAAACTATGATAAAATGAGATGGATGTTATGCAAATTATGTAGCTCTTGAAAAACCAATCACATCTGCCAGATTTTTACTCCATACTCTACGCGACAGCAACATAGGAGAAAAGTAATTCAAAGTGCATTTTAATCTGGGAAAATGCACATATGTGTACATATGTATTTTACATTTTTACAAGTTTTGCGATAGCAGTCCTTTAAAGGAAACCAGAGACGAGTATAAGAAAACGTTTTATACATGCCTGGGGCTTCCTTCAGCCCCATGCGCATGGATCGCTCCCACACTGTCATCCTCCTCTGCCCGCAGCTCCCGTACGAGGTTCCGTAACTTCCCCCATTCATGGCCAGTTTGTGGAAGAGGTAGTACGCTCGTTACATATCTCTCCGGCAGCCACAACCGGAGCTGCAGGCAGCGGAGGATAGCAGTGTGGGAGCGATCCATGCACATTAGGGCTGGAAGAAGCCCCAGGTATGTATAAAACTTTTTCTTATGCTCGTCTCTGGTACACTTTAACCTCTATGCTGTCTTGGGCAAAATAAGGGAAATCTAAAGGAGAGATTAAGTGGATATTCCAGATGAGTACATTAAGGCCATTAGGATGTAAACAGAATATTGATATAAGCCCAGTGTACACCAAAAACCTTTAGCAGATCCGCAAAACGCTAGAAGTTTTTGAAGCAGATTTTCAAAGCGATTCTAGTCCTTTTTAGAGAGATTTTCTAAACATGCCTAGCGTTTTTGTGTAGCAGATTTCGCATATTGTTACAGTAAACTGATATAGAACAGCTTCTGTAACAAAAACGCCTGGAAAACCGCTCTGATCTAGCGTTTTTCAGAGCGGTTTGAGCTTTTCCTATACTTTACATTGCGGAAGAAACGCATCTGCAAACCGCAAAAATGCTGCAGGAGCCATGTTTGCGGATTGCTAAAAACCTCAAACCACTGGTGTGCACCATCCCTTTGAGATACATTAGCCAAGCATTTTCACAGGCGGCAAAGGTTTTGAAAACGCTACCAAAAACGCTTGGTGTGCACCAGTCCTTAATCTGCTTTATTAGTTATTATTTAAACTATGATGGAAGCACAGATGGGAAGTGATGTCAGCGGCAGTCCTGTATGTTTGTGTACGTTATGTTCATAAACATCATAAAATGTACAATAAAAAAACATCACCCACACAGTAGAGATACAATGCATAAACGCAAACATACAAAGTGCCTAAAAACACATCCAAGATGAAAAGCTTTCACAATACAAGCCTGGTGTGCGTTTCTGGAACAATAAGGCATAACAATTTCTAGTGTACCAAGCAAGCAAGAGGTCACTCACTTGGACAAAGAATAGATGACACATCTGCCCACATGTGCATTCACAGTTGCGATATTGGGATTTTTACATTATGCTTTCTATGAAACATTTCAAGTGTTTACAATGATAAAGTGTATTACTTTTATACTCACATATTATTTTGAGGAACCATCCTTGACATTTTTAAATTATATGCACCCATTAAGACTGTACTTCTCCGTGCTCTCTGTTTGATTTTATGACGTACATTCACAGAGCTTTTCTCATTAACCACTTGAGGACCGTAAGCTTCCACCTTCCACCTCAAGTGACCATTTTTTTTTTACAATTTAGGACACTGCAGCTTTATGGGCTCACTGCAGGGCCGTACAACTCAGCAGCACACAAGTGACCCCCCCCCCCTTTCTGCCCATCAACAAAGCTTTCTGTTGGTGGGCTCTGATCACTCCCCCAATGTTTCTTTATTTATTCGTACATTCGTTTATGCCGATCACACCTGTGATTCCCAGGGGGACAGCCGAGTGACACGGCTGTCCCCAGTACAGCGTTGCCATAGATCGCAGCGCTGTACAGTGTAAATAGACAGCGTCTAACAGTCTCCTAGCAGCGATCACCTAGCGGCAATCAAGCGGAGATGCGCATGCATCACCCTGCATGATCTCCTGCAAAACATGCCCCCAGGACTTGACACCAGTTGGCATTAAGCAGTCCTGGGGGAGCCGCCGCATTCATGCCAATTGGCGTGACACGGTCGTTAGATAGTTAAGGAATTTGAGTTAATTTTGTTGTCATCACCATGATAATAAATCATTTAATATCCACTAAACAATTTATCTCATGCAATCTTCAGGATTAAAGCCTTAACATTGGGATTGAATCATTAGTTTGAACAATGTATTGGTGTCATTACAAATCTGTAGTGGTGGCCATTTACTGGTTGATGTTGCCAACAGATAGATCCCTCTCAGATCATTATCTGATCAAAAAGGGATCTATCTGATTGAATCTCTCCACACACTATCTCTCCCCCTCCCGGGACCTGCTGAGCTTACTCTCTTCTGTTCGCTGGTGCTTCCTCCAATGCCTTCTCTACACTGACAATGCTTCTCTCCTACCATGAGGCACTATAGGTACATGCCTACAGGCGCCTGATGATGAAAAGGCGGCTCACTCCCCTCCCAGAGTGCCTCCCTCCTTCCTTATGCAGAGTCCTGATGAGAGTGTAAATGAGAGGTTACTAACCCAGCTCTCAGCATTCTACTGAGGAGATCTCCCTTCAGTCAGGGGCACCACTAGCTACTTGATACTGAGGTTCCTCTAGCTGCCTAATACTTGGGGGCACCTCTAGCTACTTAATATTGAGGTTACCTCTCACTACTTAATACTTTAAGCACCTGTAGCTGACTATGAAATGCAAAGAAGTAAGGGAGAAGTGACAGCTTGGGCCAGCCAGCACACTTGCTGTGCGGTTCGGTGGGGGTTTGTACAGTAGGTCCATGGATGGCGAGGTCTAAGGGGCCAGGGCATCTGTGCCTATAGGCTCCTGTGAGTTAAATCCGGGCCTGCTTCTCTCTGTTTCTCTTTCCCAGACAGGGTCCCATGACTAATGCTAGAGGCCAAACACTAGGGACATGTTCCTTATGTGACCACTAGAGGCCTCTAGTGTTTGGCATGTAGTTTTCGACATGACCCTTGTGCATCAGGGGTGAAGAGACATGGAGGAATGCTGCCGGTGTCGAGACAACATGGGAGGAAGCACTAATGGACAGGTGAGAGTAAGCTCAGCTGCTGCATTGGTCGTTTCAAAATGAAATTGAGATGCTTTGAGTGAATCTGGAGAAATGTTTTGAAATGTCAAGGCATAAAAAGGGAGGTCTCTAATTGCAGTGAGTTGCTCACCAAATGGGTTTCACTTGAGGGAGGTTTAATACACTCCTGAAACTCTCCTGATTAAAGGCCCAGCCCTCTAAGGGGGAATCTGGCCATGCTTTGCCAACTTTTCTGGTAATTTTTTAGGGGCTGGAATGGTGCAGTCCTGTCTTTCTGGTTATTCTCTGAATCATATTTTCATACTGCTCACTGTCATTTGTTCAGAAGAGTATATGTGAATTTTGTCATGGAAGGGGTGCAGCAGCAGAGGGGGACCACAGCATTGGGAAGGGGGGGGGTGCACAGCACTCACCTTGCTATGATCCACACATGCCACAACTCCTTTCTGGTCCTAGGCATCTGTGTAACTAGTAACAGCACCCTCTGTGATGTCATCATAAGTGGCCCTGTTTCCAGTGAGAGGAGATGCTCAGGAGGGAGATGCATGCAGGTAGAGGTGAGGTGAGATGAGTTAACTTAAAGAGGAACTTCAGCCTAAACAAACATACTGTCAAATAGATAGGTAATATAATCTCTTACCCACCCTGTTTAAAAAGAACAGGCAAATGTTTGATTTCATGAGGGCAGCCATCTTTTTGGTTGAAAGGAGGTGACAGGGAGCATGAGACACAGTTCCAACTGCCCTGTGTCCTGATCACCCCTCCCAGTTGCTAGGCAACGTGAAAAACAACATAGAAAATCCCATCATGCTTTGCACAACATCAGGGAAAAAAAGCCCGGGCCGTTTTCTTTGATGGGCGGAGCTTAGCTTTTGTAAAGCTAAAAATAAGGCTTATGTAAGAAAAACAAAGTTCTGATGCTGTGAAACTGTTAAAGAAACACCAAGATTTTTAGTCTGGAGGTTCACTTTAATCACTCCTGCTGCACACTCCTCATGCATCCTGTCACTCTCTGGCTACCTAAACGGGATGCGTGAATTGTAAAAAAAAATGATCCGGCCTTTAAAGTGTAACTGTCGGGCATAAAATCAAAAATCAATTCTTTATATTTATCTGGTAAACAAGTACTAAGGATGTCCAGGCAATCCAAAACTTATAGTGTTATTCAAACACTGTTGCAGCCAAATAGATCAGCAGGGCTGCCAGGCAACTGGTATTGTTTAAAAGGAAAAAATATGGCAATCTTCATATTACTCTCACTACAGTAGTCCTTTAGGCTGGTTTCACACTGCATATTGGCGGTAGTGGTGGTGGTGGGGGGCCTTTATCGGATCACCCTGTTATTACGCTGTAAACCCTGCCTGGCAGCAGGCCAAGCCAGAAGTGACGCTCACTTTCTGTGGCCGAATCGAGGACTTGCGCGGAAGCGTATTGCTAAAATACGCTTACGTGCATGCGCAATACGTAACATTTGCGACAGGCATTTTAAAAAGCACGCATTGCCATAGACTTACTTGACTTCTGGTGTGCCACACATCGCCGCAGGTTGCCACAGGAGCCTCAGGGTAACCTAGGCATGCTCTTGTGTTATACAAGGGAACAAACAGAGCGCTCCGATAGTGCGTTACCACTTTTAATGAATTCACACGCTTTAAAATCAATACACTTACAGTGTATGTGCAAGAATTGCACATTTAAGAGGCCACCAGCGAGTCCCCTCAGCGTCCTGTGCCTGGCCAGGGCTAACAGGGTCCGTGCAGATGGTGGGCAGGTATGGAGGAGGACAACCGCCGGCTCACAATCCTCTCGGCAAGCCGTCTGACGTCACAACGCGTTTCGGCGCTTAGCCGCGCCGTCTTCGGGTGACGTCGACGGCTCGACGGCTGCCGATTTTGTAGTGGTGCTCTGCGCATTGACCCGCCTGTTGAGGCGGAGCGGAGCGCACCATGTCATGATAAAAACGTTTAAAGGAAAATTTTGTATAAAAAAGGGGGGGGGGGGGAAGGTTTAGCAAAAATGTTTTTTTCAAAAACTTAATGGCTAATTAATAATTGAAAGAAAAAGCATATGCTGAAAGGCTATTAACCGAAAGAATATGCGGAAAGGGGTGGGTGCTTAATATGTTCAAATGAACACTGGGCTTACATAGGCTGCGTGGGACTCGCCAGTCAGCCTCAGCCAATACATTATAACCACAGGTATTGGGTTGTATTCACATAGATAACCAAAAGGAAAGGGCGGAGGGGGAAAAGAGGGGATGAATAAAAGCTTGCATGTAGCGTTTGCCAGGCGCGTCACCACTACATGCTTGTGGATGAGGTACCAGGGGAAAAAAGATTTTATGATAATTCATATGTAACATAATTGGTATATTATGTGAATATGCGGACGCCATGTGTGTCAATTGATATAATGCAATTTGGCTAAAGTGGATGCCACTTTTAAATTTGTAAAAATATATAATGATACTAAAATTGATACTAAAATTAATGTTGGGAACCAACTTTTTAGATATAAGATATTTATATATAAATAAATTGGCATAAAAGGGATAAAAAATGGATGAAAACAGGGAAATTATTTATAAAAAATGTGTGAATAATAATTTAGAGGCTTTGCGCCTAGGTAGCAATCAAAAAAGATGACTGTGTGAAAAAACTGGTCAGAGTCAATCTGATCACCTTGTATGGTGGATACAAACAGTAATTGGTGTCCATAAGTCAAAGTGAAGGAATGAAAGAATGGAAGGGAGGAGGGGGGAGGGAAAAGGGAGAGGAAGGAGGAAGGAGGAAAGGTGAGGAAAACGGGGGGAGGGGAGAGGGGAGGGAAGGAGGGTGTGACGTGGATGAGGCAAGGGGGGGGGGGGGAGGGGGAGGAGAGGGGGGAGGAAAAGGGGATAGGGGGAACATAGGAAAGGGAAGGAAATTGGACACCCTATGGATGAATGGGAACGGCTCAGGTTATAGCTGTTTAGTTGTTATTTCAAGAAACTCTGGACTTCTAGTTCTTCATTGAGCCCAAATGGTGCTAGAGTGTTTAACCTAAAGATCCAGTACATCTCTCTTTCACATAGTCTCTTGTATCTCTGGCCAGATGGTACTTCTGCTGGTATACTTTCTATACCTATAATTTTGAGACTTCCAGGGTCCGACTGGTGGTATTTGTTGAAATGTCTTGGGATGCTGTGCTTCTCTGACTTTGCTAGAATGTTGCACTTATGTTCCCCGAGACGCCTTCTCAGCTCTCGGGTAGTCCTACCTACATACTTTAGCTTGCAACTGCATTCTAACATATAAACAACAAATTGAGTGGCGCAATTTACGAAGCTTTTGATGAGGATATTGTGGGTATCTGGGAGGTCTATGTGTTTAAGGCCATGCCTCATAAAGGGACAGCATCCACACCTGCTGGATCCACATCTATAATTCCCTACCGTAGGATTTTTAAGCCAGGTTTGTGGTTTGTCCAACCTTATATTACTAGGGGCAATTTCGTTTTTCAACGACTTGGCACGTTTGAAGATTATTTTAGGCCTTGTGGGTAAGATGTTCTTCAGGTGAGAATCCTGTAATATGATTGGCCAGTTCTTTCGAATAATGCCCTCTATCTTCCTTGACTCCTCAGTGTATTTTGTGATGAAGGTCGGATCCATATTGTTGTGTTGACCTCTCTTTGTTCCATAGGTCTCTGAGGGTTTGTTATGGAAGTTATAAGCCCGCTACAACAATAAAAATCTTTAATTTGTCACAGCACCAGCTCACAGATGGTGATTACACACTGCTACAGAAAGGTCTAAATTTTGCACCTACGGCACAACCGAATTCCTTTCAATTATTTAAGGATTTGCATCGTTTTATAAGGAGTCTTACATTAAAAAGATTCTTCTGTATACAGGAGAAAAAGAACACTCCAAGAAGAAATAACTCCTATGAAGGTGAAAATGGTGAAACAAATTATGAGGAGACACTATGCCCTACTACTATAGCAGAACAGGAGGCCTTGCAATGCCTCATTGAATTACTAGGGGATGACCCAGATGGAGATCTGGGCATGGACTACATATTTATGAATGAAACTATAAAACACACACACTTTAAGCCCAAGTCAATCTTCTACCCCACGCAGGCAAAAGGGCCCCAGATAAATACCTTTTATCAGGTGGTCCTGGAGGAATTCAAATCATTGTGTAAAAAACAACAATCCAAAGGATGTATAAAAAATCTTAATAAGAAAGAGCAAGAGTCATTGGAAGCCCTGAAAAAGAATAAAGAAATAGTGATCCGCCAGGCGGACAAAGGTGGGGGGATAGTCATCCAAGACTTTGCTGCGTATAAAAATGAAGGTGACAAACTATTGAGTGATACTAACACCTATAAAAAACTGAAAAAAGACCCCACCAAAGATTTCACCAAGGAACTCCTAACCATTCTAGATCAAGGGATGGAGAAGGAAATAATCAATAAGGACGAGTATAGATTTATGGTACAGAAAAATCCTCTGTTACCATATTTTTACCACATCCCAAAAATACATAAATCAGAAACTAACCCTCCAGGACGGCCCATAATTGCTGGCATGGAGGGGTTGTTGGCACCATTGTCTGATTATATAGATCACTTCCTACAGCCCATAGTACAGAACACAGAAGCATACACAAGAGATTCCCTACATGTTCTGGAAATTATGGAAAATTACACATGGAAGAAGGAATACCTGTGGGCGTCTTTAGATGTCTGTTCTCTATATACCTGCATACCACATGAAAGAGGAATAGAGGCAGTCAACTATTTTCTGATGAAAGAGGGATCGTTTAACCCCAATCAGGCCCAGTTCATTCTGGACCTTTTAAGGTTTGCATTACAGCATAATTATTTTAAGTTTATGGATGACCTCTACCTCCAAACTTGTGGGACATCTATGGGGGCGGGGTTCGCTCCAAGTTTCGCAAACCTCTACATGGCTTATTGGGAGGAGCAACATATTTGGTCCAATCATCGGTTTGGAGCGAACCTCGCCCTCTATATTCGTTATATAGATGATGTGCTAATCATTTGGGAGGGGACAAAGGAAAAGTTTATGGAATTCGTTGCTTATTGCAATGATAATACCTTTGGGCTCAAGTTCACAAATGTAGTTGACGAAAAAGAACTGATCTTTTTGGACTTAGAACTGTTCGTGGGAGAAAACCAAAAAGTCGGCACCAGAACTCATTTTAAACCAACTTCTGGCAACTCGTATTTCCATGCAAAGAGTTGCCACCATCAAAAATGGATAAGTAATATACCCAAAGGACAGTTGTGCAGGTTGAGAAGAAACTGCACAAATGACAGTGACTACCTTAAACAAGCAGACGAATTAAAGAAAAAGTTTGAGGAAAAGGGATACAAAACTGAAAAAATCAATACAGCGATTAAAGAAAATTACAAACCCTCAGAGACCTATGGAACAAAGAGAGGTCAACACAACAATATGGATCCGACCTTCATCACAAAATACACTGAGGAGTCAAGGAAGATAGAGGGCATTATTCGAAAGAACTGGCCAATCATATTACAGGATTCTCACCTGAAGAACATCTTACCCACAAGGCCTAAAATAATCTTCAAACGTGCCAAGTCGTTGAAAAACGAAATTGCCCCTAGTAATATAAGGTTGGACAAACCACAAACCTGGCTTAAAAATCCTACGGTAGGGAATTATAGATGTGGATCCAGCAGGTGTGGATGCTGTCCCTTTATGAGGCATGGCCTTAAACACATAGACCTCCCAGATACCTACAATATCCTCATCAAAAGCTTCGTAAATTGCGCCACTCAATTTGTTGTTTATATGTTAGAATGCAGTTGCAAGCTAAAGTATGTAGGTAGGACTACCCGAGAGCTGAGAAGGCGTCTCGGGGAACATAAGTGCAACATTCTAGCAAAGTCAGAGAAGCACAGCATCCCAAGACATTTCAACAAATACCACCAGTCGGACCCTGGAAGTCTCAAAATTATAGGTATAGAAAGTATACCAGCAGAAGTACCATCTGGCCAGAGATACAAGAGACTATGTGAAAGAGAGATGTACTGGATCTTTAGGTTAAACACTCTAGCACCATTTGGGCTCAATGAAGAACTAGAAGTCCAGAGTTTCTTGAAATAACAACTAAACAGCTATAACCTGAGCCGTTCCCATTCATCCATAGGGTGTCCTATTTCCTTCCCTTTCCTATGTTCCCCCTATCCCCTTTTCCTCCCCCCTCTCCCCCCCCCCCTTGCCTCATCCACGTCACACCCTCCTTCCCTCCCCTCTCCCCTCCCCCCGTTTTCCTCACTTTTCCTCCTTCCCCCTTCCTCTCCCTTTTCCCTCCCCCCTCCTCCCTTCCATTCTTTCATTCCTTCACTTTGACTTATGGACACCAATTACTGTTTGTATCCACCATACAAGGTGATCAGATTGACTCTGACCAGTTTTTTCACACAGTCATCTTTTTTGATTGCTACCTAGGCGCAAAGCCTCTAAATTATTATTCACACATTTTTTATAAATAATTTCCCTGTTTTCATCCATTTTTTATCCCTTTTATGCCAATTTATTTATATATAACTATCTTATATCTAAAAAGTTGGTTCCCAACATTAATTTTAGTATCAATTTTAGTATCATTATATATTTTTACAAATTTAAAAGTGGCATCCACTTTAGCCAAATTGCATTATATCAATTGACACACATGGCGTCCGCATATTCACATAATATACCAATTATGTTACATATGAATTATCATAAAATCTTTTTTCCCCTGGTACCTCATCCACAAGCATGTAGTGGTGACGCGCCTGGCAAACGCTACATGCAAGCTTTTATTCATCCCCTCTTTTCCCCCTCCGCCCTTTCCTTTTGGTTATCTATGTGAATACAACCCAATACCTGTGGTTATAATGTATTGGCTGAGGCTGACTGGCGAGTCCCACGCAGCCTATGTAAGCCCAGTGTTCATTTGAACATATTAAGCACCCACCCCTTTCCGCATATTCTTTCGGTTAATAGCCTTTCAGCATATGCTTTTTCTTTCAATTATTAATTAGCCATTAAGTTTTTGAAAAAAACATTTTTGCTAAACCTTCCCCCCCCCCCCCCTTTTTTATACAAAATTTTCCTTTAAACGTTTTTATCATGACATGGTGCGCTCCGCTCCGCCTCAACAGGCGGGTCAATGCGCAGAGCACCACTACAAAATCGGCAGCCGTGGAACCGTCGCGTCACCCGAAGAAGGCGTGGCTAAGCGCCGAAACGCGTTGTGACGTCAGACGGCTTGCCGAGAGGATTGTGAGCCGGCGGTTGTCCTCCTCCATACCTGCCCACCATCTGCACGGACCCTGTTAGCCCTGGCCAGGCACAGGACGCTGAGGGGACTCGCTGGTGGCCTCTTAAATGTGCAATTCTTGCACATACACTGTAAGTGTATTGATTTTAAAGCGTGTGAATTCATTAAAAGTGGTAACGCACTATCGGAGCGCTCTGTTTGTTCCCTTGTATTTCCCATATCAGCATACTGGCACCACCCAGTTTAAGGAGCAGCACCGAGGTGACATCCACTTAAAGGGCCATACCCATCTCTAGCTAGCACTGGTACTAACACTTTGCATGCTCTTGTGTTAGACAGGGTACTTCTGGAGAAGCGCACTGCACCGCATGCAATGTGAACAACCCCTTATACTTTCATTGCCCTAGCATTAGGCTGCGGCAAAATGCCACACTGCGCCAGTCTGAAAGGGCCCTGAACTGCATACTGGACAAGGTGTAAAAGGACCCTTAATCTGAATTTAAAAAAGCATGCATTACTAGGCTAAGGACACACATTTAAAGGATTAATGTAAAAATGTAAGATGCAGTGCTTAGGGGGTCAAAAGTTGATACTTACCACGCCTCTCATTCCTTGCAGTCAGCCGCCAGTCTTCTCCTATATATCCTGGTGTCCTGGCGACTTGGCTGACCTGTAACTCAGACAGTCTTCGCCATCTGCCCGGCGCATAATTATGCCGGGCGGGGGAGTTTGCACACTCCCCCGCCTCCTCCGTCCTTGCGTCTGCGCTCCACTGAAAAGCAAGCGTCAGATGCTAATCTGTAGCTCTGCAAGGTCCCACTGTGAACCTAGCCTAAGGCCAGGGGCGTAGCAATGGGGGGTGCAGAGGTAGCCACCGCATCAGGGCCCTTGGTCCAGAGGGGCCCCAAAGGGCCCTCCCTCAACTACAGTATTGGCTCTGTATTGGTCCTGTGCTGGTAATAATCACTTCTATAGATACTTTGAATAATAGTGATCACTAACAAAGTGCTCCCCATCCCCTTCTTGCACGTCTGACACTGTAGTTGCCATTGGCAGGTTTTGGTGCGCCGTATCAATTGTTATGTATAGAGTGCTTGGGGGGCCCCATTGTAAAACTTGCATCAGGGCCCACAGTTTATTAGCTACTCCACTGCCTAAGGCCAGAAACCCACTAGGAGCAATTTTCTGAGTGGTTTGCAATTTGAAAACTCTTGCTAATGTAATGCTATGAGTGTGATCCCACTTGAGCGATGTGATTTTATAAAAATCCCCCATAGCATTTGAAATCGCTCCTAGTGGGTTTCTGGCCTAATAATTTTAACCAAAGACCCTGAACAAGCATGCGGATCATGTGCTTCTGACATTATTGTCAGATCTGACAAGACTAGCCACATGCTAATTTGACGCTTGCTTTTCAGTGGAGGACAGACGCTAGGATGGGGGAGGTGGGGGAGTGTGCGCACTTCTGCCTGTAATTATGCGCCGGGCAGAAGGCGAAGACTGTCCGAGTTAACGGTCAGCCAAGTTGCCAGGACACTGGGATGTATAGGAGTAGACCACCAGCTGACTGCGGGGAATGAGAGGCGTGGTAAGTATTGACTTTTAACCCCCTAAGCACTGCAGCTTACATTTTTACCAGGGCCTTGCGGCTCTGGTATCCTTTAACGTCATACACAGAGATTCACAGTCACTCTAGTAGCAGAAAAAAAACTACAAGCACGAAGGCATTACTTTTTGATCATCCCTTGTATTTTGAAGTTATGTAATGAATTTTCTCGCGGAGATGCATGCCACCCTACATTTTTAATAGCAAAAAGCAGCAGAAGAATTTTGTGAAAGGTTTTCACCGCTAAACTGTGCTTTATTTCTCCATGATCTCTCCGATTACAGTTGCTATTCAGTAATTCTTCATGCTCTACTTCAGCAGCACATTATAATCTGTTCTGACCATTTATAAATTAGTGAACACTATGGTCATTATTTCTGCAAGGCTTGGTTAAAGGGCTATTCAAAAGATGTGCACATGAGCTTCTGGAGGGATGTCGCTGTGGGAATAGAAGACAAATTCATAAGTCAAATTAGGCCGCGAGAGCTGGATCAGTTTAAAGTATAACCAAAGCATTTTTTTCTTTACCTATTTATTGCATTTAATACTAAACATAGATGTTTATTTTAATGATTTAATCAGCAAGTATAAAATATTGCCTATGCAGGGCCGGTACTAGCTACAATGGGGCCCTAGGGAAAAAGTAACTTGAGAAGCCCCCTAGCAATGCCCCCCCCCCCACCGTAGCCCCCGAGCCAACTCTCAGGACCCATCCCACCATTACTCCAAGCCACACAATATCATTAGGTGTCCATCATATGTCCCCAAAAGCATTGTTGGGTACTTCATTATTCCCCTCCTTTTTCCCCCTAGAAATTCAGAGAGTACACACAATGCGGCCTTACCTAATCTAGGTAGGACACAGAAGGCAGCATAATGCTCTACACACCGGACTTCTCCCCATGACGCCTCTCTTCCTTATGCCCTGTAGGCATGTATGGGGTCACCATAGCTGGAGGGGCGAAGACACGCACCTTGGAGGATCCCTAAAGGCTCTGGGGCAATTGCCTCTTTTGCCTCTATTGAAGCGCTGGCCCTGTGCCTCTGATTATTCCCCTTTCAGATTAAGATTCAAGCAAGTGTTAAAACTTGGCCTATAGTGTCTTAGTTTCTTGTTGGCAGGCAGTGGCGTAGCAATAGGGGTTGCAGAGGTTGCGACCGCATCGGGGGCCCTTGGGCCAGAGGGGCCCCAAAGGGTCCTCCCTCAACTGTAGTATTAGCGCTCTATTGGTCCTGTGCTCATAATAATCACTTCTATAGATACAAGGGGGCTTAGGGGCAAAAGTAACTTGCCCCCTTACTACCCATTTAAGTCAGCTCCTGGGGTCCCCAGGTGCCTTCCCCCTCCCCCACTGCTCCCCGGGGCCCCTGAATGTTTGATAGTTCAGCTGCCTTGAAATATCTCACCTGTCCCAGTGTCAGCGGTGGCTTAGTCCTGATCTCCATCTTCAGCCACGTTGCCTGCATCTTCTCCATCCAGCGCATGTTATGTGTAACTAACATGCACCAGAATAGAGAAGAGGTGGGCAGCGTGGCTGAAGACGGAGATCAGGACAGAGCCGCCCCCACGACAGTTGAGATATTTCAAGGCAGCTGATCTACCAAACATGCAAGGAGCACAGGTAGAAGTCAGGGGGCACGTGGGTGGGGGGGTGGCACGGGGCCCCTGGAATGGTCATGGCACAGGTGCAGTTGCCCCCTTTGCCTCAATGGCAGCACTGGTCCTACTTGCTGGAAGGTTGAATACCAGGGAAGGATTAAGACCAAATGGGGCCCAAGCCATTGTAGTAGCATTGGCTCCCGGTCAGTCTTTTTGGTAAGCTGAGGTAGAAGAGGGCTCAGAGCCGTGGCAACCAGGGCTTCTTGACATTCACTAGGGCCATAGGCGCCCACCTAGTTTGCCTTGCAGATGACCCTGCTTTGTCTAATACTCAAACTGAAGATTGAGACACCCAGAAGGAGATAGCTCTAATGATGACGAGATCATTAGAAGCCCGGCACTAGAGGAAGCTGCACAGAGAAGATGAATGTCTGCAATCCATACGGGCATGGCAGATGAGGGTAAGGCGACTGCTGCTGCATGCACGGGGTTAGCCAGAAGAAACAAGGGGAAGGCAGGAGAGGCACGCAAGGGGAGCCAGGCACACTGACAAGGAATGCCCGATGGTTGCAAGTCAGCGGTTCATATTGTTAGGCGTTTATAAGTCGGGGATTCCCTACCTTTTTTGGCGAATAAGACACAAGGACCTATTTTCCCCATTTTTGGGGGAGAAAAAGTGCATCTTATTTGGCAGAAAATATGGTGTATATTGGATTCTACAGCTCGATCTATTGTATATCTATAATCCATTCTTACGTCTTCCTTTTGCTTTAAAACTGCTGAAATTACACACCTATTTAGAACTGTCTGACTTCCTGTCTGCTAACTCCT
The DNA here is from genome assembly GCF_040937935.1 of Hyperolius riggenbachi. Taxonomy (NCBI): domain Eukaryota; kingdom Metazoa; phylum Chordata; class Amphibia; order Anura; family Hyperoliidae; genus Hyperolius; species Hyperolius riggenbachi. The sequence goes on along the minus strand of NC_090654.1, from coordinate 235,357,570 downwards.
TGTTAGACCCCCTCCAGTCTGGCTTCTGATTTCACCATTCCATTGAAACAGTCCTCACAAAAATTGCAAACGACCTCCTCAATGCAAAATCCAAAGCCAATTTACTGTATTAATACTCCTTGACCTTTCCTTTGCATTTGACACTGTCGATCACAATCTGCTTCTCCAGACACTCTCGACACTGGGAGTCAAGGGCCTAGCATATTCCAGGATTAGCTCCTACATGTGTTGAAGCTCTTTCACTGTTTCCTATTCCAACAGTAACTCCTTTCCATGCCCGCTATCTGTTGGTGTACCTCAAGGCTCCATTCTAGGACCTTTTCCAGTATCACCTTTTTGCTGATGACACTCAAATCTATCTCTCACCTTTCTACACTATTATCTCAAGTCCCTGACTGTCTTTCTGCTGTTTCTGCATTTATGTTATCCTTTTTCCTCAATCTTATCATGAACAAAACAGAAATTGTGATATTTCCTCAATCTCTCTCTGTTCCCCCACCCAGTGGCTTAGCAATAGGGGTTGCTTAGGTCTGGACTGTACCGGGGCCAGTGGGCCAGAGGGACCCTGTAGGGCTTTGGCTCAACTGCAGTATTGGCTCTTTATTGGTCCTGTGCTGGTAATGATCACTTCTATAGATGCTTTGAATTATAATAAATATTAACAAGCTGTTCCCCATCCCTTTCTTGCACCTCTGACACTGTGTTGTTCTTAGCAGGTTTCGTTACTCTGTATCAATTGTTATGTATACAGTGCTTAGGGGAGCCCCATGTAAAGCTCACACTGGGGCCCATAGCTCCTTAGCTATGCCACTGCTCCCGCGTACGTACAAAAAGGGCGCCTGGACAAAAAGGGCGCGGGGTGTAAACTCTAAATAATAATTAATCATTAATAGGGTTATAAATATAGTGTGCTATATTTCGTTTACAAATAATGTTTAACAAAATTATAAATCATTAAATAATGTCTATGAAATCGGAAATTGTGAAAACGTTAATCTTCCCTGTTTCAAAAGTTAAACTTATAATTACGTTTATAAAAAAACCAATAATATATGTTTAATTGTTATAATTGTATATTATTGTGAATAACCGTCATTTATGGTTTGTTCTTATAATAAAATCTGAAAATATTGTTTATAAAGATGATATAAATATAACTACGTTCGTAATAAGTGTTGTAATACATTAGTAATTATTACTAAAATTTTACTAAAACTATACCTAAGCCTACTCTTACACAGAACCCTACCTGTACCTATCCCTAACCCCTAGACTCCCCTGTTGGTGCCTAAACCTAAGACCCCCCTGTTGGTGCCTAAACCTAAGACCCCCCCTGTTGGTGCCTAAGTAACCCTCCCTGTACCTACCCCTAACCCCTAGACCCCCCTGTTGGTGCCTAAACCTAAGACCCCCCTGTTGGTGCCTAAACCTAAGACCCCCCTGTTGGTGCCTAAACCTAAGACCCCCCTGTTGGTGCCTAAACCTAAGACCCCCCTGTTGGTGCCTAAACCTAAGACCCCCCTGTTGGTGCCTAAGTAACCCTCCCTGTACCTACCCCTAACCCCTAGACCCCCCTCTTGGTGCCTAAACCTAAGACCCCCCTGTTGGTGCCTAAACCTAAGACCCCCCTGTTGGTGCCTAAACCTAAGACCCCCCTGTTAATGCCTAAACCTAAGACCCCCCTGTTAATGCCTAAACCTAAGACCCCCCTGTTGGTGCCTAAACCTAAGACCCCCCTGTTGGTGCCTAAACCTAAGACCCCCCTTTATTATGTGGATAATTATGTTTTACTAATTGTGGATTAAAAAAATATTTTGCAATTTACGTTACGTACTGATCGCTTTATTTTGTGAATAATAATGTTTTACAAACAGTAAGGGATAAAACTTTAAATAATGTTTTAATTATTTAAATAAGATAAATATGTTTAGTATTTTCATAAACGTTATTCGGCACGGGTGCATTTTATAAACGTAAATCACCACAAGCACACTTATAAATCATTAAACAGCTCCGGGCGCCGTTTGTAAACTTTATTTAGCTCCTGGCGCCGTTTATAAACTTTATTTAGCTCCGGCGCCCTTTTTTCCTACCCGGCGCCCATTAAACGCTATTTATTATGGGAGTGAATGGCGGCGCCCTTTTTGTCCACTAGCGGCATGCGCCCTTTTTTCCCAGCTCCCTGCTCCCACCTATAATTACAATCAATGTAGAAAATGCTGCCAATAACCTCAACTCCTAAAACCTCCTGTCTGGGGGTATCTCTGGACTCTGATCTCTTATTTCAATTACATCTTAACACATTAACAACCTCCTGCTACTCCCATCTAAATAATTGTCTCCCATTCACATGGGGGCTTGGCTTTAGGTAAATAATGTGGAGTCAGGTGTAGAAGCTGAAGTAAGGTGAAAGATCTGCCAGGCCTAACCGCTGGCAACAAGTGAGCACACCTTTAAAGGGATACTGTAGAGGGGTCAGGGGAAAATGAGTTGAACTTACCCGGGTCTTCTATTGGTACCATGCAGACATCCTGTGCTCGCGCACCCACTCCGGCCACGCCTCCGGTTCACTTCTGTAATTTCAGACTTTAAAGTCTGTAAAGCAATGCGCCTGTGTTGCCGGGTCCTCACTCCCGCTGATGTCCCCAGGAGCGGACTGCGCATACACAGACCAAGCTGGACTTGTGCCGTACGCTCCTGGTGACATTAGCAGGAGGGAGGACACGGCAACGCAAGCGCATTGGTTTTACAACTTTAAAGTATGAAATTCCATAAGTGGACAAGAGGCGTGGCCGGAGCATCCGTGAGTGGCTCCGCGGGCACAGGACGTCTGAGGGGGACCATGACAACACCCGGGTAAGTTCAACTCATTTTCCCCTGACCCCCCCTACAGTGTCCTTGTAAGTGAAGAATGTCAAAATTGTGTCCAAAGTGACAATATTTTATGTGCCCACCTTTACTTTCCAGCATTGCCTTAACTCTCTTGGGCATGGAGTTCATTAAAACTTCACAGGTTGCCATTGAAATCCTCATTCAATCATCCATGACAAAGCTGGTGGATTTTAGAGACCTTATGCTCCTCCAGGTTACGTTTAGGGAAGCCTGACAGTTGCTCAATAGGGTCAGTCCATAACCTTTTCTCTGATTCTTTAGCAAGACAGTGGCCATCTTGGAAGTGCATTTGGAATCATTATCATGTTGGAATACTGCTCTGTGGCTTAGTTTCCAAAGTGAGGGGGTCATGTTCTGCTTCTGTATGTCACAGTACACAGTGCCTCTTCAGAACCGGGGGTTCCCGCGAGGTGCACTAAGGTTTTTTCTCTTGAGGCTGTAAACAAAATTGTTTTCCTTTTAAAAAATAAATAGTTCTGCTTGGTAGAGGTTCCCTACTAGGGTGATATTGTCTATTTTCTCCCAATAACCATTTACCCAGTGTAACCTGCAGTGCCCCTTTTACACTTGGGCACTGCACCACCCCACTTTATGCTTTCCCACTGCAAGGGCCATGCAAGTCTATGGAGACTTGTACACTTCACAAAATGTGACGCGGTGCGCCGGAAGTCACCACATTCCCGATGCAAAGTCTGCAGAACGTTACCACATGATCCATGCCTACCACACAGATTATGCAGCAGTGCAAGTAAATGGGGGGCACAGCAAGTGTGAATGATGGGAGCACGGTGCAATATGCAACATGTCTATCTCATCATGTCACCTTGGGTATCCTTTAAAGGAGTTCTCAGGCAAATTTTGTACAATACAAATGGCCTACCTGCCGCTGTTCAGTAGGTCAATCTCTAATGGGTCGCATGTTTTTTTCCCGGCTCCACAATTCGGGCTGTTTGTATTTCGTGCCCCGGAAGTAGATTGTGAAGATTAATGTTAAACTTCCGTGTTCCTGTCCTTGGAACGCAGGGGGAAGTTACTTTGTATTGCGTGCAGCCGTACAGTTCGGTACGGCTGCGCACGCGTAGTAGAGCGCAGGAGGAGGGTTTGAGCTTGCCTTCGTCACTCGCAAGCCAAACCCTCCGCTTCTGCCACTGTCCGTCAGGCCCGCCCACTCCTCCCAGCCCACTCCTCATCGCCCACTTCTCCTCCCAGGCCACTCCGACAGCCGCCACCTTGCCTCTATGCGCGCTCCCCGCACAGACCATTCGTGCATGAGAGGTGCAGGCAAGCGGAGGCTGGCTGATATTTATTTGGCAGAAAATTATACTTACTCAATATAAAATAGTGAATCAAATTTGCTCCGGACAAAACTCTCAGCCAGCCTCTGCTTGCCTGTGCCTCTCATACACGGATGGTCTGTGCAGGGAGCGCACATAGAGGCAAGGCGGCGGAGTGGGCTGGGAGGAGGAGTGGGCTGGGAGGAGTGGGCGGGCATGATGGGCGGTGGCAGAAGTGGAGGGTTTGGCTTGCAAGTGATGTAGCAAGCTCAAACCCTCCTCTGGCAGTTCCAGTACGCGTGCGCAGCCGTAAGGGAACGTACGGCTGCACACTTTAAAAGTCACTGCGCCAGCGTCCAGCAGCATATTGCGCCTGCGTTCCCACGGTAGTTCCCGGTCGCTGGGGAGCCCGACCCCCAGGTCGGGTCCCCGACCGGGGCTTACCGAAGGAAACTGATACATTTGTATGGGGAATGGAGGGCGCGATCCGGCCACAAAAAAGGTTAGTTACACGCAGGTATGCGTGTTTTTAATTTGTGAGATTGCCTGATGACTCCTTTAAAGAGAATCTGTATTGTTAAAATCACACAAAAGTAAACATACCAGTGTGTTAGGGGACAACTCCTATTACCCTCTGTCACAATTTCGCCGCTCCCCGTCGCATTAAAAGTAGTCAAAAACAGTTTTAAAAGTTTGTCTGTAAACAAACAAAATGGCCACCAAAACAGGAAGTAGGTTGATGTACAGTATGTCCACACATAGAAAATACATCCATACACAATCAGGCTGAATACAGCCTTCCTTTTGAATCTCAAGAGATCATTTGTGTGTTTCTTTCCCCCTGCAGCTCACTGAAAAGTTACAAGCTGATTGTTTGTTTCTTCTTGCAGACAGCTCTGCCCGGTTGTCTGTAATTCTGCAGTATGTGACTCATCAGTATGTGAACAGAGAATTTATCCAGCTTGTAAAAGATAAGAGAGCAGAGAAAAGCTGGCTAATATAAATAACACACACACACAGGGGAGTGTGCATAGAGGGGGCATGCATAGCAGATCACACTGAAGAGTTGGCAGCCTTCCAGACACAGGACGACAAGTCCAACAGGGGAAAGATAAGCTGATTTATTACAGAGATGGTGATAGTAGAAAGTGCTGCAGTAAGCCAGAGCACATTATAATAGGTTTAGGAACCTGTAGGATAGTAGAAAACACAATGACATTTTTGTTACAGAGTCCCTTTAAGGATTGACTGATTGGATCTTCTTTGAGTACAATGGACTTTCAACGGTCTTTTCCATCACTACAATTTGCAGTGATGGAGAAGACCTTTGAAAGTCCTCAATTAAAAAGCATCAATTACTCAGTGCTCAGCCCTTCTTATGGTCCAACTCTTATAGCCATACACTACTACTGGAAAAAAAAAACATGATTTTTACTATACAAACCTTTATTGATAAGGTGACATCTCCGCCTTTACAAGAACATAATTGTTTTTTCTTTGCACAAAATACTGATTTTTTTTTAAATGTTGCTCTCAATTATTTACCAGATACCTAAACCGCCTGTCATTTCTTACTTCACCAGTGCTATTTGTGGCACAAATATATATTTTTGCCGTTGCATTCCTTGATGTTGTTGAAATTGTCATGCGTGATCCGTTATGCTTTCTGACATTATCTCAACATGAAATCATTTGAATTTCAAAGTAATTTTGTACCAGTCAATCAATGTATAAAAGTGTTTGCTTCAAATTACAACTTTCAACCCTAGTGACATGTAGATTTTTTTTTTCATGTATACAATGATTTGATTGTCATTGGCTTTACATTTGTCAGAACTGTCTACCCATTGTAGCCATGGTTGGCGCTCTGTTGCATCCCTCCTAGAGACAAATTCATGTGGTTAATAACAATTGTTTTAGCTAAGTACTGCACAGGCATACAAGATAAAAAGGAAACCATCAATATACATTGATTGCAGCAACCGATCAGATGAATAGGTTTAGACAAGTGAAATTAGAGTAGCCACAGCTAGAGAGGGCCCAAACTGTTCGCCCGGCGAATAGTTTGTGAAGAACAGGGGGTGTTCGTGTTTGCATCGGCAGGTGAACACTTGTCATGCTCGACCCGCCCCCTATACATTATAAGGTAGCCAAAAAATGACCCCTCACCCCAGAGTCAGCAGACGCATGGCAGCCAATCAGCTATCCCTCCCACCTGGACCCCCCCCCCCCATCAGAATGCCAGCAAAGCAGCTATTTTGCAGTCTGTGTTTGGCTTCTGTGCTAGGCAGATCAGGGAGAGTGTGCTGCTGACAGGGAGAGCGTTAGGTAGGCCTGTGTCCTCAGTGCAGATTCTTGCTGCTACCACATTGTCCTGAACAGCTAAACCCTTCTTAGCGTTGGCACATTGTTTTTCTTGTTATTGTATCGCCGTTCTGTATCCAGTGCACAAGTTAGCTGTTGGAATGGAGACAGGTCTGCTGGTCCTAGTAGGGCACCAACCATAACCCAATAATCCTTCACCACCACTACTCACATCTAATATCCACTACTGCCCCCTGTATAAGGCCTCAGTGCAAAATCAGTGTTTTTTTGATTACTTAACTGTCATTGCACTACATCATCCCGACCGTAGGGGCTGGAAAACCGCGATCGCCTATGCTTCCACAAACGTGCGCACAAGCACGCAGCCACTACCAGTGGTGCTCATCCGGATTCCGGATATCTGAACTACCCAGATAATCTGAAATTTTTCCACTATCCGAACTTTCAATAGCAATTCGGATATTTTGAAAAATCCGGATAGCACTATCCGATTTCCTATCTGAAACCCGAAATCCTGGCGGATAGTTAGTTTAGATATCCGAGCAGAAGCCAAAATCACCTTCAATGCCAAAAATCCATTTTGAAGGCATTCAGGCAGACAGAGAGAGAGAGAGAGAGAGAGAGAGAGAGAGAGAGAGAGAGAGAGAGAGAGAGAGAGAGAAGATAGAGAGAGAGAGAGAGAGTGGGATTTTGACCATTTGAAGAGACTTTTGGAAGCATTTTAAGCCATTTTCAGGTCACTTCCGGTTTACTATCCGGATATCCGAATCTGGACGGATATCAGGTTCGGATATCCGAGTTTACTCAGATAACAAAAAGTTCGGATTCGGATATCCAATTCGGATCCAGATATCTGAGTATCCGGATCTGGGTCAATTCGGATTTTGAAAAGGGGTATCCGAGCACCCCTGGCCACTCCACTCCACTACACAAAGATTGTCGTCAAGAGGACTATCATTTATATCCTGGAGGTGTCATCTAGCAAATACAATGATTTGTTCCCCTGACTTTATCACTAAAGCTCTTTGCGGTTGTTTGCAGTGTGTTAAATGCAGCATTTTGTGTTCCAGTGTGAGCTGGGCCTAACCCTTACACTACCTTATCGCCGTGTATGCACGCCGGATGTTTTAAAGCACTTAATTCCATAAATGTAGGAATGTCCTGTGATTTCTGCCCTTTAGAGATTTAAACACGACTCTGCATTAAAATGCGTTAACTATGTAATTTTTGGTGGGACTTTTGGCATGGACTCCCCTCCGGTATGCCACGGTCCAGGTGTTAGGCCCCTTGAAACAACTTTTACATTTTTCTTTGTGGGCAGAAACAGTTTCTGTAGGTTTTAAAATGCGCCTGCCCATTGAAGTCTATGGCAGTTTATCAGATTCGCCTGTTTCAAACTTTTGCGGAAATTCACGTTTGAAGTTCGCAAACCGAAAGTGTGATGTTCAGGCCATCACTAGCCAAAGCTGGCCTTTGTTGAAGACTTTTACAGGAGGTGATAATGCATCTTAGTCTTCACTTACCCAGTTTTTGACATTGCTCTAGAGAAACTTCCCACCATCTCCTGGGTTAGCAGGCGCTAATGTATGTCTGGTGTGTTTGTCTCTAAATAATGACTTACATATGTTCCTGTACAGTGGGTAGCATTGCAGGAAGTGACAAGTGATGGCACGCACGCTGGAACGTGGAAGGAAGAGGTGAGTAATTACTTCACCCGCCTGCTGCCTGATACACTGGGGCACACTGCGCTCATAGCTGGAGGGGGAGAGCAGACAGGGGACCCAGGTGAAGGAGCACCCCCTGACCCCCCCCCCCCCCCCTCCCGTGGCTGTGCCTGCTGCCTCCCTTCCTGGCCGTTACTCGCTCCAGCTCGATAGGCCCCCCATCCACAGCCAGGCCCCCACTTCCGCCATCTGAGGAACCTGCCTCACCCCGCCCCGGGGCTGTATTTAGTATTTATATAGTGCCGACATCTTTCACGGCGCTGTGAAGAGTATATATAATCTTGTCATTAACTGTAGTGGAACTATAGTGGAAATAGCGTAATAAATAAAATTGCTAATTTTTTTTACAATATCCATTCATTAATTATTTAGTCAGTGTTTGCCCATTGTATAAACTTTCCTCTTCCTGATTTACATTCTAAAATGTAATACAGGTGGAGACATTTTTAGTTACAACAGAGAGAAAATGTGTGCATCAACCAAGTGAACGAACCTGACAAATCTGGCTTTGCAAATTTGGCCTATTGGCTAATCACGAGACATTGCTCATGCAAATATGCATTTGCTTTCGCATGCCTAAATATGCAGGGTCAAAAACCAAAAACCGCAAAACAATCGCCCTGCAGGAATTAGTTCATGCTACATAGCACTATCCAGGGGCGCCACGAGGAGGCTTCCCATTGCCCCCATACAACCGGGGGCCGCGGGGGGGGGGGTCCCAGGCTCTACATTTTTAGACATTTTTAGACCTTATAGGTGCATCTCTGCGGAATGTTTGTTTACTGAGCCTACGGAGGCCAGTACAAAATATACTTGGTCTCCCAGAATGTTCCAGGGGGAGGGGGGGTATCGCATTGCTAATCAGCCTAGGCTATAAATCACTGAGAGATCAGGGCTACATCCGATATACAGCAATATAGAGATATTAAAAAAAAAGTTTCTGATGATGAAAACAGGAAAATTACCATAATAGTGGATACCCTGCATAATTTTTCTGCATTCATGGGCAGCACAGTGGCGTAGTGTTTGTCGCTCTTGACATAAATCAACAGTGACAACCAAAACGCCACTGTGCTGCCCATGAATGCAGTACTGGGTCCTGGTTTGAATCCCAACCAGGACACTTTCTGCATGGAGTTTGTATGTTCTCCCCGTGTCTATGTGGGTTTTCTTCCAGGCACTCCGGTTTCCTCCCACATCCCAAAAACATACAGATAAGTTAATTGGTGTCACCCTAAATTGGCCCTAGACTATGATACATGCACTGCACAATACATACAGTGCATAGACATATGCCTATGGCAGGGATTAGATTGTGAGCTCCTCTGAGGGACAGTTAGGTGACAAGACAAAATATTCTGTACAGCGCTGTGGAAGATGTCGCTATGTAAATTATATAAAAATAATACATAACATATGACTAAATGTGAGCCCCTCTGAGGTTAAGTAACATGACAATAATGATGTCGGCACTCTATAATAATACTAAAAAAAAAATAAAAAAAAAAATAATACTAATAAAAATAATACTATTATATGCCACTACAGTGCCTCTTTACAGTGAACCTCCAGACTAAAAATCTACTCAGCAGCACTGAAAAGGCTTTGTGTTTCTTTAACAGTTTCAGAGCATCAGAACTTTGTTTTTCCTATCAAAGCCTAATTTTTGGCTGCACAGAAGCTAAGCTCCGCCCCATCAAAGAAAAATTGCCCAGGCATTTTCCCCCCGATACTGTGCAAAGCATGATGGGATTTCTGATGATGTTATTCTCATTGCCTAGCAACTGTGAGGGGCGATCAGGACACAGGACAGTTGGAACTGTGTCTCATGCTCCCTGTCACCTCCTTTCAACCAAAAAGATGGCTGCCCTCATGAAATCACATTTGTCTGGTCTTTTAAAACAGGTTGGGTAAGAGATTATATTACCTATCTATTTTAATTAAAATAACTAATGTAACTTTATGACAGTATGTTTGTTTAGGCTGAAGTTCCTCTTTAAGTAAATGTCAGGTTGGAAATCGAAGGAATGAAAAACACAAAAATTGCACATTTGAGTCATGGAACGTTCCTTAAATTAGCTTATCATCACATTGGTTTGAAGTAACAATTTAAACCTTCTATCAGCCCTGTCAATAGACTCAGCCAATCCCCCAGTGGAGGTCAATTCCTCATTAAGACAGCCAGTGCTGAGGGGGCACTATCCATATTCTGTACTGTCGCCATTAAATGTAAAACATGCAATGTGATATCTGCTAATGCTAATGCACGACTTCTAATGATACCTGCACCTAAATCTTTATTTAAAGCAAACTGTTCATTTTTTAGGTTTAATCAGATTCATAAAATGACTATAGAGTTGTGACTGCTGCAGAAATCTCAGCCATCCTTGCCTCCTTATAATATGTTGCTGTGTGTGACCATGATAATGGTTCTGAGGTGATAGGACAGAAGGGTAAGGAGACTATGCAATCACAGAGTTACAGATTACGCAGCAAGCTCCTGGTGAACCAGACTTCCTAGTCGTGTGTAAGGGGGCTACAAAGGTCCAAAAGCCATCTTACTAAAATGCTTTGCAAAACAAAAGTTTGCCTTCTTAAAACAGAAGGTATTTGCGGTTATTCCGATTAGAGTGAGCACATGTCTCCCACAATGCATCAGTGCTGAATATGCAAGAGAATCACAGAAAGACTATGCTCGGCTGTCAGTGCTATTTCCTGCTGAACCTGACTCCCTTGTCCTCTCTTCCCCCTAATTCATCGGGCAGAATAGGTCGCTTGCTATTTTGAAGCAGTATTCTCCTATAGGAATCTGTCACAACCATTTCAGGCAACCAAACAATACATGCAAGGAATACTAATCACTCTTTCTGTGAATAAATTCCAGTTTATCACCTTAGGAATGCAGCAATAGCAAGTCGACCTGTATAGTGCCCCTCACTATTTTCTATCGGATGCTATTGTTATACAGTTTATTCAGTTAGTATCCTCAGTTTTTGTTTACTTTTGTAGTGGCGCATTTTGTGGTAACCTGAAAAGACCAGGAAACAAAAATGTGTTTTGTGTAAAATTGTAACTTGAGAAGCAGTGATGAGCAAAAATGCTGATATCCTTTTCGCATTCATTTTTACAACAAAATAATAATAATAAAAAAAAGTGAAATTCGACTTTTGAGTGAAAATGCAATATCAAAAATAATTTCCTAATACGTTTGTGACTTTTTTGCATTTTTCACGCTGGAATAAATGATTTTTATGCTTTTTGCAAATGTTTCCAGTAACAATTACAGATTTTTTTTGCGGTTTATGCAAATTTTTGCACTGGAAAGAAAAAATTGTTTGCTTTGACCATATTGCAATAATACAGTGGCCCATATGCAATTCACTTTTTCTCCTGAGTTTTCTCCTAGGAGACAGTTTTTCAACTTCTTTTTAAAATAACTTCTCAGCATTCTGCATTTGAAAAAGGACCAAAAATTAGATGAAATACTATCAAAAGTATTTTTAGTATTTTCTTGCTGGCTGGTGGTTTAAAAGGCATTTTATGACAAGGGCCCATGTGCAATTCACTTTTTTACCTGAGTTTTCTCATAGGTGATATTTTTACAACTTGTAAATAAAATGCCTTTTAAACTACCAGCAAGCAAATAAATCCTCAAAATAATTTTAACAGTACTTCTTCACCTACTATTTGGTACTTATTCCATTGTAAGGTGCTAAAAAGATATATTAAATCGAAGATGAACAATTATCTCCTAGGAGAAAACTTAGGTGAAAAAGTTAATTGCATATGGGCCAATGTATTTTATTAAATATTTCCTCAAAATTGAAAATGACCCACAAGTGGTCATTTTTTTGAATAATAATTTTTATTAGCAAGAGAAAAATTGTCATTATTGATTACATTCAACTGCAATATTCACATTTATACAGACCATAGTCAAAATTTCTCTCCGAAATGTCCACCATCATAAATGGTTAATTTCAAAAAGACCATTTTACTTAATTCCCCACTTCAACATATAATCTAACCTAAAAATCACAATTCTCAAAAATATTGCCATCAAATGACTCGATATTTTTGTATACATATTAGATATACAGTGGGTTGCAAAAGTATTCGGCCCCCTTGAAGTTTTCCACATTTTGTCATATTACTGCCACAAACATGAATCAATTTTATTGGAATTTCATGTGAAAGACCGATACAAAGTGGTGTACACGTGAGAAGTGGAACGAAAATCATACATGATTCCAAACATTTTTACAAATAAATAACAGCAAAGTGGTGTGTGCATAATTATTCGGCCCCCTTTGATCTGAGTGCAGCCAGTTGCCCATATACATTGCCTGATGAGTGCTAATGACTAAATAGAGTGCACCTGTGTATAATCTAATGTCAGTACAAATACAGCTGCTCTGTGAGGGTCTCAGAGGTTGTCTAAGAGAATATTGGGAACAACAACACCGTGAAGTCCAAATAACACACAAGACAGGTCAGGGATCAAGTTATTGAGAAATTTAAAGCAGGCTTAGGCTACAAAAATATTTCCAAAGCCTTGAACATCCCACGGAGCACTGTTCAAGCGATCATTCAGAAATGGAAGGAGTATGGCACAACTATAAACCTACCAAGACAAGGCCATCCACCTAAACTCACAGGCCGAACAAGGAGAGCGCTGATCAGAAATGTAGTCAAGAGGCCCATGGTGACCCTGGACGAGCTGCAGAGATCTACAGCTCAGGTGGGAGACTCTGTCCATAGGACAACTATTAGTCATGCATTGTACAAAGTTGGCCTTAGGCTTTATGGAAGAGTGGCAAGATGGAAGCCATGGTTAACAGAAAGCATAAGAAGTCCCGTTTACAGTGGAACTTTTGGGCAAAATGCAAAACGCTATGTATGGTGGAAAGCTAACACTGCACATCACTCTGAACACGCCATCCCCACTGTCAAATATGGTGGTGACTGCATCATGCTCGGGGGGTGCATCTCTTCAGCAGGGACAGGGAAGCTGGTCAGAGTTGATGGGAAGATGGATGGAGCCAAATACAGGGCAATCTTGCAAGAAAGCCTCTTGGTGACTGCAAAAGACTTGAGACTGGGGCAGAGGTTCACCTTCTAGCAGGACAACGACCCTAAATATAAAACCAGGGCAACAATGGAATGGTTTAAAACAAAACATATCCATGTGTTAGAATGGCCCAGTCAAAGTCCAGATCTAAATCCAATCGAGAATCTGTGGCAAGATCTGAAAACTGCTGTTCACAAACGCTGTCCATCTAATCTGACTGACCTGGAGCTGTTTTGCAAAGAAGAATGGGCAAGGATTTCAGTCTCTAGATGTGCAAAGCTGGTAGAGACATACCCTAAAAGACTGGCAGCTGTAATTGCAGCAAAAGGTGGTTCTACAAAGTATTGACTCAGGGGGCTGAATAATTACGCACACCCCACTTTGCCGTTATTTATTTGTAAAAAATGTTTGGAATCATGTATGATGTTTGTTCCACTTCTCACGTGTACACCACTTTGTATTGGTCTTTCACGTGGAATTTTAATACAATTGATGCATGCTTGTGGCAGTAATGTGACAAAATGTGGAAAACTTCAAGGGGGCCGAATACATTTGCAACCCACTGTAAGTAAAAGGAAGAAAAAAAAGAAGAGAAAGAAAAAAGGAAGAAATAGAAGAGGAAGAAAAGGAAAAAAAAAAGAAATAGAAAAAAAAAAAAAGAAAAAGGATCTCCAAGCGTTCGTCTGCCTTCCAATACGTTACAATATTAGTTATAGTATAAATTCAAATATGAATTATAATATGCGTTATAGTATGGTTAAATGAATAAATGAGTAGGGTTTCTCTAAGTAGATTTTTTAGAAAAATAATTTAGGTAAATATTTAAATTACCACTTCTGGGCAAAGATACTTATCTTGAAAACCAAACCATACAGACCACAATGAAATGAACTTGTCCAATCTGCCCTGTGCTGACAGGACCAGTTCTTCCATCCTCATTAGGTTGTTTAATGTTTTGCTCAGCTCCACTATTACCGGGGTGTGGCCCGATTTCCAATGTCGGGCCAATACAGTTCTAACTGTAGTGATTAAATGAAATAACAAAGAGTTTTTGACCCTCTTTATAAAATCTGGATACATTGACAATAGCGGCACCTCTGTGGAGTGTGGAGCCGAACACAAATTCATTTTTTCCTACCAATCAAATGCTATGTCCCAAATCGGTTTAACCTTAATACAACCTCACCACATATGTATGTAGTCCCCAGTTTGAAGCCCGCATTTCCAGCAAGCGTCAGGGCTCGAGGGATTCCATCTACCACCACAAGTGGTAATGATCACCTTTATGTGTGCTAAATAGTAGTAATCCTATACAAATCATTCCTTTTTCCTCATCTGAAACCCCCCTCACACCATGGCCCATATGCAATTCCTTTTTCTCCTTAGTTTTCTCAAAGTTGACGTTTTTAAACCTTGTCTATAAAATGCCTTTTAACACCCCCCAGCAAGCAAGAAAATACACAAAATAATTTTGATAGTACCTTTTCTACTACTTTTGTTATATTTTCAATTGCAAAATGCTGAAAATTTATTTGAAAGAGAAGATTAAAAATTATCACCTAGGAGAAAAAGTCAATTGCATGTGGGTCCATGTCTCATTTTGGAAACCCGGTTTTGGTGGTCTGCATAACGCCATTATTATACATACAACGATGGGTGAAATGGATAATATTTGCACTGGGACCCATCTCTCTGTAACTATGCCACAGATTTGTACGTATGTTAAAGGGAATAGATGGGGATCAAGTACATTTTTTGTTACAAAAGACCTTGTAGTTTTTGAAAAAATCGATTTTAAAAATGCAAAGGAAAAATAGTTTTTAAACTGTCATTTTTCTGAGTGGAAAAACTATTTTTCTTTTGCATTGTTATCGATTTTCTCAAAAATTACAAGGTCTGTTTTTGAAATATGGGGTTTTTGCTATTAACCGCTAAAGTTGACATGAAATTTATGCAAAAAATATGAGAAATTACGAATGGATTGCACAAAATCAATTGAATGTCCAAATCCTAGTTGTGTATGGCTGTAATTGCGAAAATGTACGTGAAATTTTGTGTAATTGTAATTAGCAGATTACGATCATCTTTGTATGAGACTTTTCCCCAGTTCATTAGATCTGAAGAATTTGCCCAGTGAGAGTGTTCAAGAAGCGTGTTATAGAGTATTAAAATGTGTCCAGCTAAGACTAACAGCAGAGAATTTTGAAAATGCTTCAACCCAGGTTTGTCGTTTTGCGTATATTCTCCAGTGCTTCTCTGTTTTTCTCCACCGTAGCTAATCAAGCCCTGAGCAGCTAAGCAGAATGTTTGATGGACCTAATCCTGTATTTTTGTTTTAAGTGAAATTACTGTCAGAATAGCTAAGTGGTGTGTGGAGAGGTGATTGACGTGTGTAAAAATGTAATATAGTGTGGGCGGAAGGAACACTGGAAACTTGCTCTTTTAGACATTTTAATGAAGAAAATTGCTAACTGCTTAGTTATAACTAGAGCTGCAGTAACAGCGAGCCAGGAAACAACAACAAATGCAAAGGAGAAGAAGTCGTGTATTAAAGCAAACATTAGGATATTTGCGTGCTTGAAAAAAAGGGCCCGGCTGGATAACAAAATGGCGGCGGTGGATAACGAAATCACAATAACCATAAACATTGTTAACGAAATTGGTTAACAATAAATGGTTGGTTAAAAAATAACAATACATACCTGGTTGATTAACAAATAACAATACATTTTTATCGTTAACCAAGTTTGACAACGATGTTTATCGTTATCAGATTTCGTTATCCACTGGCGCCATTTTGTTATCCAGCCGGGACCTTTTTTCACTGCGCCCTTTTTTCATGCACGCCAAAAAGTTACAACTTTGGAACGAAGTTGGAACTATCATCTTTCAGATTTAAAGAGACTCTGTAACAAATTTTTCAGTCTTATTTCTTCTATCCTATAAGTTCCTATGCCTGTTCTAATGTGCTCTGGCTTACTGCAGCTTTTCCTAATTGCACTGTCTCTGTAATAAATCTTATCTACTTTCCTCTGTGGTGTCTGTCGGGCTACAGCTTGAGTGTGTGGAATGTGCAGGGCTGCTTGTGATTGTTTAGAAGCGATACACACCCTCTGCAGGCCCCCTGCACACTCTGTATGACTCACACACTCTGTTTATGTGAGCCTATTACAAGCTGGTTAGTTTGTTTGTAAACACTGCCTAAAACTTTTAATTACAAGCCAGGATTGCAGCAGGGAGTGGCAGAAACAGCACAGAGGGGCACAGGAGAAAATAAGGAATAGAATGGTATGCTTTTTAGTGTGAGAATATTAGAGTACAGATTCTCTTTAAACTCAGAAAATATGAGATATAGAAAAAAAAGAAAGCAAACAAATGAGAAAGGGGAAAAAGGAAGACAAAAAAAGAACAGAGAAGAGGAAAGAAAGAGGAGCCAGAAAGTGAAAGAATGGAAGAGCCAGTCATGGGATTGAGTCCTGGAGGTATAAGAAACATTCCTATGAGAGCTCAGAGTGAAATCGTACCCCACACTTTATCTAATACATGCAATCTTTCCTGCAACCAAGCAGTGAGCTGCTCTAGCTTTTACGCATATATCATTCTACTGTGCAGTTCTTGCATTGTAGGAGGACTAGTGTCTCTCCAATGCTTGATGATCAACTGTTAAAGGACCCCACCAGCAAAAAGGTAGGCAGTTAAAATCTGACACAACCAACAGGTTTTGGACCAGTCCATCTCCTCAAGGGGGATTCTTGGGGTTCTCTTTGTTTTCAAAAGTATTTCCTGAACGTTAGTTTAACTGCCAAAACAGTAAGATACCAGCCAGCCTCCCTAGTCGCTTGTACACTGTTTTGGCAGTTAGACTTAGAAACTGCCATTGAGGAAAAGCTTTTGAAAACAAAGAAAACCCTGATAATCCCCATGAGGAGATGGACTAGTCCCAAACCTGTCTGTTCTGTCTGCATTTTGCCAAAGTTTGGACCAAGATTCAAGCAAAGTGGTAGTTTGAAAGGCTGAAATTTACTTTAAGGTAAAGGAAACAGTTCAGAACCAGAATTCATTGAACATGCTTTTATTTACCATTCAGTATACATATATTGTTTTGCAATCAATCAGTCAGACTTTAAGTGAGTTCTAGGTATACAGAGCATCTTTGCATCCGGTGTAGTGATGAAATGTTTTTTTGCTCTGCTGTTTTTCTTTAATTATGCTAATAAATAAGCGAGCTATAAGCTTGTTGGGATTTAAATTGTTTCAGCTAAATCTTGACATGTCAGTACTGTAATGAAAGCTGAGCTGGCAATTTTCAGGGAATCCATTTCACAGCAAAACTGGCATCCAGTGAAGTACACTCAATTTGAAATTTGGCCAATTTCTCCTTAATTTCAATGTGATGAAATAGTGCACCACTTCCATAAGGGCCTTTTAGGGATGAGTTCCAATTTTCTCCAAAGTCATTTTTAACCCCATGCAAAATTTTTGCAATTATTATAAGTTCCCCAGCAGCACTGAGTTACTGTCATTGGGCCTGATTCACAAAGCGGTGCTAACAGTTAGCACACTGGTGAAAAGCCCTTTATCACGCCTAAACTCAGTTTAGGCATGATAAGTTTAGGTGTGATAAGTTTAGGTGTGATAAGTATAGGTGTGATAAGTTTAGGTGTGATAAGTTTAGACGTGATAAGTTTAAGCACCAACTGGGTTAGCAGCGCAGTGCACAGCTGATCAAAAGTTTTGCGCTAGCAAAGTCTGGTGCACTTCGCATAGAGTTTAATGGCGCTGCTTTGCGTGCGGGACTTTGCGTGCAATCTAAACTTATCTAAACTTATCTTGCCTAAACTTATCATGCCTAAACTTATCACGCCTAAACTGGCTTTTCACCAGCGTGGTGCAATGGTTATCACACCTAAAGTCTTTAACTGGGTTAGCACCGCTTTGTGAATCGAGCCCACTGTCTTGAACAAATTGATGTCACATGTGGGCCATGGAAGCAGAGACGTGTCGATAGAGAAGTGATGGACATGCTGAAGAGGAGGGAAGAATGCGCCTACATGTAATAAGAGCCCTTGGGGGAAAAGGGCGGCAGAGATAGCCGCTAGTAGACTGTCAGTAAAATTACAGATATTCTACTAGTTAATACTGATAGTAAAACATTGGTAATCTTTACTGATATTTTACTATACCTAATTTAACCTTATCCTAACACGAGCCCTCCCTTTCAATGCCTAACACTAACTGATCCCCACTCAAGTAACTTAAATAGTAAGTTAGTAAGTCCAGGATAGGTTAGCACACCAATATTGCAGGTAACTTGCTTTTATTACAATCAGTTATTCCATACTGCTAGCTGAAAATTGTTTCAGGGCCACAAAGGGGTCCCCTTAGGCTGGGTTCACA
Organism: Hyperolius riggenbachi; assembly: GCF_040937935.1. Classification (NCBI taxonomy): domain Eukaryota; kingdom Metazoa; phylum Chordata; class Amphibia; order Anura; family Hyperoliidae; genus Hyperolius; species Hyperolius riggenbachi. Next base: position 235,338,887 of record NC_090654.1, on the reverse strand, counting down.
TTTGCGTTAGCAGTCAGGATTTTCCAGACCGAATCCGGAAAATATACTGTACAAATGGAACGGACGTTTGACAATCCAATGATAGTCTATGGATGCGTACATACTCGTCCGTTCCACGCGACCGGATCCGGACCGGACACGGACTCCGGACACTTTTCCAACTTGCTCTATTTTTCACGTACGTCGGATCCGGCTGCCGCACTCGGACCGGATCCTGACTGCACCATCTGCACAGCTGAACCAATGAGAAACGGAAAGGAGGCAACACACTGGCTATAAAAAATCTGGACGTTCTACCCACTTCCTATGCATTTTCATGGGCCCAGCGTTTGAGGAGTGGAGCAGCAGTGACTTGTGGCTGGAGATATTTGGCAGCATGTCGGACGAAGAGGTAAGGCCCTACACACCTGAGGACCTGATTCTACAGGTGCAGCAGCTACCTGCCTGGTGCACCCACCATCTCCTGCGAGGAGCACGCCTTCTTTCCACATAGTATAGGTGAAAATCAAAAAGGAGACAATTCCCAGGTAAAATGAGTACAAAAACACTGGATCCATGGTCCAAACTGCAGTCTCTATATCCAAGGATGGTCTCCACACGTCAGGCTGTCTCCAACAATGACCCCAGGGCTTCTGCAGACCTCCCAGACCCCAAGAATTTATATAGTCTGTATCTCTTTCAAAAAACGGATGTGGAGATAAACCTGATCACCTACTGATGAAAAACCGGATGCAAACGGAACGGAACGGAACAGATTTTTGCAAAAACGCAAGTGTGAATGGGGCCTTAAACAAAGCACAGGACTTACTAACCCTAACACCTCCCCCCTCCCCTGGTGGTGCATAACAGCAATCCCCCCCATGGTACCTAACAGGAAGGACCTCCCTATTTTTGCCTGACCCTAAGGACCCCACCCCCACTCCCCGGCACTACCCACCTAATCCTTAAGAAATCCCCCTGCCAAGGACAAGGCATTTTTTACATGTGCTTTACCATGGTTGCTGGTGTTGCAATCCTGTTTTGTGAGTATTCTTTTTTTTTTTTTTTTTCCATTTCCCCTTGACCAGATATACAGTACTATAAGGAACAATTGATTTATCTCTGTTTTTAATCTTCCTGAAAGACCCATAGGTTATCCCAACCACTTATTTTCCTATGTGTGAGCACCATGTCTGATTTGATCCGCTTCATGGAGATGAGATGGATCTCTGTCCCACCTTCAATGTACTGCAGAAAATCTGTGTACACCTATGAAGATTAATATTTGAAAATGATAATAAAGGATCCTAAATTTAAAATGCTTGTAAATATATTCAGAGGCATAAAACATTTAGAAAAAAAGTCTGGTTTGCAATAGTGTTGATCGAACACCCAGATATTCGGGCTCGGGTCGGCTCGGCTGAACATGGTCCAGATGTTCGGGATATTCGGCCGAACACTGAGCCTAATTGAAGTCAACGGGGACCTGAGCATGCCTGCTTTGCAGGCCTGAAAAAGCTTGCAAAATAAGGGAAACTTCTGCAAAATGGGTTGGAAATTTACACATAGATCTTAGGCTCAGAATAAAAGCAGGGACTCGTGTTTGCAGAGCAGTACTGGCACTGAAAGTACTGTTTTTTTTCAACAATAAGCAACAGTAAAATTCAATAAACTGTGTTTTTTTATGGGCACAACTGTTCCCAGCTGGCACTGAAAGTACTGTTTTTTTTAAACAATAAGCAACAGTAAAATGCAATAAACTGTGTTTTTTATTGGTACAACTGTTCCCAACTGGCACTGAAAGTACTTTTTTTTGTCAACAAAAAGCAAGAGTAAAATTCAATAAACTGTGTTTTTTTATGGGCACAACTGTTCCCAGCTGGTACTGAAACTGGGACCAAATATGATGCGCACTGTGGCTGCTGGCAGTGCCTGTTGGCAGTGGTGAGGCAGGTGCACTGTGGCTGGCAACAACAAAGATGTGCACTGTGGCTGCTGGCAGTGTCTGCTGGCAGTGGGCTGGCAGTGCCTGCTGGCAGTGGTGAGGCAAGTGCACTGTGGCTGGCAACAAAAAAGATGGGCACTGTGGCTGCTGGCAGTGCCTGCTAGCAGTGGTGAGGCAGGTGCATTGTGGCTGGCCTGGCAACAAAAACAATGGGCACAGTGGCTGCTGGCAGTGGACTGGCAATGCCTGCTGGCTGTGGTGAGGCAGGGGCACTGTGGCTGCTGGCCTACTGCCAATGCCTGGCAGTGGTGAGGCAGGGGCTCTGTGGCTGCTGCTGGCAGTGGGTGAGGCTGGGGCTCTGTGGCTGCTGCTGACAGTGGTGAGGCTGGGGCACTGTGGCTGCTGCTGGCAGTGGTGGTGAGGCTGGGGCACTGTAGCTGGCCTGGCTGGCAGTGCTGGCACCTAACCGCTAGCTCTGTCTCCTACCTATCCCAAGCTAAACTCCCATGCGAATGGCAGAGCGAGGGCGCGTTTAGGTATTTATATACCCGAACCACGTGACCCGCTCGGCCAATCACAGCTATGGTCACAGCCAGCTAGGCTGTGCGACCATAGCTGTGGAAAAAGCATTGTCGCCGCTTATTGGCTGCCTGCAAAGGCACCAATAAGCGAGGGGAGGAGACCGAACAGCGCGGCCGAGCACCATGCAATGCTCGTCTGTGCTCAACCCGAACCCAAACAGGCGAATGTTTGGGGAATAACGAACAGTGCTGAGCACTGTTCGATCAACACTAGTTTGCAACCTGAGGATTGCCTAACACTTTATGAATTATATACAGTTTTGATGATAAAATAGCATCCATTGAAAAGTACTAGTGTAGTGACATGTTGGTAAGTTAATGTATCGTTGATTTTTTGTCCCCTTTCATTATTATTGGCTCCCACATAACAAACTGCTCCCCAATGATTATTTCACAGGACAATTAATCCTTTCAAATTCATTAATTCTGAATACATAATGTACTCAAAATGAAATTCTTTAGGATGACAGGAGTCTAGTGAGCCCACTGCAGCAGTCAAATCATCTGTTCAGAATAGCATAACTGTAGAACCAACATTGTTAGCGGTGTATAATGCATGGCTTGTTTAGCAATTATTGTTATTATTTAGCACCCTCGTGTTTGTAGTGCTGTACTGGGTGCACAAATACGTACTATAGTTCATACATTGGGATTGATTCACAAAGCTTTTTCACCTGTTTTCTTCTGTTTTTACCTTATCTATGTTACTTTTTTAAGTTCCCAAAGAGCAAAAACTTAAAGGGACTCTGAGCAGTAAATAAATACAAAATCGTAACTTACCTGGGGCATTCTCCAGCCCATCGTAGGTCGGGAGGTCCCTCGGCGTCCCTCTGGCTTTTCTCCCAGGGCCTGGCCAGAAATGGCTCCCAGCGGCTCCCGGCAACACTGGACCCGAGTGTCAGGCTCCTTCTTCCTGAAAAGTGACGTCAGTCGTCACTACGCCGGCTGCCTCGCGTCATCATGGCTGCCAGCGTGAGAGTACTGCACATGCACGGTTTAATCACGCATGGCCGTACTGTCACGCCGGCCGCCATGATGACGCAAGGAGGCCGGCGTGGTGATGACTGACGTCACCTTTCAGGAAGAAGGAGCCCAACACTCGGGCCCAGTGTTGCCGGGAGCCGCCGGGAGCCATTTCTGGCCAGGCCCTGGGAGAAGAGCCAGAGGGACACCGAGGGACCTCAGAGCTACGATGGGCTGGAGAAAGCCCCAGGTAAGTTACGATTTTGTATTTATTTACTGCTCGGAGTCCCTTTAATACAATTAAGGTAAGGTAAGAAAAGTAATATTGAAATTAAGTTGATCGGAAACAACTTTGAGTGATTATTTTGCTTATAAATATGCTGGTTATTTTCATCAATTAGGTGATAAATAAGTCATTTATGAGCAGTTTTGTGGATAGAACTCCTTCTATAAGCAATATACAGTAGGCCACAGAGGATGCATACACACTGTACATAGTTAAAGTGGAATTGTACACAAAATAATAAAGTTTTTTGGGAAGAACAGCAGAATATTACCTTCCTGGGAAGACTCTGCCAAAGATGAGCGAAAATGCTAATATTCTTTTTGCATTCATTTTTACTAAAATAATGTAAAATACGACTTTTGAGCGAAAATACCTTTGAAAATCATTTTGCAATATGCTTGTGATTTTTCACATTTTTGCGAATTTTTTACAGTGATAAAGTTGGCGAGCGATAAGTCCAATGTCCGTCCGGCTTCTTCTGTTCACTGCTCCTTTGGTTGGGCGCAAAAGGAAAGATAAACAGGGGTGCTGGACTAAGTATAGTATCTTCAAATAAACTGGATGATACCAGATGTAGAATTGTGTACTCACATACACTGGTTGCCAGTATCAGGCAACTACTGAATTAGCTTCTACCACCTACTAATGTTTTGGTGTTCCACTTAGTATAAGTTGCTCTCCTAAGCACTGGTCCATACTCTGTAAAAAGTCTTCACAGTGGGAAAAGGAGCTATGGGTTGGGGGATGGGTGGGTACACTTTTAGACCCTTTAGAGTTGCATGACTAGTTTTGTGTTCTATTTTGCAATTCAGTATTATTTAACATTTTCCAGGGATGGTCGTAGTCAGCCAACTTCGCTACGCTGGAAATACGCGTAGTTTTACGCAATCACGCTTCGCCAAACTACGGCTTCAAAAACAAATATTCGCTTCGTATGCATTTCGTAGAATACGCGTTAAAATATGCAATTACGCGTAGTGCGAAGCGTAGTGTATGCGGATACTTATGCACGTATGCAGAAAATTGTACGCATTAATTTCTTTATACATGCATATTCTGGGAACCCTTCTATGCGTACATTCCCCTTTCCAATGCGTAAATTTGTATGCATACAATCGCATGCGGAAAATTAGACGCGAGTAACGCATTCGTAGTTCACTACGCAATACACATGTTAACTACGCATAGTGGGCGTAACCTACGCATAGCGGTACTTCGCTACGCGTAAATTCGTAAGCGAAGTTTTGAAACTTCCCCTATGAACTACGATGCGTAGATGCGAACTACAATGCGTAAATTCGCACTGGCGTAGTTTCTGCTCATCCCTGACATTTTCATTACAATTTTGGTCAGCTATAATTTTCTAACATTTTCATCCAACCATGACAGCAGTGCACTGTTTGACCTACACAGATTGCCATAATGTTACATGTTTAAAAGGATGTATCATGCAGAGAGTAAAAGTTAAGCATCCCTTAGCCCATTTCTTGGATGAGCCTTTGAGCTCATGAAAAGACATGTCTAATTATTTCATTTCTCTTTACAAACCAGAAACTGATTTGGACAATTTGGGCGCACCTTAGAAATTTGGGCGCTGCCATATTTGCCCATATTAGACTAAAGAAATTCCAGCTATAGATGGAACTTTGGGCATGGGGGCACAGATGAAGAGTAGCAGCATATTAGCAGAACTCTTTGAGAATGGTGGGCATGCTGGAAGCAGCAGTTCACTGTGTAGCCGAACTCCAGTGTAAAATATCTGTAGCAGAGATAGGATAGGATGCAGTGTGTCTGAACAACTGTGCAAAACAGTAGTGAGTTGGGGGAGTTTAGTGTCAGGAGTCAAAACCGAATTTGTACATTTTAGCGCCCAAGGCCCACTAGCCGCCCCCCTGACCAACAGCATCCCCAGTCCTCCCTCCAAAGATCAGGTAGCTAGAGGAGGAACTGAAGAATATGGAAGCCCTTTCAACTCTCCCAGGAGTAGGAGAGATGAAACAATGTGTATGTTCAGTAAACTGCAGTAAGATGAATAAGGTGCAAAAAGTCTTACGCACGATGGGTAGAGCGTAATGCATTACTCGGTGCGTTATTTTTCTACTACCTACTGTAAGTGTCGGTTCTGTCAGATTTCTACTACCTACTGTAAGTGACAGCAACATAAGAGAAAAGTCATTTATGGCCCATTTTACTCTGGAAGAACCATGCATCTTATTTGTATGTGCTTACATATATTTTACATTTTAAGATTTTCACGACAGTGGTCCTTTAAAAAAAATAATACCAAGAATATGCACTTTGGATAAACTACGTTAGCTAGGAGAAAGTGTCACACCACTAAAAGCGGAAAAAGGTCTCGTACTGAGAGGTGGTTGTACTGATGGTAGTAAAGTGGTTAACATCAAGGAGCTAATACACAAACAGTCTCTACTGCTGAGAGACTAAGTTAATAGCAAGCTTTCAGAACACAGCAGGTCATGAGCTATAAAAATGTATGAATTGTTTGCTGCCCAGCTAGAAAAATTATATGAAATTCAATCTATGTACAGCACACATGTTGTAGATAACAGAACATTTTTTTGCTAAGTCTCCCATTGTAAATTACAATAGACTGTGGCCAAAGGTTATTTGCTTATCTAAAGATGACGGAGTCCTCTCCAGGATAGAAAACAGTTTAGAAACAAACGTTAACTTGCATAGGGACTGTGGTGTGAAGCACGAGGATTAGGATTTTTTACCGTCTTATATTAAAGTATACCTGGGTGAACCTTGGGTCAAAAAAACAGAAAACTTGCCTAAGTGGGAAGTCTCTGGATCCTGCAGAGTCCTCCCACACCATCCTCCAAACCACTGTGGCCACACCCCTTCCTACAAAAATAAAACAGGGTACTTTGTCACTGATCTGAAACTCAGCACTCCACCTCCAGAGTCCAGAGGGAACCTGGGTAAATGTCACAAATAGTGGCGACTGTCAAGTATAGATTTATATAGCAAGAAGTTTTAAATCAGGATGATACCATTTATTGGCTAACTAAAAATGAATAAAAATAAGCAAGCTTTCGGCCTTGCAGCCTTCATCGGGCTTATATCCTGGATATAAGGGTATAAGCCTGACGAAGGCTGCAAGATCGAAAGCTTGCCTATTTTTATTCATTTTTAGTTAGCCAATAAATGGTATCATCCTGATTTAAAACTTCTTGCTTTTACTGATGGCTAACACAGTACAATACCCTACTGCTAGATTTATATAGATATCACATGAGCAGCTGAACTGAGCGCTTGGTGAGCAGTTACCAAGCAACAGCGAGCAGTTACCAAGCAGCAGCAAGCAGTTGTGAGAGTTTGACAGTCTTTTCACTGCCTATCAACTGCACGTGGATTCGAGTGACTTAAGTTGTGGTAGTGCTGGTGAGCGGCAGTGGCACCTGATTTTATGCCGGCCCGGTCGCCATGGTTTCCTCCACCTCCCCTCCCTCCTCTTTATATTGGTGGTGAGATGCACGCACTGCAGATGGCTGCAGCAGCACTCTCCCCATCGTAGCAGGCATGTGACCTCACGTCAGTACTTCCTTGCTTGCAAAGAGGGAAGAGCCGCCCTGCTGTTGCCGCGGTGAATGTGTCCCACCACCAAGAAGACAGGAGGAAGCCATTGCAACCAGGCGGGCATGGAATCAGGTAAAGTATATGCCTCCTTGCCGCTGCTGCTCACCAGCTCTTAAGTCGCTACATGCCACGGTACCCAATGGCCTGTGGCCCAACAAATGTAATTTTTTTAAGGGGAGACAAATGCTTGGGGAGCCCCTATTGACTCAAGGGCTTAAATTTGACCTGGGGTCCCAGGAGCTCCTGACACCGGCCCTGTAAGTAGTCAGAATCACAGTGTAGCATTTTTCTAAAAGGATAATCAGACTCAGCAACTGCACGCCCAAATATTTTGTCCCTTTAGTCCTATCGCCCAATAAAGAGGTAGGACAGCACTCAAATGACTCGGGGGTCAAGCGTGCAGCGGATCCACCCGTATACCATCCGGGTAAACAATCCAGAATCCCCAAAACGATCCAGCTCCGCTCTTTTATCAGAAAAAAATTGCTTTATTGGATCTTACAGGGCTGTGTGGCGTGAACAAGGACTATGGAGGTCTGAAACGGTGGACCGTAGCCACTATACAGCTTTTTATGTATTTTTGTAAGATCCAATAAAGCAATTTTTTCTGATAAAAGAGCGGTGCTGGATCGTTTTGGGGATTCTGGTCCCTTTAGTCCTTGCATAATGTAAAATTAGCACAGGTGTGCCTGATCATTGGATAAACTGTGATATATGAGAAGGAAGTGATGAGTCTCAGGGATGCTCGGATGTGCCTCACCCACGAATTCGGCAATCCGCGTGGTTGCAAAAAAAAATCCGCATTCGGCCCCGCCGCATGTGGATTTTCGTCCGCGTCCACGCAACCACGCGGATTTTTTCCCGTGAATGGCGTAATCACGCGTGGATTCACGCCCGGAGGCGGATTTTCTTTTAACGTTAATAACAAAGCCCTCATACATGCTACAGTCCCCCAAATAGCATGGATTATCGAGGTGATAAGGGGCAACATAACTTCAACATAAAAAATTCCCCAAAATTTTTTTTTCTAGAGAAAATGGATTTTAAAGTGAAATCAACACTTTAAATGGGGCTATTAATTGGAAATAAGTGGTTTTAAAAAGGGATATACGCGTTAAGCAGTCAAAGAGGTAAAGGCGAGTTCCAATGGCACTTGGCGGCGAAGGTACCGCTGGAGGAGGATGAGTGGCTGACGGCAAAAAGGCTCCAGAGAGGTTTTTGTAATTTTTTTTTTGTTTTTTTTTGCAGCAATTAGCAATGACATCGCAGCAGAGTTGTCAGTGGACACGGGCAGTGTGAACGCAGAGTGCAGTGGTGGTAGCGACTGAGTCAGGAGAAGGACTATGCGGGCGGTCAGTTCAGCAGCACAGAAGGACCACGGCAACATACTGGTGGTAGTAGTAGCAGCACAGCGTCATAGTGCTGGCCAAAAAATTAAATGCACCCGGCGACCCGGGCAGTGTGAGCGCAGAGTGTAGTAGCGACTGAGTCAGGAGGACAAAGCGGGCGGTCAGTTCAGCAGCAGCAGCACAGTAGTAGTAGCACAGCGTCATAGTGCTGGCCAAAAAATTAAATGCACCCGGCGACCCGGGCAGTGTGAACGCAGAGTGTAGTTGCGACTGAGTCAGGAGGACAAAGCGGGCGGTCAGTTCAGCAGCAGCAGCACAGTAGTAGTAGCACAGCGTCATAGTGCTGGCCAAAAAATTAAATGCACCCGGCGACCCGGGCAGTGTGAACGCAGAGTGTAGTAGCGACTGAGTCAGGAGGACAAAGCGGGCGGTCAGTTCAGCAGCAGCAGCACAGTAGTAGTAGCACAGCGTCATAGTGCTGGCCAAAAAATTAAATGCACCCGGCGACCCGGGCAGTGTGAACGCAGAGTGTAGTAGCGACTGAGTCAGGAGGACAAAGCGGGCGGTCAGTTCAGCAGCAGCAGCACAGTAGTAGTAGCACAGCGTCATAGTGCTGGCCAAAAAATTAAATGCACCCGGTGACCCGGGCAGTGTGAACGCAGAGTGTAGTAGCGACTGAGTCAGGAGGACAAAGCGGGCGGTCAGTTCAGCAGCTCAGAAGGAGGACCATGGCAACTTACTGGTAGTAGTACCATAACACCAAAAAATAACCAAGGTAGGCACTAGGCAGGTAGTAAATGTCTTTATAAAGGCAGGCATAGTTAACAACAGCACATGCAGCAGCCACTTCATGTCCCCCTGTGTCCGACAATAGGGGCCAGGAACTCACCTTCCACCCAAGCCTGGTTGATTTTCAGGAAGGTGAGTTTGTCCACAGAGGCGTGGGAGAGCCGAGAGCGCTTCTCTGTGACCACGCCACCGGCCGCACTAAAGCATCTCTCTGAGAGGACACTGGAAGGAGGGCAGGATAGGAGTTCCAGGGCGTACTGGGAAAGCTCGCTCCAGATGTCCAGTCTCTTGACCCAGTACTCCAAGGGGTCCACGGGGCTGTCGGTGTCATTGAGCCCGCTGGATGACCCCATATAGTCAGACACCATGGTGGTCAGTCGTTGCTTGTGCTGGTTGGTGGTGGATGCTGTGGCGGGCACCTCTGTTCTGGGCTGCTGCACTGCATACAGGCTCTTGCTTAGGCTCTTCAGGTCTCCGGGGCGCCAGTTGCTGCTGCTGCTGCTGGTGGTTGTTGTTGTGCTGCTAGTGGCAATGGCAGGCACCTCTTGCTGGCTTGGCAGAGCAGTTACAGTGGGGGTGGAAGGCTGGGGGAATGCTTCCAGTAGTCTGCGCACAAGGGCCTCCTTCAACTCCCTTGTGCGTTGCTCGGTGGTGGATGGCGTCATTAAGTCTCCCAGCTTCCCCTTCAGACGGGGATCAAGCATCAAGGTAATCCAGATGTCCTCCCTTGAACGCATCTGGATCACCCGGGGGTCCCTGCGAAGGCAGCGCAACATGTGCACAGCCATGGGAAACAAGTAGGCCCTGCCAGCAAGATCTTCCTCGTCCTCGCCATTGTCCCATAACGCATGCCTGTCCTCTTCCTGTGCCATGTCGTTGTCCTCCTCAAACCGCCATCCACGTACAACGCCTGCTGCACTCTGCTTCTCCTCCTCCTCCTCATTCAGGTTAGGGACCTCCAACTCTTCCACTACCTGCTGTGAGCCCTCCTCTGAGCTGGACTGTGCTGCCATCTGCTCCTGTTCTTCCAACTGCCTCAGGGCTTCATCCCCACGCTCAATTAAATTGTCCATTGCCTGCTCCAGTAGACAAACCAAGGGCACGCACTGGCACACAGAGGCCCGCTCCTCACTGACCATCTTGGTTGCCTCCAGGAAGGGACTCAGCACCAGGCATACTTGCTGCATCAGTGTCCACTGAGTGGCAGTAATCATGGGGACTTGCTGGTTGCTGGGGACACTTGGGTCTAGCATGTAGGCCCTAAGAGCCAGCCTGTGCTGACACAGCCGCTCCAACATGGCCAGAGTCGAATTCCAGCGAACTGGCATGTCGATGATCATCCGGTGTTGTGGCCTTCCATACTGCTGCTGTAAGGTGGACAAGAGTGCAGAGGCAGTGGCTGACAGGCGGAAAAAGCGTACCACCGCCCGGGCATCCTGCAGCAGCTCGCTCATCCCCTGGTAGGTGCGCAAGAAGCGCTGCACCACAAGATTGAGCACGTGGGCCAAGCAGGGGATGTGCTGGAGGTTTCCCTGCTTCACTGCTGCCACCAGGTTGGCCCCGTTATCGGCTGCCACATACCCCACTTCCAGGCCTCTGGGGGTCAGCCACCTCCGCTCCTGCTTCCTGAGGGCGGCCAGGACGTTGGTGGCCGTAAGCCTCTCCTTCCCCAGGGTCACCAATTTTAAAAGGGCTTGGCAGTGCCGAGGCTTGGCGCTGCTGCTGCCGAGGGGGCTTGCTTTCCGGGTGCTGAGGGAGTGTCGTGACAGGACCCTTCTGCATCCCCCCTGATCCCGCGTGGTGGCACCACTAGCTGGGCTGACGCGCTCTTCTCCTCCCTCCCTTCCATCAGTGTCACCCAGTGGGCCGTAAAGGACAGGTAGCGACCTGTCCCAAATCTGCTACTCCACGAGTCCATGGTCACGTGGACCCGCTTGCCCACAGAATAGTCCAGGGAACGGGCCACGTTTTCCACCGCAAACTTGTGGAGTGCTGGGATCGCGCTCCTGCTGAAATAGTGGCGACTGGGGACTTGCCACTCGGGGATGCCAAATTGGAGCAGCGTCCGCATGGCGCTCCCCTCCTGCACCAGGGAGTAGGGAAGCAGCTGTGATGCCATGGCCCGGGCCAGCAAGCCATTTAGTTTGCGGATCCGCCTGTGGCTTGGAGGCAGAGGCTTGGTCAGACCCTGAAAGGTGTCGCTCAGCAGGGTCTGACGACGCTGGGATGCAGGGGAGACAGAGGAGAGAGACGAACACTGGCTGCCAGCCTCAATGTCTGTGTCCTGAGTAGCCGAGGTGGAAGAGCGCTTGCGTGCTACTACTGCTGCTGCTGTGGGGGGATTCACGACCCTGAGGGAGGGATGATGCTGCTGCGCTGGTGGGCCTTCTGCTCTCAGGAACCCCTGCCAGCAGTGCCTGCTTCCTCTTAAACTCCGCATACTCGCGGCAGTGGCGGCTTCTCAGGTGGCCCTGGAGGGATGAGGTACCCATCTTGCTCAGACTTTTCCCACGGCTCAATCTTTTGCTGCATAACCTGCACACAGCATACCTTTTGTCATCAGTACATTCCTCAAAGCATTCCCACACTGGTGACTTTAATTTACTGCGGCCCCCACTAGCAGAGGGTGCAGCGGAACAATGTGTGGTAGTAGTTGCCGGGGGTTGCATGGTGGTGGTGCCGGCTGAAGCAGTGTCCTGTCTACTTCCTCCACACCCACTGCTGCCGATGCCCCTGCCCCTGCCTGACATATGGCGATATCCTTGCCTAGGCCGAGGTGACTCATCCTGCTCTGCCTCTGACCATCCTTCCACGGACTCAGCAGGCTGCACATAGTTAGGGTCCACAACGTCGTCATCATCAGCAGCATCATCATAATCCAGCTCTTCATCTGACTCCCCCGCCTCCTCTTCTGTCCCTACATCCCCAGACACAGACCCCTCTTCTTCATCACCAGAACTCAACAACGCTTGTGATTGTGGCCCGATCTCAATCTCTGCCACATCAGTCCCCAGTAAGTCCTGAGCTTCTTGCATCAGCAGGTTCCCAGAAGCCGGACTGAGGGACAGAACGCTGTCATCCTGGGAGGGCTGCTGACCAGTGGGTGCTGGGGTGGATGTCACAACAAGCGTGGGACGTTGGCTGCTGCTGCTGCTTGGAGTGGTGCTCACAGTAGAGGTCTGGAAGGAAGTCATGATGTCCATGAGTACGTCAGGTTCCATTTGCTCAACCACCACACGGGGACCAGAAACTTTAAAATATTTGGACAATGGCGTCCGCTGACTCGGCCCAGGCTTTGCTGCCCCCCTTTCTGCTGCATCACGACCACGTACAGCTGGGCGTCCTCTCCCTGGACGTGGAGCAGTCCCAGAAGTGGCTGAGGCAATTGAACTCCCTTTCCTCTCACCCCGCGAAACCCTGCCAGACATGTTGCTAGTAATGAATCACGGGATGCAGTGGGCACAGTACAAGGTCACTGAAGGATGCAGTGGGCACAGTACAAGGTCACTGAAGGATGCAGTGGGCACAGCAGTGGCCACTGGATATACAACTAGGTCACTGAAGGATGCAGTGGGCACAGTACAAGGTCACTGAAGGATGCAGTGGGCACAGTACAAGGTCACCGAAGGATGCAGTGGGCACAGCAGTGGCCACTGGATATACAACTAGGTCACTGAAGGATGCAGTGGCCACAGTACAAGGTCACTGAAGGATGCAGTGGGCACAGTACAAGGTCACTGAAGGATGCAGTGGGCACAGCAGTGGGCACTGGATATACAACTAGGTCACTGAAGGATGCAGTGGCCACAGTACAAGGTCACTGAAGGATGCAGTGGGCACAGTACAAGGTCACTGAAGGATGCAGTGGGCACAGCAGTGGCCACTGGATATACAACTAGGTCACTGAAGGATGCAGTGGCCACAGTACAAGGTCACTGAAGGATGCAGTGGGCACAGCAGTGGGCACTGGATATACAACTAGGTCACTGAAGGATGCAGTGGCCACAGTACAAGGTCACTGAAGGATGCAGTGGGCACAGCAGTGGGCACTGGATATACAACTAGGTCACTGAAGGATGCAGTGGGCACAGTACAAGGTCACTGAAGGATGCAGTGGGGACAGTACAAGGTCACTGAAGGATGCAGTGGGCACAGCAGTGGCCACTGGATATACAACTAGGTCACTAAAGGATGCAGTGGCCACAGTACAAGGTCACTGAAGGATGCACTGGGCACAGCAGTGGGCACTGGATATACAACTAGGTCACTGAAGGATGCAGTGGGCACAGTACAAGGTCACTGAAGGATGCAGTGGGCACAGTACAAGGTCACTGAAGGATGCAGTGGGCACAGCAGTGGCCACTGGATATACAACTAGGTCACTGAAGGATGCAGTGGCCACAGTACAAGGTCACTGAAGGATGCAGTGGGCACAGCAGTGGGCACTGGATATACAACTAGGTCACTGAAGGATGCAGTGGGCACACAAGGATGTCACACTGTGTAATGAGATGCTCATATGCCAGCGAGCGAGCGAGCAGTGGGCACTGGGCACGGCACAAGGTCACTGACAGAATGAATGAACAGCGCTGGCAGAGAGTGGCGGCTCCGGCGGTGTGACTGGCTGCCTGCAAATAGTACAAGTGTATAAACTGTCACTGGAATATACAAGTGAACACTGCAGCTGCACTAACCTGCCTGCCTGCACTCTACACACAGATAATCCCCACTCCCACTACACTGCAGCACTGAACCTGCCTGCACAGCACTAGACACAGTTAAATAATCACTAGACTCCCACACTCCCACTACACTACACTGACTACAACTAACTACAGCAATCACTCACTGACTAGCTAACTGTGTACAGTATAAGAGCAGTGTTAGCAAAAAAAACGCTTTGTTTTTAACACAATAAATGCACTTGCTCAAACAACAATGGCCTGGAGATAATCCTCTCAGCACCACAGTCTAGCAAGGACAGAGCTTTTCCATCATGGCCGCCGCTTTATATTCAGGAGGGGAGGGCATAGCTCCCCTCCTGTGATTGGTTGCTAGGGCCTGGCTGGGGCACTCTGATTGGCTTGCAATGTGTCACTTCCGCATAGTTTGACGCATTTCCGCAAACCACGACTTCAGCGCCGGGTTTCACGAGCGTGAATGCGGATTTCTGTCCGCATTCACGCGTAGCCGAAGCAGATTTTCGTGGTTGAAAATCTATTCACGGCTTAGCGTGTCCGAGGCGGAATGCGTCAAAATGGTCGTGAAGCCACGCGTAAGCGTGATCACAACCTGGCGGTGAGCACCACTGATGAGTCTAAATCACTCTTCAGAACATACATGTTCATTTAGTGAGGAATGTGTCATGTTTTCGGTGCTGTGTGGTTTATGTAGAATGCTTCTCGGCATCATTGTGAGTTTCATCCTGTTTGAACATTCATGATATGCCAAAGCATGCAGAGCAGTTTTTTTTATCACTATTGCTTAAAAAATCCTGAACCTGAGTCAATTGCAGCAGCCATATATTCTCTCTCCGGACATCTCCCATTGCCACACTGCCCACATTTCAACATGGTACCCGATGAAGACACCAGGATCCTGTCTAAATGATGAATGGATTGTCATCTGCATGGACAGATGTCACTAATGGGGTGTTTCAAGCTCAGCTTTCAATCTTTACATGTGATTTCTTGGAGTGCCAATCTTTGCCTGTCAAGATCATACATCATCTGAGCATCTGCTCCTCCGTGAATTAAATTGCCACTCCACCTTGGAATACATTTCCCGGATAGATCCATTCGGTCTAGTACACTGCAATTTTGTTAGGCTATTTTAATTATTTTCTTTTTCGATATCCCTCCACTTTAAAGGGGAAATACCCCATTTAAAATCTCAGAAATACACCTGAAAGTTTGTTGAAAAAATACCTGAAAAAAATGCAAATGCAAAGTCTTGCATGTGGGAGAGCGCATGCAGAATTCGCACTGATAAGTGTGAGTGGCCCCTAAAAGCCTTAATTTTGACTTTATAGCTTGTATTTTATTTACTTTGAAGTCTTTATAAGAGTGAACAAGCGGTACTATTGTACACTGAAACGCATTTCATTTGAGAGATTGGGATATCTGGAGGTCCACTTGTTGTCAAATTGGGATCCAAGAGGCCAAAATTAGTAAATTGCGAGGACTGCCATTGCATGCATGTGACAGAAGGCCCAAGAGGGTAAACTGCCCTGTAAATGGAGGGGTGAAGGGGGATATGCTTTGCTGAATCTTATACCAATGGGTTGTTGGTATTGCCCACTAGTGGTGCTCAAATACCCCTTTTCAAAATTCGAGTTTGGTCGAATTCGAATAGTAAATTATTCGAGGTCATTCGAATATTCGAGTCGAATAAATTTTACTATTCGATTCGACCTCGGACTTCAAGCTCACTATTCGAGTCGGTATTCGAGCTCATTATTCGAGCTGACTATTCGAATTGGCCTTAAATAGCTTCCTACACTTGTTTTGAGGGTGAATGATGCAAGAAACATCTTTTTTTCCAAGTAACAACAGCAAGTTATTATGTGGGGATGTTCCTTTAAAAAAAAAAAGGTGAAAAGAGAAGTTGTGTCCAGAATTTTGTTCAGTACTGTATATACTTCTTCTTCTTCTTCTTCTTCTTCTTCTTTATCTTCTATATCTTCTTCTTCTTCTTCTATATCTTCTTCTTCTATATCTTCTTCTTCTATATCTTCTTCTATATCTTCTTCTTCTTCTTCTTTTATATTGTCTTCTTCTTCTTCTTCATCTTCTTCATCATCATCTTCTTCTTCTTCATCTTCTTTTTCTTCATCTTCTTCATCTTCTTCATCTTCTTCTTCTTCTTCATCTTCTTCTTCATCTTCTTCATCTTCTTCTTCATCTTCTTCTTCATCTTCTTCATCTTCTTCATCTTCTTCTTCATCTTCTTTATCTTCTTCATCTTCTTCTTCTCCTTCTTCATCTTCTTCTTCTTCATCTTCTTCTTCTTCATCTTCTTCTTCTTCTTCATCTTCTTCTTCATCTTCTTCTTCATCATCTTCATCTTCTTCTTCATCTTCTTCTTCTTCATCTTCTTCTTCTTCATCTTCTTCATCTTCTTCTTCATCTTCTTCATCTTCTTCTTCATCTTCTTCATCTTCTTCATCTTCTTCTTCTTCATCTTCATCTTCTTCTTCTTCTTCTTCTTCTTCTTCATCTTCTTCATCTTCTTCTATATCGTCTTCTTCTTCACTTATTTCTCTTTTCAATTTTTTTTTTTAAAGAAATGCAGCTATTTTTGAGCGTAACAAATAGCTGGTGGCGCACGCATGTTGGAAGCGCCATTGTATGTGCTCCCTGGCAGTGGAAACACACAGACAGCAGGAGGTAAATTCAGCAGCAGGAGGAGGAGGATGAGTGTGTGGCAGCAGGCAGTCAATGAGGCAGGCAGCGTGACATAATAGCCCTGGTACCTAGCGGTGATACCAGGGCTGTAAATAAACACAGCAGGCAGGAGGTCCCAGACAGCGGTCGTGCAGCCCACATCATGTCCAATACACAACTGGGACAACACAGTTTTCAACCCGGGCACCTCAGAAAAATTAAACCTTTTTTTTGTAATGGTTTTGTAGTTTTGGTTTTACAACCAATTACACAGATATAGCTATTTTTTGACGTAATAGCTGGTGGCAGAGTGGCAGCAGAAGGTAAATCTGTGTACCCTGGCGTTGGGAAACACAGACAGACAGCAGCAGCAGGAGGAATGGAGGAGTAATTATGTGAGCAGCTATTGTTTGACGTAATATCTGGTGGCAGAGTGGCAGCAGAAGCTAATTCTGTGTACCCTGGCAGTGGGAAACACAGACAGACAGCAGCATCAGCAGGAGGAATGGAGGAGTAGTGTGAGTGTGGCAGCAGGTAGGCAGCGTGACATAATAGCCCTGGTACCTAGCGGTGATACCAGGCCGTAAATAAACACAACAGGAGGTCCCAGACAGCGGTCGTGCAGCCCACATCGTGTCCAATACACAACTGGGACAACACAGTTTTCAACCCGGGCACCTCAGAAAAATTAAACCTTTTTTTTTGTAATGGTTTTGTAGTTTTGGTTTTACAACCAATTACACAGATATAGCTATTTTTTGACGTAATAGCTGGTGGCAGAGTGGCAGCAGAAGGTAAATCTGTGTACCCTGGCGTTGGGAAACACAGACAGACAGCAGCAGCAGCAGGAGGAATGGAGGACTAATTATGTGTGCAGCTATTGTTTGACGTAATAGCTGGTGGCAGACTGGCAGCAGAAGGTAATTCTGTGTACCCTGGCAGTGGGAAACACAGACAGACAGCAGCAGCAGGAGGAATGGAGGAGTAGTGTGAGTGTGGCAGCAGGCAGGCAGCGTGACATAATAGCCCTGGTACCTAGCGGTGATACCAGGCCGTAAATAAACACAACAGGAGGTCCCAGACAGCGGTCGTGCAGCCCACATCGTGTCCAATACACAACTGGGACAACACAGTTTTCAACCCGGGCACCTCAGAAAAATTAAACCTTTTTTTTTGTAATGGTTTTGTAGTTTTGGTTTTACAACCAATTACACAGATATAGCTATTTTTTGACGTAATAGCTGGTGGCAGAGTGGCAGCAGAAGGTAAATCTGTGTACCCTGGCGTTGGGAAACACAGACAGACAGCAGCAGCAGGAGGAATGGAGGAGTAATTATGTGTGCAGCTATTGTTTGACGTAATAGCTGGTGGCAGACTGGCAGCAGAAGGTAATTCTGTGTACCCTGGCAGTGGGAAACACAGACAGACAGCAGCAGCAGGAGGAATGGAGGAGTAGTGTGAGTGTGGCAGCAGGCAGGCAGCGTGACATAATAGCCCTTGTACCTAGCGGTGATACCAGGCCGTAAATAAACACAACAGGAGGTCCCAGACAGCGGTCGTGCAGCCCACATCGTGTCCAATACACAACTGGGACAACACAGTTTTCAACCCGGGCACCTCAGAAAAATTAAACCTTTTTTTTTGTAATGGTTTTGTAGTTTTGGTTTTACAACCAATTACACAGATATAGCTATTTTTTGACGTAATAGCTGGTGGCAGAGTGGCAGCAGAAGGTAAATCTGTGTACCCTGGCAGTGGGAAACACAGACAGACAGCAGAAGGGCAGTACACAGCAGCCCACTGTAGGTGTAAAATGTGTGGCTGCAGGCGACGTAATAGTCAAAGTGAACCAGGCTGGCTTAGTGAGCAGGAGCCAGGAGGTGGTAAAGGGTGGTAAGGCACATTAACGATGGTTCTTAGCCAGTTCATGTCCCCCTCTCGCCGACAACAGGGGCCAGGAACTCGCCTTCCACCCACGCCTGGTTCATCTTGAGAAACGTCAGTCTGTCCACAGACTTGTGAGACAGACGTGAGCGTTTCTCGGTGACCACACCACCAGCTGCACTGAAGCAGCGCTCGGACAGCACGCTGGAAGGGGGGCAGGACAGCACTTCCAGGGCGTACTGCGCCAGCTCGCTCCAGATCTCCAGGCACTTGACCCAATACTCCATGGGATCAACAGGGGCATCGCTGTCAAGCCCGCTGTAGGACCCCATGTAGTCAGCCACCATGCGGGTCAGGCGCTGGCTGTGACCGGAGGAGGATGCTGCTGCATGCACCTCCTCTCTAGTCACTGCTGCCGGAGCCTCTACAGTCCTGTAGAGCTCGTGGCTGAGAGACAGCAGGTCTGTGGGGCGCTTGCTGCTGGATGCAGGCACCTGCTGCTGCCTCTGTGCTGGCTGCTGGACAGTGGGGGTGGAAGGCTGGGGGAAGGCTTCCTCCAAGCGCTCAACAAGGGCCTGCTGCAAGCTCCTTATTTGTTGCGCTGGGTCTACTCCTGCAGGCGGCAGGAACTGGCTCAACTTCCCCTTGAGGGGGGAGGAGCAGTGCGTTTCCGCACTCCTGCTGGTGCTGCTGGAGGAGCAGGAGGGCGGGTGGCTGCTGTTGCTGCTGCTGCTGCAGCTGAAGGCTGTGCAGTGATGGGTGTGGTGCCACTGCCAGCACCAGATGCCTTCAGCCTCTGGAACTCCTCATGCTGGTGGAAATGTTTCGCAGCAAGGTGGTTGATGAGCGAGCTGGTGCTGAACTTTAAGGGGTCTGCACCTCTGCTCAACTTCCGCTGACAGTGGTTGCAAGTGGCGTACTTGCTGTACACAGTGGGCATGGTGAAAAATCGCCAGATTGGTGACAGAAACATCCCCCTACGGCATGGAAGCGCTGCTGCCGCCTGTCTCCCTGTGGTGGTTGGGGGGGGGGCTTGGGTGCGGCTGGTGGTGGTACTGGCAGATGCTGCTGCTGCTGCTGAGCCTGAGACACCAGCAGGCTGTGGGACCTGCCTACTGCTGCCAATGCTTGCAATGATGCGCCTCCTTGCAAGGCCCACAAGAGCATCCTCCTCCTCCTCCTCAGAGCTGCTGAGGACGACATCCCCTGGAGGTGGTGGCACCCAGTCTCTGTCTGTCACCGGGTCATCATCATCCTCCCCCTCCTGAAACATGTCCTGCTGGGATGAGACCCCCCAAACTCCTCTCCTGATGCATGGATGGGCTGCTTGACTGTCGCCACAGTCTTGCTGTCCAATCCCTCATCCCCCAAAGTGCCCATCAGCATCTCCTCCTCCAAATCGCCAACAACAGCAGACAATACCCTGATGGTGCCTGGGGTAAAAATACTGCTGAGTGACAGGTCGCCAACTTGTGACGGTGAACTGGCCTCCTCCCCAGACCCTGCTGGGCGGCTGCTGCGAACAGGGGTGGTGGTGGTGAGGGTGGAGGCCTCGGATGCAGAGCTGATGGCGGGCTGCTCATCCTCCGTCATGAGTTGCACCACAGTGTCTGCATGCTTTTCCTCAATGGGACGTTTCCGACCCGGCTGGAGGAAAATCGGAGCAGGTGCTACACGCTGCTGCTGCTGTGTCTCTGCAGCGTGAGTTGCAGATGCTCCTGCTGGGCGGCGCCCAAGGCGTCCACGGCCAGTGGCTATGGGAGGAATGTTAGCCACTGACGCTGCTGCTGCTGCTGCGGAACTGTGCATGGTGGCGCGGCCGCGGCCTGCCACAATGCTGCTCCCTCTCCTCCTGATTCCCTTGCTGCCCTTCCCCTTGCCCAAACCGCGCTGGCTGCCACTTCCAGACATCTTCGATGTTTTGGGCGTAAAGACAAAAGTTTTTTAAAAGGGCGGGTTAAAAGTGGGGTACTTTAATGGAGTGGGTTGGTGGGTGAGGTGACTGAGTGAGTGTCCCTAGTACAGTAAGTAAGTAGTAACAGTCAGGAAGTACAACTAGAAGTTACAATAATCAGTAGTAATCACAAGGAAATTTAGTGTGTGTACACTACAGACAGTGAGTGCACGCACGCGCAAACACGCGCAGGAGCTAGCCTATGAACAGTGACTGAGTGAGTGTCCCTAGTACAGTAAGTAAGTAGTAACAGTCAGGAAGTACAACTAGAAGTTACAATAATCAATCAGTAATCAGAAGGAAATAGAGTGTGTGTACACTACAGACAGTGAGTGCACGCACGCGCAAACACGCGCAGGAGCTAGCCTATGAACAGTGACTGAGTGAGTGTCCCTAATACAGTAAGTAAGTAGTAACAGTCAGGAAGTACAACTAGCAGTTACAATAATCAGTAGTAATCACAAGTAAATTTAGTGTGTGTACACTACAGACAGTGAGTGCACGCACGCACAAACACGCGCAGGAGCTAGCCTATGAACAGTGACTGAGTGAGTGTCCCTACTACAGTAAGTAAGTAGTAAGAGTCAGGAAGTACAACTAGAAATTACAATAATCAATCAGTAATCAGAAGGAAATAGAGTGTGTGTAGTGTGTACACACTACACAGACAGTGAGTGCACACACACACGCAGGAGCTAGCCTATGAACAGTGACTGAGTGTCCTAGTACAGTAAGAGTAAGTAGTAACAGTAAGTACAACTAATTACAATAATCAATCAGTAATCAGAACTTCAGAAGGAAATAGAGTGTGTTGTACACAGACAGTGAGTGCACACACGCAGGAGCTAGTAGCCTATGAACAGTGACTGAGTGTCCTAGACTCCTATAGTACAGTAAGAGTAAGTAGTAACAGTAAGTACAACTAATTACAATAATCAATCAGTAATCAGAAGGAAATAGAGTGTGTGTGTACAGTACACAGACAGTGAGTGCACACACGCAGGAGCTAGTAGCCTATGAACAGTGACTGAGTGTCCTAGACTCCTATAGTACAGTAAGAGTAAGTAGTAACAGTAAGTACAACTAATTACAATAATCAATCAGTAATCAGAAGGAAATAGAGTGTGTGTGTACACTACAGTACACAGACAGTGAGTGAGTGCACACACGCAGGAGCTAGTAGCCTATGAACAGTGACTGAGTGTCCTAGACTCCTAGTACAGTAAGAGTAAGTAGTAACAGTAAGTGCAACTAATTACAATAATCAATCAGTAATCAGAAGGAAATAGAGTGTGTGTGTACAAGACAGTGAGTGCACACACGCAGGAGCTAGTAGCCTTAGCCTTAGCCTATGAACAGTGACAATGAGTGTCCTAGTACAGTATAACTACAATACTAAATACAGAATCAATCAGTAGTAAAGGACAGCAGAAATACTGGTATAGATGAGAGAAATATACTAACAGAGGACAGGAGAGAACAGCTGCCCACACAGGCAGGCCCTGAGGCCTAAAGCTGTAAGCTTGCCTGCAGCAGCTGTCTCTGTCTATGTAACACAAAAGCTACTAACTAAAATACAATGTCTATCTAACTAACAACAATATAGGTGTGTATAGGAGGTGTATGTGAGCAAAAACGCTAGGTAAATGACCACAATAGAGCTCTTGCTAAGCCAAAGCACAAAGGAGCAACTCTCTCTCTATGCAAGTCTCAGGCAAGGACGGAGAAACCTAACATGGCGGCCGCTATTTATAGGGTAGGGGCTGGCCAGGGTCCCCCTCTGTGATTGGCTGCCGTCAGAGGGCCTGGGAGCCCTCTGATTGGCTCTAAGGACATCAATCTGGGCTATGACGCTATTCGAGCTCGGTACCCGAGCTCGAATAGCGCCGTTTGCTCGAATAGCTCGAATAGTGAATGGGCTATTCGCGTTTACTCGAATAGCCCATTCGAATAGCTGCAGCTATTCGGAGCTCGAATACCGAGCTCGAATAGCTGAAAAAGAGCCCGAATATTCGAGCTACTCGAATATTCGAGCTCTGCTGAGCACCACTGTTGCCCACTTGGTAGAGTCCCGTTTTCTTGGATTCTGGATTCCCAGGGGAAAACCAACTTGAGTAAGGGACAAGGAGCTAAAGGTGACTGGGATTGGTGACATTATGCTGTCTGTGTTTTTTATGTATTTTTACAATCTGTACGGTTGCTTTACATTTTAAAAATTTCAACTTGGCTTAGCACAACAATTCTATTGCATATTAAATCACAGGAATGTTAATTCGCTATTAATCATCAAAATTCCACCCTCTGCTAGGATTAAAGGTGTGTTTTCATATCAGAACTTTAACCTCCTTGCCGGTTATCCCGAGCTCAGCTCGGGGTAACCTGCGCAGGAGGATTTCTCAGGCCCCGCTGGGCCGATTTCTATGAAATAAAAAGGAGCACACGCAGCCGGCACTTTGCCAGCCGCGTGTGCTACCTGATCACCGCTGCAGCGCGGCGATCCGCCGCGTGCAGCGGCGAAAGAGGGTCCCCCCAGCCGCCCGAGCCCAGCGCAGCCGGAACAAACAGTTCCGGCCAGCGCTAAGGGCTGGATCGGAGGCGGTAGACGTCAGGACGTCGGCTGACGTCCATGACGTCACTCCGCTCGTCACCATGGCGATGAGGAAAGCGAAACAAGGAAGGCCGCTCGTTGCGGCCTTCCTTGTTACTTCTGATCGCCGGAGGCGATCGGAAGTGCGCATCCGGAGCGCCCTCTAGTGGGCTTTCATGCAGCCAACTTTCAGTTGGCTGCATGAAATAGTTTTTTTTTAATTTAAAAAAAACCCTCCCGCAGCCTCCCTGGCGATTTTAATAGAACGCCAGGGAGGTTAAGTTACATTTCTCCAAAACAAAAAGTTTTATTTTTTCTTTCTTTTTTGACCGGTAGCTTGACCTCCATAGAAACTTTGGTGGAACTTTGTACCACCCTATAAAAATGCCCACCACACGGGCTGAATGCAAAGAGTCAGAATTTTATTCTTGTTGGACTCTATCCCAAGACGGAATTTTTAGAAATAACGAATTCTGACATCTAAACTCTGAATCTCCAATTATTACCTGTCTCACCTGCACTCAATTAAAAACAAATAAGGGACCTAATTGTACTTCAATCATAAATGCAAAATGTATCACAGTAGTTCAGTGATGGCGAATCTTTCAGAGGCCGAGTGCCCAAACTGTGACCCAACATTGACTTATTTATCACTGAGTGCCAATGGGGGGGGGTTGGGGGGGTTGCCACGCTGAAAAATGAGCATGGCCATGACATTGTATGGGCGGAGCTAACGTAATGATGTAACAGCGAGGCATAAGAAAGCACTGTTTCCGCCATGATGTGGTGAAACGAGGATTTGCATCATGGGTGTGCAGAAACTGTGTGGTGCTATTTATTAGTATACCCGCCGTAACCCCAAAGCAGCAAATATAGCCAACTATGACCATTAACTAATAAATGCAGCAACAGTTACCCCAGACACCAGAAAATAAACGCAATGTGGGCAACATTTCAGCAGAAAATAACTCAGTGGGCAACATTTCAGCAGAAAATAAACGCAGTGGGCAACATTTCAGCAGAAAATAACGCAATGTGGGCAACATTTCAGCAGAAAATAACTCAGTGGGCAACATTTCACCAGAAAATAAACGCAATGGGCAACATTTCACCAGAAAATAAATGCAGTGGGCCACATTTCAGCAGAAAATAAACGCAGTGGGCAGCATTTCAGCAGAAAAAAAACCCAGTGGGCAACATTTCAGCAGAAAATAAACGCAGTGGGCAACATTTCACCAGAACATAAACGCAGTGGGCAACATTTCAGCAGAAAATAAACGCAGTGGGCAACATTTCAGAAGAAAATAAACGCAGTGGGCAACATTTCAGCAGAAAATAAATGCAGTGGGCAACATTTCAGCAGAAAATAAACGCAGTGGGCAACATTTCAGCAGAAAATAAATGCAGTGGGCAACATCTCAGCAGAAAATAAACGCAGTGGGCCACATTTCAGCAGAAAATAAACGCAGTGGGCAACATTTCAGCAGAAAATAAACGCAGTTGGCTACATTTCTGCAGAAAATAAACGCAGTGGGCCACATTTCAGCAGAAAATAAATGCAGTGGGCAACATTTCACCACAAAATAATGAGGATTCGCATCATGGGTGTGCAGAAACTGTGTGATGATATTTATTAGTATACCCGCCGTAACCCCAAAGCAGCAAATATAGCCAAGTATGACGATCATTAAATAATAAATGCAGCAACAGTTACCCCAGACACCAGAAAATAAACGCAATGTGGGCAACATTTCAGCAGAAAATAACGCAGTGGGCAACATTTCACACAAAAATAAACGTAGTGGGCAGCATTTTACCAGAAAATAACTCAGTGGGCAACATTTCAGCAGAAAATAAACGCAGTGGGCAACATTGCAGCAGAAAATAACGCAATGTGGGCAACATTTCAGCAGAAAATAAACGCAGTGGGCAACATTTCAGCAGAAAATAAACACAGTGGTCAACATTTCTGCAGAAAATAAATGCAGTGGGCAACATTTCAGCAGAAAAAAAACCCAGTGGGCAACATTTCAGCAGAAAATAAATGCTGTGGGCCACATTTCAGCAGAAAATAAACGCAGTGGGCAACATTTCAGCAGAAAATAAACGCAGTGGGCAACATTTCAGCGAAAAATTAATGCAGTGGGCAACATTTCAGAAGAAAATAAACGCAGTGGGCAACATTTCAGCAGAAAATAAATGCTGTGGGCCACATTTCAGCAGAAAATAAACGCAGTGGGCAACATTTCAGCAGAAAATAAACGCAGTGGGCAACATTTCAGCGAAAAATTAATGCAGTGGGCAACATTTCAGCAGAAAATAAACTCAGTGGGCCACATTTCAGCAGAAAATAAACGCAGTGGGCCACATTTCAGCAGAAAATAAACGCAGTGGGCTACATTTCAGCAGAAAATAAACGCAGTGGGCCACATTTCAGCAGAAAATAAATGCAGTGGGTAACATTTCACCACAAAATTACGCAATGTGGGCCACAGTTCACCTGCAAAAAAAGGAATTTACTCACCTGACAGAAGTCTCCTCTACTGGCAAGCCTCTGGTGCGCAGCTCCTCTGGACGATCCTCCCGCGCTGAATGCAATAGCAGGGCTACGGGAAGATGGCACCCAAAGCCCTGTACTGGAGACACAAATAGTCTCCAGTACAGGGCTTCGGACGCCATCTTCCCATAGCCCTGCTCTGCCTGCTGGAAGACTATGCAGGCTGGAGCGGGGCTGCGGGCTATGAACTGGCGCGGTGTCTAGTAGACGCTGCAGCCAGTTCATGCAGGACATATCGCAACAGCAATCGCATGCCAGCAGATTCGGCTACGCGTGCCAAGTCTGGCACGCATGCCATAGGTTTGCCATCGCTGCATTAGTTGAATCTTAAAATCAAAATGTTAAGTTTCTTCTTCAGGAATTCCACAGAACTGTATCAGAACCATACCATCAATTGATCAATCAACACTCAAGTATTTGATGGTTCTGATACAGTTCTTTAGAATGCCTGAAGAAGAAACTTAACATTTTGAAAGTAGAGATGGGCTGAACCTGCGATTTTTGGTTCGCAAACCGGGTTCACGAACGTTCGCGGAAGGTTCGGTTCGCACGAACTTTCGCGAACCGCAATAGACTTCAATGGGGAGGCGAACTTTGAAAACTAGAAACACTTATGTTGGCCACAAAAGTAATGGAAAAGATGTTTCAAGGGGTCTAACACCTGGAGGGGGGCATGGCGGAGTGGCATACACGCCAAAAGTCCCGGGGAAAAATCTGGATTTGATGCAAATCAGCATTTTAAGGGCAGAAATCACATTGGGCTTGATTCACAAAGCGGTGCTAACAGTTAGCATGCTGGTGAAAAGCCCTTTATCACACCTAAACTCAGTTTAGGTGTGATAAGTTTAGGCGTGATAAGTTTAGGCGTGATAACTATAGCACCAACTGCGTTAGCACCGCAGTGCACAGCTGATCAAAAGTTTTGCGCTAGCAAAGTCTGGTGCACTTTGCATAGAGTTTAATGGCGCTGCTTTGCGTGCGGGACTTTGCGCGCGATCTAAACTTATCTAAACTTATCATGCCTAAACTTATCACGTCTAAACTTATCAGGCCTAAACTGGCTTTTCACCAGCGTGGTGCAATGGTTATCACGCCTAAAGTCTTTTAGGCGTACTAACTGGGTTAGCACCGCTTTGTGAATCAGGCCCATTGAATGCTAAATTGCAGGCCTAAAGTGCTTTAAAACATCTTGCATGTGTATACAGCTCTCAGGGAGTGTAATTAGTGTACTGCTTCACACTGACAGACCAAACTCACTGTGTAACGCACCGCAAACAGCTGATTGTGTAGTGACGGCCGTGCTGGACTGGTGCGCAACATGGCGAGATTGCTCTTTCTCAGTGATATCAGGTAATGTCTGACTGCCTTATCGACTTTTGATTGTTCTTTTTCTACCATTGTTAAAGCTTAGCTTACATCTATTTTTGTTTACATTACATTTTCTACTTGCTGTTCAGCACCTGCAACGACAATCTGTTATGGAGGGCAAGTCTGCCATTGTCACCACAGGTAATGGCCGGGGAATCAAGGTTCGATTCTGGTCTGAAGTGGGAGCCTGAAACCCATGCTGTACCTGCCCTGACCGTGCTTTGCAGACCAGGCATCTGTGGTCAGATGGACCCTTGACCCAGTGGAAGACCTACCAACTCGAAAGCATTTGCCAAGAATGTTTTATGGAGGGAAAGTCTGCCATTCATTCAACTGTGTGAAACCTTCAATGGTACTAGTTTCTCATTACCATGGTGACTGACCGTGGGTAATGGCCGGGGAATCCGGTTTTTATTCCGTTCCGGTGTTGGAGCCTAAGAAACGGCTACCACCAAACATCCAGGCAAGGAAGGCAGCAGGCATAGCATGCTCGCCCCGAGGTAGTGACCAAAAATATTAATACGGGAGGACTTTCAAGGCCCTGCTGTGTATGTGAAATGAATCAACTTTAAATCCTTTAACGAGAATCTGTTATGGAGGGCAAGTCTGATGGTGCCTTCACTGCGATTCACCAGGTAGTCTCCTCCTCAAGGAGGCGAGAATATTTTATGGAGGGCAAGTCTGCCATTGTGAGTGACCACAGGTAATGGCTGGGGAATCCTGGTTGTATTCCGGTCTGGAGTTGGAGCCAAAGAAACGGCTACCACCACACATCCAGGCAAGGAAGGCAGCAGGCATGGCATGCCCGCCCCGAGGTAGTGACCAAAAATAACAATATGGGAGGACTTTCGAGGGCTTGCTGTATTTGAAATGAATTAACTTTAAATCCTTTAACGAGAATCTGTTATGGCGGACAAAGATGACACCACTTGCCTTTCACGAAAATCTGTTCTGGAGAGCAAGTCTGCCATTCATTCAAGTGAAATGTATGCACTGACTGCCAGGTATAATACAATACAATACAATAACATTTGTAAAGCGCTTTTCTCCCATAGGACTCAATAATACAATGTGCAGCCACAGATGCAGTGAAAGGTATGCAGTGATTGCAAACAGCCGTTTGTGTAGTAACGGCCAAGCTGGACGGGTACAAGAGAGTGCAGGTGATGGTGGCTTTTCAGCCCATATGGTCGCCGAGCTGATGTAGCTGAATGACAGAACAGTGACTGTCCAGCTGATCAAATTTGGTCTGACCACAATGAAGCAACAACCTTATTATCTTTGGTGTGCCAACCCCCCAAACACTCATATAGCCGGCAGTCATTGCTTCATTGTGATACGCAAGCCCCTTCACCGTGGCAAGGTAATGATCATGAAGGGGGATGGGCACATGTACATGCCGTTTGTTTTGTTGTTGCAGCCGCCCGCAGTGCAGCCAGAAAAATTAGGCAGGCATGTAGACGCCCCAGGAAAATTATTATAGGGGCTGCTGCTAGTCCTGGACCCTGTTGGTGGTGGCGGAGAAGGCAGTCAAGCGGCCGGCGGGCAGAGGTGCTGTGTGGGGAGCGACTTAGTCTTGGGGCAGGCAGCCAGTCACACGGCGTGCAGGCAGAGATGCTGTGTGTGGAGACTGACTTAGTCTTTTTGCGGGCAGTAGCCCTCCGGACCGGGATCCATGCCTCATTGATTTTGATAAAGGTGAGGTACTGAACACCGTTGTGACTTAGGCAACTTCTCTTCTCAGTGACAATGCCTCCAGCTGCACTGAAGGTCCTTTCTGACTGGACGCTAGCGGCAGGGCAAGACAGAAGTTGGATGGCAAATTGTGACAGCTCTGGCCACAGGTCAAGCCTGCGCACCCAGTAGTCCAAGGGTTCATCATCGCTGCTCACAGTGTCTACATCCACACTTAAGGCCAGGTAGTCGGCTACCTGCCGGTCCAGGCGTTGGTGGAGGGTGGATCCCAAAGGGCTACAGCAAGGCTTTGGTCTAAAGAATGTCTGCATGTCAGACATCACCATGAGATCGCTGGAGCATCCTGTCCTTGCCTGCGTAGACATGGGAGGAGGATTTCTGGCAGTGGTACCTTTATTGCGTTGTGCTGTGACATCACCCTTAAACGCATTGTAAAGCATAGTTGACAGCTTGTTCTGCAAGTGCTGCATCCTTTCTGCCTTCAGGTGAGTTGGTAACAGATCCGCCACTTTGTGCCTGTACCGAGGGTCTAGTAGCGTGGCCACCCAGTACAGGTCATTCTCCTTGAGTTTTTTTATACGTGGGTCCCTCAACAGGCTGGACAGCATGAAAGACGCCATCTGCACAAAGACAGATCCAGACATACTATCCATCTCCTCTTGCTCTTCCTGAGTGACGTTACGCAAGTCCTCTTCCTCCCCCCAGCCATGAACAATACCACGGGAACGTGGAGCAGCACAAGCCCCCTGTGACGGCTGCTGCGGTTGTTCTTCTGCTGCCGCCTCTTCCTCCTCCACAGAAACACCTTGCTCATCATCCGAGTCTGACTCCACTTCTTCCCCACACGACTCCTCTTCTTCCTCCTCCTACCCCCTCTGTGCTGCCGCAGGTGTTGAGGAAACATCTGATTCCGATGAAGATTGCTCCCACGACTCTTCCTGCCATAACTGTTCCTGTTCACGCTCCTCCACAGCTTGATCCACCACTCTACGCACGGCACACTCCAGGAAGTAAGCATATGGGATCAAGTCGCTGATGGTGCCTTCAGTGCGACTCACCAGGTTGGTCACCTCCTCAAACGGCCGCATGAGCCTGCATGCATTTCGCATCAGTGTCCAGTTCGGTGGCCAGAACATCCCTATCTTCCCAGATTGTGTCCTTCTACTGTAATTGTACAGGTACTGGGTGACGGCTTTCTCCTGGTCTAGCAGGTGAGAGAACATGAGCAGGGTCGAATTCCAGTGAGTCGGGCTATTGCATATCAAGCGGCTCACCGGCAAGTTGTTTCTCCGCTGAATCTCCGCAAAGCGTGCCATAGCCGTGTAATGCCATGGCACACTGAAATGCCCACACAACTTCCTGGCCTGCTTCAGGACGCCCTCCAAGCCTGGGTACTTTGACACAAATCTTTGAATGACCAGATTCAACACATGTGCCATGCAGGGTACATGTGTCAGCTTTCCCAAATTCAAAGCGGAAAGGAGATTGCTGCCGTTGTCACACACCACGTTGCCGCTCTCCAGCTGGTGCGGGGTCAGCCAGTGCTCCACCTGTTTGTTAAGAGCAGCCAGGAGAGCTGGTCCAGTGTGACTCTCCGCTTTAAGGCAAGACATGTCTAAGATGGCGTGACACCATTGTACCTGGCATGCAGCGTAGGCTCTGGGGAGATGGGGCTGTGTAGCGGGAGAGGAGATGGCAGCACCACTAGAGTTGAACTGCCACTCAGCCAAGGAGGAGTAGGAGGACGACAGCGAAGAGGATGTAGCAGGAGGCATAGGAGGAGAAGGAGAGGAGGTGGCAAGAGGCCTGCCTGCAAGCCGTGGAGGTGTCACTAGTTGGTCCGCTGTGCAGCCACGTACTCCCTGCTTGCCATCGTTCACCAGGTTGACCGATTGGGCTGTGTAAGTAATGTAGCGGCCCTGACCATGCTTGGCAGACCAGGCATTCATGGTCAGGTGGACCCTTGACCCAACGCTCTTTGCCAGAGATGACACTACTTGCCTCTGAACTTCATGGTACAGTTTGGGTATGGCCTTTCTAGAAAAATAAGTGTGGCCTGGTATCTTCCACTGCGGTGTCCCAATGGCCACAAATTTACAGAAAGCCTCAGACTCCACCAGCTTGTATGGTAACAGCTGATAGTTCCACCATGCCAGCTGTCAGATGGCGGGCAAGGGGGTGACTGGCAGAAATTGGCTTCTTCAGCTCAAACATTTCCCGCACGGACACCTGGCTGCTGTGGGCAGAGGAGCAAGAACCGCTCAAGGGCAGAGGTGGAGTGGAGGAGGGTCGCTGTGAAGGTGCAAGGGAGAAGGCGGCTGAACATACTGCACCTGAAGGAGGAAGAGGAGAAGGAGGGTGGCTTTTCTTTTGTGTGGTTTTGCTCAGGTGTTCTTCCCATTGCTGTTTGTGCCTTCTCTCCAGGTGCCTTCGTAAGGCACTTGTCCCTACGTGAGTGTTGGCCTTTCCACAGCTCAATGTTTGGAGACAGAGAGAACAGATGGCATCAAAAAATGTCCACACCGCTGAGCCACCATGGGGTGATGGCAGAGTCAGCAGCTGACGTTGAAGAGCATGTTGGCTGGCTGTCCATAGCTGGCGATACATGGCGCCGGACACTGCCACCAGCTGTTTCTGAGGACGAGCTCCCCCTGCTGCTTTCAGGAACTCGTCTTCTCCTACTCCTCTCTGGCTCCCCCTCCAAACTGTTCCCCTGTTCATCTCTTCTATTGGGAACATATGTGACATCCGTATAATCGTCATCATAATTATCCTGCTCAGCTTCGCTTTCCTCAGACACCTCCAAAACTGCACCAACAGCAGGTACTTCATCATCATCATCCTCCTCCATTACGTTCATATTGTCGCCTAACTCACACATATGAGGTGGTGTAACTTGTTTAGCGCCTTCATAATGTTGTAGCAGTAGTGGCTGTGAATCAGTGATTTCAACACCAAATAACTCCTGCGAAGTGTCAAATGCAGCGGATGTGGTGCTTGTAGTAGCACTGGTGGCTGCGGGAGATGAGGTGTTCTGTGTTAAATAGTCAACCACGTCCTAAGAATTTTGGGAGGTGATGGCACATGCCTTCTTCTGAGCACTGTACTTTGGGCCAGGGCCGCACGAAATCACATCAACACGACCACGCACACACCTGCCAGGTGGCCTTCCTCTGGGTCTGCCGCTACCTCTTCTGCGACCTGGTTTGTCCATTTTGTCCATATCATATCGGGGAGGGGGGGGGGTGGTGAAGTGAAAGGTTTGCACTGATTTGATTAATACAATGTGCAGTCACACAGGTGCAGCAGTTAACAGGTATGCATGGAGTGGTATATCACTGAACCCAACAGCTAGGTAGGTATATGCAGTAATGGGTATTACAATGTGCAGCTGCCTATCACACACACAGGTACAGTAGTCACTGAATGTGCTGGGCCTGGGCTGGCAGTGGCACTGCACACAGTATGAATTACAAAAGCTGTTGCCGCAACACAAGTGCAGTAATAATGGGTATTACACAATGTGCAACTGACACAGGTGTGTGATTGTGATTGGCCTGGGCTGGCACTGGCACACAGTATGAATTACAAAAGATGTCTATACAACACAAGTGCAGGAATAATGGGTATTACACAATGTGCAGCTGACACAGGTATGTGATTGTGATTGACCTGGGCTGGCACTGGCACACAGTATGAATTACAAAAGCTGTCTATACAACACAAGTTCAGTAATAATGGGTATTACAGAATGTGCAGCTGACACAGGTGTGTGATTGTGATTGGGCTGGCACTGGCATTGGCACAGTATGAATTACAAAAGCTGTCTATACAACACAAGTGCAGTAATAATGGGTATTACACAATGTGCAGCTGACACAGGTGTGTGATTGTGATTGGGCTGGCACTGGCATTGGCACACAGTATGAATTACAAAAGCTGTCTATACAACACAAGTGCAGTAATAATGGGTATTACACAATGTGCAGCTGACACAGGTGTGTGATTGTGATTGGCCTGGGCTGGCACTGGCACTGGCACACAGTATGAATTACAAAAGATGTCTATACAACACAAGTGCAGGAATAATGGGTATTACACAATGTGCAGCTGACACAGGTATGTGATTGTGATTGGCCGGGGCTGGCACTGGCACACAGTATGAATTACAAAAGCTGTCTATACAACGCAAGTGCAGTAATAATGGGTATTACACAATGTGCAGCTGACACAGGTGTGTGATTGTGATTGGCCTGGGCTGGCACTGGCACACAGTATGAATTACAAAAGATGTCTATACAAAACAAGTGCAGGAATAATGGGTATTACACAATGTGCAGCTGACACAGGTATGTGATTGTGATTGGCCTGGACTGGCACTGGCACACAGTATGAACTACAAAAGATGTCTATACAACACAAGTGCAGGAATAATGGGTATTACACAATGTGCAGCTGACACAGGTGTGTGATTGTGATTGGCCTGGGCTGGCACTGGCACACAGTATGAATTACAAAAGCTGTCTATACAACACAAGTGTAGTGACACACACAGAAAAAAAAATCGCAAGAACAGTATTAGCTCTGAAAAGTGTTGTTGCTGGGTGCTATTATAGCACTAAGATTCAGCCAGGAGCAAGCTAACAAGCCAAGAGCCTAACTAATGTTTCCCTAGGAGAAACAGTCTAAAGCAGCTCGCCCTACTCTCACTATAGCAGGCTCACGAGTGAGTGTAATGGCCGGCGGAGCCTGCCTTTTATAAGGGGGGAAGTGGCTCCAGGAGAGAGTGTAGCCTAATTGGCTACAATGTGCCTGCTGACTGTGATGTAGAGGGTCAAAGTTGACCCTAATGGAGCATTATGGGGCGAATTGAACTTCCGGGAAAGTTCGCCTTCGCTTGCGAAGGCGAACCACCCAAAGTTTACCTGGAACAGTTCGCCATAGAACCGTTCGGCCCATCTCTATTTGAAAGCTTGCAATGACTCATGTACAGTTAGTCATTAAAGGTATTGCCGGAATCAACGCTGGTTGATTTGATGTCTGCATTTCTGCTCCTCGACGTACACCGGACCACACTTCACTTGCTTCACACAACTTTCACACATAGACAAAAGGAGAAAAACAAAGGAGGCATGATGTACTTATAGAGGAGATAAATAAAACTATGTAGTTGCAATGACTTGCAGCTCCAGCCACATACCCACGTGTTAGTAAAAATAAACCTCTCGCTGAATTACAGGATGAGAGGAGACATAGAATTAATTTGTTGGGCAGCACACAAGGGAACAGGACAGGGTAATCAATTTGATGGAAAATGCAGTTAAACTGTTGTACATAAGCTTGAACTGATAATTGATTCCAACCATCTGGAAAAGGGAATTGAGAAGCCATTTTGTACTAGTCATTTTTATGGTAGATGTAATATATTGGCCTAAACCACCAGGGTTTCATTTCTCTATTTTATATCCTGGCACATAAATGTTTTCTGTGAAAATTACACTTTTCAGGTGTATTCAATATACATAAAAAAGCTCTAAAGAGCCTTCTGTGCTTAACATACACACGCTGCTCATGATTAAGTGGCTAATATTGCTTGCTGCAGGTTTATTTGGCTTAGAAGGATCACTAGTCGTACTCCAGCTCCAAGAATGATACATTTTATGGTTTGTGTAAAAGGGCTGTTAACAGAATTCACAGCCAGATGTGTACCAGGCATGATCCAGGAGTCCATAAACTCAACTGGAAAAAGACTTTTGACCCTGATTTTTTTTTAATTCACAACATAAAATAAAGTACAGAAGTTGTTGGGTTTGGCACTACCATGAGGAAGAACAGAGCACCTTAGGTGCTCAAAAGCTATGGGTTGTAGGTTTGTAACTGTGAATTCTCCCTTGGTTCATAACATGGCCTCCTTCACGTGTACGTATTAATATGCCACCGGTGAGCTCAGAGCAGTTTCTAGGCTATATTGCACCCAGGGTGAGGGTGTAAAAATTGTGCCCCTTCCCCCCACCCCCATGGACTTGAAAACCCTTACTCTTTATGGACAGTCACACAGCCATAAGTCACAAGTAAATCTGCCTACTTACTAGTGACCAGCCACTCATCCAGGAGGAAGCAGGGACCAGGAAAACACACAGGCAAACAGAGCCTGGAAAGCCGACTCCTCTATGGACATCAGGTGTCATCACGCGGTGGTGACGTGATGATGACTTGACATCAGATGCAGGCAGCCCAGGAGGAGTTAAGGAAGGTGATTGCACTGGTAATCTTCTCTCTTATTCCATTTGGCTGTACCATGCCTCACCAGCTCCCTAGTGATTATGTCCTTCTGCCTGCACCCCCCTTCTTCTACTTGCCGGTCTGCGCCCAGGGTGGTCGCCCTGCCTGCACTGCCTAAGAAACAGCCCTGGGTGATCTGAGTGCAAGATGAGCTGAATGACGGCTCACCCTGTTGCCGGTCAAATCTCCAACAGCAACTCAGAAGGAAAAGTAATTTGGGGTCCGACAAACCCCAAATTACTCTTACACGCTCAGCACACTTTAGCATTACTGCTATAGTGCTGCCTTGTTTCAGCATGGAACGCTGTGCGTCAAAACCACCTGCTTCATCTTTCACCCCCTCCCTTATCCCAATGCAGAAAAATCCAGTATAATTACCTGGATCCATAAGTAAGCTCTATGTGGTTCTCTCTTGTCTTGTTTGGGTAACCATTCCATGTGTCAAGACGGTAACCAGTATGGGGCTGCAAATGTAGCCATTCAGCTGCATTAAATTTCAGCCAAAGAGGCCAGTAAATGGAAGGCTGAACACAGGGCCCTTTTTAGGTATAGCCATTACAGGCGATTGCCTATAGTGCCATTGGTCCTCGTAGGCACCAGACCCTGGATTAAGCTCTGCCCCTGAATGAAGCTCTGCCCCACACTAAGCCCTACCCCCACAAGTGTTCTGGACTAAGCCCCACCCACATGTGTTATATTACTTACTTCAGACAGCCACCACTGTGTTCCTCTGTGCCACCCTCCATGCATCCTTCTGTCCCCCTTTGTGTCTCCTCTGTCCCCCTTTGTGTCTTCTTCTGTCTCACCGTGCCTTTTTTGCCCCCCTTTGTGCCTCCTTCTGTCCACCATTGTGTCTCCTTCTGTCTCCCTGTGCTTCATTCTGTGACTCTGTGCCTCCTTCAGTCCCCCTCTGCTTCCTTCTGTCCCCCGGTGTGCTTCCTTCTGTCCCCCGGTGTGCTTTCTTCTGTCCCCCTGTGTTCCTCCTTCTGTCCCCGTCACTACCTCTGCCCCCCTGTGAATGTCTTTGTTTCCCTGTGCCTAGGCTCCTTCTGTCCCAGGCAGAAGCACAGCACTGGCTAGCTATATTCTGCATTTACACGCTAAGCTGGGGCAGTGCAGGAAGGGGTTGTGCAACGAAATGTGATAAGGATCGGTGGGTAGTTTGTATCTCAGGGACTCCCTTTATTAAGCATCCACCTTATACTCCACATGGTTCATACATTCTTTAGTGAGTGCATGGGTTTGTTTTTGGGAGGGGTGAAACGTCCTTTCTTGCCTGGAGTGACAAAAAGGCTAGAAAAGGCCCTGGCTGACCAGTCCAACAGGTGTGCACTCTGCAGCCTGCCACGTCAAACAGGCCTAACATATTGTATTAAGGGTCCTACATTCGTGTTTTACCAGAGCCCCACTTTACCGTAAATGGCCCTTCAATGTCTCATGTCTGAAATTTGAAAAACACATATTAAAAAGAGCATAGTACTTCCTGATTGAAAGCTAGAAGAAGGAAGTATAAGAGCTGAATGGAACGCACCCAGGCCTGCTGTGCGGTTCTGAACGCAGCTGTTCATGGTCAGCACCACGTGGTCCCGAATTCAAACAACAACACTATTTGCAACACATAGTATAATGACTGAAGAATATCAGTATCAATAGGAGGGAGGGGCATAACTTGAGCCTCAGTGAATCTTTGGCAGCAAACTCCCCCTAAAAAAGTCCCCCCCTTCATAGATAGTAGTGTGCCTTTAATCCGAGCACCAACCCCTAGGGATGGTCGGAATGCCAATTTCCGATTCCGCGGTAAATCCGCATTCCGCCATTGCCAAATTACCGATTCCGCCTTCCGCTACCAATTTCCGCATTCCAATGCGGAATTTCTGCCGGAAATCGTGGAAATTCCGCTCGACTTTAACATCGATTTTCTCAAAAACTATAAGGTCTTTTTGAAAACTTTTTTTGCATCTTGTTTAGAAGATTCTGTTTAATAATCCCTGAAAATTTGGTGGTTATAGGACTTACGGGGGCTTTGATATTAACCGCTAAAGTCGGCAGATTTTTACTGTAATGTAAAATGCAGAAAATAGGCAGATGCAGATTTTCTGCATTTTATATTACAGGAAAAATCCCCCCCCCCCCCCCCCCCAATTATAAGGCAGAGCAATGTCAGCTTCACGCTTAGCCTTCATTTAGCAGAGTGGCATGTCCTTACATTTCTCTTCCTTGGCACACACCCCCCCCCCCCCCCCCCCCCCCTGCTGTGCCCCTTATAAAAGAGTGAAAATTAGCAAACTTTCACTCCTCTTGGAGGATTGAAAACTACAAATCACCATCATTCCACAGTGTACCAAATGATGATAAGAGACCACGGAGTCTGGACACAAATCATATCAGTAGATGTGAAAACCAGTTTAGTCTTATTTAATTCAGTGTTTAGCGCACAGAACAGACATTTTTTCATATCCATTGATGTGATGACGTCCACAACCTAATGAGGCTTTCTTTGATACAAGTATGAGAATGAGAGATGAAAGATGGGATGTTTTCCTTGGTGCATTCCTCATCCTCTTTGACAGCCCAGCACCTGTTCATCTGAGTGCAGATTTGTCCCTGCTGACGAGTCAATGTTAATAAAAGTTGTCAATGACATTTATGTTCCTCCCTCCCCAATTACACCTCCCCAGTTCCCTGATGCGGAACAAACCTACACGGCTATCAGTGGGGATCAATCTAAAGTAGCGTTTCTCAACATTATTACAGCTTTACCTCTGTGTGAATGATTGCAGAGTATCCCCACGCTGTGAATTACTTATGTACCCCTTATGTATTACTTATGTACCCCTATGTATTTGAGAATGATGGATATCATAAATTCTTTATAGAGGGCAATATAAAAGCTGGGTGGATGAGCTTTTTGTTCCTAGGCCTTCTCAAAGGACTAGAGGACATGATCTGCGCATGGAGGAAAAATGTTTTAGGAAAGGGTTCTTTACAGTAAGAGTGATTAAGATGTGCAATGCCATGCCACAGGAAGTCATTATGGCAAACTCTATACCTGCATTTTAAAGGGGCTTAGATGCTTTCCTTGCATTGAAAGACATCCATGGCTACAATTAGTAGGTAATGCCCAATGATGTTGATCCAGGGATTTTATCTGATTGCCATCTGGAGCCAGGAAGGAATTTTTCCCTTTTGGAGCTAATTGGACCATGCCTTGTAAGGGTTTTTCACCTTCCTCTGGATCAACAGGAATATGTGAGGGAGCAGGCTGAAGTTGTACTTTGTACTGGTTGAACTCGATGGACGTATGTCTTTTTTCAACCCAAATAACTATGTAACTATTTAAATTAACTAAAATACTTATTCAGGAGTATTTATACCTAATATGTTTTTAGATCCACACATGCAATTCACTGCAATATATTGACCTTGTCAATTAAAAGTAGGCCTCTGATACCAACCCAAAGGCTATGCACATCATATATTGAGAATGTAGGGTCTAAGGAACAGACAAGTACAATAATTATTACTGATGATTGAAATCTGCTAATTACAATTACGCAAAATGTTTTGCAATAACGACCATACGTAAATATGATTTGGAAATTCAATTGATTTTGTGTAATCCATTTGTATTTTTAGTAATTTTTGCATAATTTTGTGCCGACTTTAACGGTTGATAGAAAAGCCCTCATACGTGCTGTTGTCACCAAATTTGCAACATTGTGTATGGATGGAAGGGGTAATCCTTTAGAGCAGGGGTAGGGAACCTATGGCTCGGGAGCCAGATGTGGCTCTTTTGATGGCTACATCTGGCTCACATACAAATCAGTAGGGGTTGATTCACTAAGCTACACTGCTCAAGCAGCGCAGCTTAGGCCCCATTTACACTTAATCAGTTGCTCTCAGTTAATTGAGTGCATCACTGTATCCAATTATGTTTTGTTTTTTTCTTTTACCATCTTCATGGTATTTGATGGAATATGGGTGCATCTTTAACGGGATGTGTCACTTATGGTGAGAATGAGTAAATATCTCAAATGCTAATAGAAAAAAAAGAACAGCTTGCTAATTTTGTTTAAGGGGTGTATAAAATACTGTCATTCTACATTGTTTCCAATAAATATATTGCTGACAATCAATGAATTAGTGCAGGTGTTGAACAGAAGGTACAAAGCTTCATACTCTGTGCAGCGAATTACTCGTAGAAGAGGGCAGGAGTTTCTGAACAGTATCACGGCAACAACACTCCTCAATAGAAAGAGATCAGTTGCCATGGTTGCAAAGAATGCATTATGGGATTGCATTCAGTTTTGGAAATCACTACCTAGCTACAGACTGAAATGCAAAGGCAATTTATAATGACATTAAATTACCAAACGACTGGCGCTATCTCTTTTCTTGACTGAATGGTCTTTAGGGATCTTTGCTTCTCTTTCTTCTGTCTTCATCCATTCCCTTTAACCTTCACCTGTCATTCATTCTT
The DNA here is from genome assembly GCF_040937935.1 of Hyperolius riggenbachi. Classification (NCBI taxonomy): domain Eukaryota; kingdom Metazoa; phylum Chordata; class Amphibia; order Anura; family Hyperoliidae; genus Hyperolius; species Hyperolius riggenbachi. Next base: position 235,299,200 of record NC_090654.1, on the reverse strand, counting down.
CATCTGTAATGTCCATCTGATGTGCTTTGGGGCATCAGAGATGGAGAAAAGCCTGGTATACATCAGCATTTGGCACAGGTGTGTGCTTGGTGGCATTCACAAGAGTGGACGGGTATCATGCTTTTTTTATTTTTCATTCACAAAATAAAGAAATTTGAGCTCATCTGTGCTGTTGTGACATGACAGGAGTAGCATTGGTGTTCGAATGTATGGATATTCTAAATTAGCGAATGTCCTTTTTTCCCCTGAGTATTACTAATTAAATGTGCATGTACTGATTACATGCACACTCAATATGTGCATTTTTAAGTGTGTGCAGTGCTTATTTAGTATGTGAATATTTAATTAGCAGAATGTGAACATTTTAACAACAATGGGCATTCAGCATTTTAGGATGTCTGTACAGAAAACTGTAGTCATCTGAGCACTAATGGACCAAAAAATCCTAGGCTTAAAGAGGATCTGTAACATCAAAACATCCTCTGGGGGGTACTCACCTCGGGTGGGGGAAGCCTCCGGTTCCTAATGAGGCTTCCCACGCCGTCCTCCGTCCCTCAGGGGTCTCGCTGCAGCCCTCCGTGAAAGATGACGTCAATATATACCTTCCTGGCTCCTCCGCAGGCGCTCTGACGACTGTCGGCTCCGAAGTAGGCGGAAATACCCGATCGCCGTCGGGTCTGCTCTACTGCGCAGGCGCAAGTTTCCGGCGCCTGCGCAGTAGAGCGGACCCTACTGAGATCGGGTATTTTCGTGTAGTTCAGAGCCGAAAGCAGCCACAGCGCCCCCGCTGGAGCCAGCAAAGGTAAATATTGAACTGACAGTCGGGTCTGTCGCCGGCTGTTCGGAGGGCTGCAGCGAGACCCCCGTGGGACAGAGGATGGCGTGGGAAGCCTCATTAGGATCCAGAGGCTTCCCCTACCCGAGGTGAGTACCCCCCAGGGGATGTTTTTGATGTTACAGAGTCCCTTTAAAGGGACTCTGAGCAGAGCTTGTGGGTAAGCCTTTAAAGAGACTCAGAGCTGAATGAAACAAAAAGCTTTATACAGACCTGGGGCTTCCTCCAGCCTCATCTGCTGGGATCGCTCCCACGCCGCCTTTCTCCGCTGCCCGCAGCTTCGGGAACTGGGTCCTGTCACTTAGGTCAGTCGGATCCAGTCTACACAGGAGAATTGCACCCTCTACGTATCTCTCCTGTGGCTGCTGGAGAGATGCACAAACAGCGCACTTCTCCTGCATAGACTGGCTCCAACTGATGTAAGTGACCTGACCTGCAGATAGCAGAGGATGGCGGTGTGGGAGTGATCCCAGCAGATGGGGCTGGAGGAAGCCCCAGGTATGTATAAAGCTTTTTGTTTAATTTAGCTCTGGTACACTTTAAGCATACCCACAAATACTTTATAAGGTCCTTTCACTTGCTGGCTGCTTATTTCATCTTATTTCCCCCTGGCCTGGCCGGTGCAGATATCATTGGGCCGGCGACTCTGAAAAGTCGTGCTGTGACCCTGGAAATGGATGTTGGGTCATGTGGCCTGCGCATGCTCCGGCTTCTTCCTTATCTCCCATCATCCTCCTCACAGCTGTCTTCCTCTTTCCTACACTTGTGTACTTCTATTACTAACAGTGCATGAGCAGTGGATTAGTCCTGATGACAGCGGTGACCCAAAAGTTATACTGCGGTCGCCGACGTGTCCATGATTGCAGCTGCAGTTTTGTAAGGCAAAACGAACAGAAAGTACTAAGGGCTTGATTCACAAAAGAGTGCTAACTGATAGCACGGCCGGTTTCGCGCGAATTTTGTGCTTCGCGCGATTGCGACTTTTCACGCGAAACGATAACGTTTTCGCACGCAAACACACATTTTTGTGCAAAACCGAATTTGTTTACGTGCGAAAACATTATCGTTTCACGTGAAAATTCGCTACGTGTAAATTCGTAAGCACTGGCGTAGTTTCTGCTCATCTCTGCCTGGGTGGCCTTTCCAGAAATCCAGACCTGCTCAAACTGGGTAAAGCAGATACTTTAGGTGGGAAAAAAGTAGTAAAAGGAACAAAACAGAGCATAAAACAGCTTCTTCTTCTTGTTCTACATATTAATTAAGCTTGGCTGCTCTTGTGAATGAGCCTGAAAGCAAGTATATCGCCTGAAATCAGAATCTCTTCTGAGTCAAGAGGAGCAGAAAGCTGAGATACAGCGGATTTGCGCGGGGCGCCGCTCAGGCAATACTGTACATGCCGCTGCATGCTGTACCTGAATTCAGGACATATTAATTCTAGTTCCATCACAGGAACCACAGTAAGTGGATCAGACAGTTCAGCTCAGGCAGAAAATAAAATTTTGCTGTCTCAGGAAATAGGTCTGTCGGCGAGCTTTCCCTCCTAAATGTATTTGTTGTGTGGAAATAAAGTGCAGCACATTTAAAATTAATTTCCTGAGGCCTTTCCTTTAGAAGGTGGCTGGCTTTTTCCGATTTAAGGTCCACACTGGCTTTATGATTAAGTGATGCACCAAAAGCTTACACGTGTCTTCAATTACAGGTGACTTATCGAGGTGGAAACATGGCTGAGACAGGTTCTCTTATTGGACTGTGAACAGGTTTCATGTGAGCTTTGAGGAATACACATGAATGGGCTTATCAGACATCCACAAACGCTAGATGATAATGTTGCTGGCAGATAAAATAAGCTGCAGTTGAGATCTTTCTTAAAGGACAACTGAGGTGAGGATAATATATAGGTTGCCATATTTATTTACTGTTAAACAAGGCAGTTACCTGGCAGTCCTGCTGATCTATTTGGCTGGAGTAGTGTCTGAATCACACCAGAAACAAGCATGCAGCTAAACTTGTCAGATCTGACAGTAATGTCAGAAACACCTGATCTACATATGGTTGTTCAGGGTCTATGGCTAAAGGTATTAGAGGCAGAGGATCAGCAGGACAGCCATGCCATTTGTATTATTTAAAGTGAAATACATATGGCAGCCTTCATATCCCTCCCACTTCAGTTGTTCTTCAAAGGACAACCGAGGTGACATGTGACACGATGAGATAGACGTATGTATGTGCAGTGCCTAGCACACAAATAACTATGCTGTGTTCCTTTTTTCTTTCTCTGCCTGAAAAATTTAAACATCAGGTATGTAAGTGACAGTTTCTGTCTGGTCGGTTTGGGTCAGACTATAGCATAACCGCATAATCCTCATTGATAAGTAATTACAGCCACTTATCAACAGACTCTTTCCTGTAAGTAATTACAGACACTTTCCTGTCAGTACATGGCTTCTAAGAGCAGGAAAGACATAAAAAGGGCCAATAAATTCATATATTTGAGCTCTGAGATCCTTCAATGAAGGTGTCAGTGAGCAGAGACAATGAAACAGTAAAAAACTAGATTTAAATATAAAATAAAACTGTGGGATATCTAAAAAAGTCATTTTTAGGAGACTGAGGATAGATACTGTTGTTTTTCTCATCAGTTTATTTTGACCTTGGATGTCCTTTAAAGGGGAACTTCAGCCTAAACAGAGTAACCAAGCAGCTCAGGGTGACCCAAACTACTAGGAATGTATAGGGGGATAAAAGGAACCAAAAAGCCCTCCTACTAAAAAAGCAAAGCTTGGTGTAATTGCCTTCTTAAAGAGAATCTGTATTGTTAAAATCGCACAAAAGTTAACATACCAGTGCGTTAGGGGACATCTCCTATTACCCTCTGTCACAATTTCGCCGCTCCTCACCGCATTAAAAGTGGTTAAAAACAGTTTTAAAAAGTTTGTTTATAAACAAACAAAATGGCCACCAAAACAGGAAGTAGGTTGATGTACTGTATGTCCACACATAGAAAATACACCTATACACAAGCAGCCTGTATACAGCCTTCCTTTTGAATCTCAAGAGATCATTTGTGTGTTTCTTTCTCCCTGCAGTTCTCATGCACTGAAGTTTCAGGCTGCTCTTTTTTCTCCTGCAAACAGCTTTGCCCTTGTCTGTAATTCTTCAGTATGTGAAAGCCCAGCCAGCTCAGAGGAGGATTTATCCAGCTTGTAAAAGATAAGAGAGAAGCTGCTCTAATCTAAATAATACACAGGCAGTGTGCATAGAGGGGCTTGGAAGGGGGAATTCATAGCAGAATCACAACACAGAAGAACTTGGCAGCCTTCCAGACACAGGCTGACAAGTCTGACAAGGGAAAGATACATTGATTTATTACAGAGACTGTGATAGCAGAAAGTGCTGCAGTAAGCCAGAACACATTAGAATAGCTTTTGGAACTTGTAGGATGATAAAAAACAGGATGCAATTTTTGTTACGGAGTCTCTTTAAAACAGAAGGAAATTTGCAATAATTCAGTTATAAATGAACATTTGTGGTTACCCACAATGCACTACCACTAAATATGCAAATATGCAGCCTAAACAAACATACTGTCATTAAGTTACATTAGCTATGTTAATTAGAATGGAGAGGTAATATTTTTTACCCACCCTGTTTTAAAAGACCAGGCAAATGTTTGTGATTCATGGGGGCTGCCATCTTTGTCATGGGGGCAGCCATCTTTTTGGTTGAAAGGAGGTGACAGAAGCATGAGATACAGTTCAACTGTCCTGTGTCCTGGTTACCCCTCCCAGCTGCACGTGCTAGGCTTCAAATGTCAAATTCAAAATGTAAGAAAAAAAAATTGCACCAAAACAGCAGTACGAGAACAACAACATCAGAAATCCCATCATGCTTTGCACAGCATCAGGGGAAAAAGCCCTGGAAGTTTTCTTCTGTGCAGCTAAAAATGAGGCCTGTATAAGAGAAGCAAAGTTCTGATGCTGTGAAACTGTTAAAGAAACACCAAGACTTTTCAGTGCTACTGAGTCAATTTTTAGTCTGGAGGTTCACTTTAAGGAATGAATAGTCCTGATAAACTGGGGTACTGAAGTTAAGATGCAAACATTTGCTGAACATACATAGACTGCATCATCACATACATACACTGGACATCACATACATACATATACTGGGCATCACATACATGCACCACATTTGGGAGGAGACTAGGGTAAGACACTGGGTTGTCAGCTCATCCATGGGTCACACAATATTTGTTTTTTTTTCAGTTAGATAGTCAGCCTATACAGGGGATGGCTTATACATGACTATGTACGGTATTTCCTAATTCCTGAATCATATTAATCTTAGCTGGCCGGGTCAGTCTGTCCCATTGGTGGATCGCTAATTTGCTGCTGTCGCCAAAAAATCAGCATAATAACTGGGCAGCCAGAATTTTTTTTTTTTGTCTTTAAATCTAGAGATGGCCGTCTTTGTTTTCCTGGCACTTCCTTTGAATGCTAAGCAATTGGCAGCACAGGGCTCAGTGTTTCTGTAGCTGTTGCAGCTCGGCCACTAATGTTTTTGTTACGTAGAGTGTTATCATTGTGTATTCTTCAGAGGAACATTCCCAAACACATAAGGTATGCAAATGATAAGCTAATGACAAGCTAATGAACATCATAATTAAGCACCCCGATGGGCTGTTGCTGCTGCGTGTTTGCTTGCAGTCTGCAGCTCATATAAAAAGCAGATTTGAGTTCTAATTTCTCTTGGTGCTTTGGGATAGTCAAACCCTGTCATCAGCATATGATGGTCCTCATATGAAACGTATCGATCACTTTCTTCCTGGTCTGACTATTTTACAGGTTTAGGTGACCACAGGGGTTTTAGTTATAGAGCAACACAATCAGTACGGTACCTTGTAGCTTAAAGAGACACTGAAGCGGAAAAAATATATGATATAATGAATTGGTTGTGTACTATGAATAATTACTAGAAGATTAGCAGCAAAGAAAATATTCTCATTTTTATTTTCAGGTATATAGTGTTTTTTCTAACTTTGTATCATTCTCTAATATGTGCAGATTACACAACACTCAGCATTCAAAATGATTCTTTCAGTGCAGTCTGTGAACTAATGACCTCTCCTCTGCCAGAGAAAAAGGAAATTGTTCACTTACTGTTGAGATAATAAAAATCAGAAGACAGCCCTCTCCATGACTTTGAAAAGTCGTAGAGCTTAATGGCTTTTTTTGCATAGAGATAACAACTGGAGTTTCCTAACTCTTCCTGTACTGGAAACAATTAGACTGATGTATCTGATCTTAATGTTTTATTTCTTAGCTGTACTACACATACAAAATCATAATATTATAATTTTTTTTTCACTTCAGTGTCTCTTTAAAGTACACCTGAACCGAGTGTGTGTTTTAATGATTTTAATCATGTTGTATGTGTGGGGCAGTGGCATATGTCACAGCACCATCCTCACTGTCCACTGTGGCCCCAACCTGCTCAGCCATAATATTCTATGAGGCAGAATGTCGATTATGGGTGGGGAGGACATGGCAGCTCCCCTTCTCTCAGCCTTTCCCTGGGAACTCCCCCTTTACTCCCCGTGTATTTTTCACGTTATTACTGTGAGCTCGCTGTGCAGCAGAACTGTGTGGGAGATTAAGCTTGGAACGATAGTACCCTATGGAGCGCAGGGTTGCCACCTCATCCCTTTAAATGCCTACACATCTAAGTTATACCGGTTCTGGGGCTGCTCACAAATAATCAGTGCCTAAATTGCACCTAACTAGCTACAGGACATGTATAATTCATATGTGCCGGTATTTAAAGGGATGAGGTGGCAACTCTGGTGGAGCACCCAAACATCTGCAGTCCACAATATCATAAATAGCGGTGAAGGTGGCAAAGATATGAGCTAGTTTGAGATCGGGAGTGCAGAGGCTTGGGTGGTTTAGGTTTAGGCATAAGTGGGGGGTTCAGTTAGGTTAAGGCCTTGGTGGGGAGGGCAGTTATGGTTAGGCATCGAGTTAGGCAGTGGGGTTAGGCTATTTACCGATAGTTTACTGTTGGAATTACCACTTCTCAATAGTCGTTTATCTTCTGTATAATTTTCTGATATTTAACTAGTGGGTTATTTCCGGTGCCGAAATTTCTCCGGCGTCCATTTTGCATGCACTCTACATTTTTGCCATATTTTTGCCAAATGCATTGAAAGCTATGGCAATTTTATCCAAATGCATTGTATTGTCATTTTTGAAATATGTATATTTTATAAAAAGCAACTATATTTTAGAAAATTATGAGTGATTGCAAAAATATGCAGCATAATTACAATTAAAGTGGATCTGAACTCAATTTCACAGGAGACAATTTAATTGACTCCTGACCCCGCCATCACTGTGAGCCAATCTCATTAAAGCGGTATAAAACTCTGACATAATATTAACTAAAAACATGGTTTCCTACTTTTTATATCCCATACAGTTATCATATTTGCTTTTGTGCATACGTATTATTATCATTCATTTAGAAATTACAAGTTCTCAAAGTACAATTTTTTTGCTCTGAGAGCTGACATTGCATTTTATTCATAACTAGTGTATTCATATTAACAATGTACCCAGAAATCCTTTCTGAGTATCTGTCTGTGTTCTGGAATGTCTGAATTGCCAGAGAATGTTTACATTCCTCACTTGATACAATTAAGTAAACACAAGATAATGTTATCTCCAGTTCAACGTGTCTAGCTTTCCCTGCAGGGAGCTTGTTAAGGTGGCCATACACTGGTCGATTTTCCATCAGATCAACCAACAGATAAATCCCTCTCTGATCGAATCTGATCAGAGAGGGATCGTATGGGTGCCTTTACTGCAAACAGATTGTGAATCGATTTCAGCATGAAATTAATTCACCATCTGTGAAGCTGCCGCTGCCACTGCCCCCCTGCATTCATTACCTGATCCGGCCGGTCGAGTCCCCCGGTCTCCGCTGTCTTCTTCTCCGCTCTGGGCTCCAGGGCTGCAGCTTCACTGTACTTCCTGTCCGGGGAAGTTTAAACAGTAGAGGTGCACTGCGCAGGAAGAAGTGAGCCAGAGCCCAGCAGAGAAGGAGCAGCGATGACAGCGAGGATACGCGCCGCCCGGATCAGGTAATGTATTGCCGCTAGCGTCGGTCGTCGGATATTCGAACGCTGCTATCAACGCACTACTAACCCGCCGGCGATCGAGCGAAATTTTCCGCACGGACGGATCGACGGGAACGATCAATTTCGTGTGGAAATCAATCGTTCGCTCAGCGTTTGCGCAACGATTTCACAGCAGATTCGATCACAGTGATCGAATCTGCTGTATATCGGCGGGAAGTTCGCTAAGTGTATGGGCCCCTTAAGTCCTGGTTGATTGCTGTTCTAGTAAAAAAAAAATGGTGGTAGTATATAATATGCTGTACATAATCTTTTAGAGCAAAGAAGAAATGCTGGGTTTCATACCACTTTGAGAGGAAAATCAAAAAGTTTTTATGGATATGTGTGTTTCTTCCTAAAGAAATATATGTTGAACGTGGGTGTGGTGGATCACCTATTAAGAGATCTTTGTGCTTTTGCCCTTCCCTTTGAAAGCGTTATACCCGATTATATACTAACTGGCCTTTCCATCATCAGGTGCCTGTAGGCATGTGTCTACAGTGCCTTATGGTAAATCCTGCGCTGGTACATAATATTAATTTGCAGGTACACCATTTGTTTATTTTAAATATTTTTTTCCTCGGTTCAGGCACCCTTTTAGAGGTTAGGGCAATGGTAGGATGGAGTTTAAAAATCTTATTGTTCACTTTTGCTCACAGTGAGCACTTGGCGCTTACAGCTCTGGGCTGAGTTATTTGGGCACAGCTCTATCCAGTAAAATACATGTAGAAGACATGAATTGCCTTTGGCATACTGAGTTGGTAAGAGAACCACTACATTCTGTGTGTTTAACTTTATGTATTTTATGTCACTGATAACAGCCATGTTCTCACCATATAGTATTAAGCATTGGAAAGCACAATACTATGGATCCATCTGAAAATGGCGCCTGCGAATAATGGCGCACGGTGTTGTCGCTAATCCGTTTGTCGCTTATCGCTATTCAACGTTAAAGCCTTATCGTTATTTAGCGTTAACACACAGAACCCTCTCTGTACCTATCCCTAACCCCTAAACCCACCCTGGTGAAGCCTAACCCTAACCACCCCCCTAGTGGTGCCTAACCCTAACCACCCTCCTGGTGGTGCCTAACCCTAAGACCCCGCTGGTGGTGCCTAACCCTAACCACCCCCCTGGTGGTGCCTAACCCTAACCACCCCCCTGGAGGTGCCTAACCCTAAGCACCCCCCTGGTGGTGCCTAACCCTAAGCACCCCCTGGTGGTGCCTAACCCTAACCACCCCCCTGGTGGTGCCTAACCCTAAGACCCCCCTGGTGGTGCTTAACCCTAACCACCCTTCTGGATGTGCCTAACCCTAAGCACCCCCTGGTGGTGCCTAACCCTAAGACCTCCCTGGTAGTGCCTAACCCTAAATCTGCCCTGGTGGTGCCTAACCCTAACCTTGACAGTGTTACATTAAATCCATTCACGGTTTTGCAGTTAAATAACTTCTGCAGTTTGGCTTATGTAGGGTGCTATTGATAAATAACGTTACTGTGCTCAATAACGTCTGCTGTCTGGCATATGAACGGCGCTATTGATAAATAACGTTACTGTGTGCCGTTTTTCTTCTTTTTTCCCTGTGCGCCATTATTATGCAGTACTAACGGTAAATAGCGATAAGCATATCTTTTTAATGCAGCGCCATTTTTATGCATAGGCGCTGTGCGCCATTATTCACTGATCCGTAATACTATACAGGTAAAAAAAAAATCTGTAACAGTTTTGCCATTGTTAGTACATACCTCTACGTGGAAGGATAAGGACGACCCCTTTTTGCGTTCCCTTCAGTGGATAATAGTAAAACTTATCGTACCGCCTGCATCTCAGCATTTCATTACAAACCCCTATGAACAGCATCCTCTATGTACATTCTGTAGGTTCATTGCCAATTAATGCTATTGTTCCTCGCTAACCGTCTGAGCTGAAATTTTGTGACATTTGATACAAAAAAAAGGTGGGGGGAGGGGGTTCTCCTTTGATGCAGAAATCCACACTCGGCGGTGGAGCATTTTGACAACTTTCCAGCAATTATAATTATTACTTCACAGTTCATTTCTGCATTTCAATTTTATTTGCCGTTTTTCTTTTGTCCATCAGAAATGAGCCCCACGCTGCTGCATATGAAAGTGAGTTTTCAGCGGAGATGTCACAGCAGCAGCTTGCACGACAATGGGGCCTCTGAATGGGCCGCGCTCATTGTTCCACTTCTGTGGCGGCATCACATTTTCTTCGCATGGTATAGAACCACATCAAGGGTCTGATTGTAGCAGGTGCGGACCAACTCCTGTCGAGAATCATTACATTCAAACCCACTTACGTTCCATTCCAGAAAGATTTTATGCAGATAAAGCTCACATATTCCATTAACTCTTTGCTCCGCTTTTCCTCAGCTTTTCTTAAAGCGGGATTGTCACCATAAAAATCAAATTTTAACAGCATCTGGTCTGAGTGTATCAAGTGATGAAGATGCTAATACTGCATTCAACACTTTCAAAACTTTTCTGCTATTAAGGTTTGGAGTTCTCACATACCTTAGGAGCACTGGCCCTTTAATTGCCAATGCCATCGACTGGCAAAACAGTTGCATGCTGGGAGGTCTTTTTATCTATAATATATTTCTCCTCTTTATTTCACCCTTCTTCCAATGCCATAAGACATTGCACCTTCCTAGTATAGACCTCAGTGAGAGTGTCTGAAGACTCTGGGTGGAGGGTGGGTAAGGAATACACAATTAGAAAGAGGAGGAACAAAAAAAAGTGGAGGAGGAAATGATGTCAGGATTAGTTTCATTCAAAGGTAACCAAGATGGAATAGGATTCTCTGCTTTTCCTTTATAAAATTCACAGGAATCATAATGTGGATAGTGCAATACATCTGTTATGTAAGTAGAACTACTATTTATCTACTTATATATGTGTTTTTTTGTTTTTTATTTCTAGGTTAGCATGGGTGTCACTTGTTCTTTAAAGGCTATCCGAGGCGACTGCCTTTAAAAAAACGAACTACCTATTTAGATGTATAAACCTTCTGGGACGCTGTCTGTGTCCTCCTTTTCCTCCTTTTTTCTCTGACAGCTTGCAAAAATGCCTGGACCAAGCCTTGACCCTCCTCTAGGTCGGCAACCTTGACCCAGAAGCAGAAATTCGCAATTGTCGCAGAGCCTGCACAGTTTGCATGGCTACCCAGATAGGACGCCCTCTGCTGAATGACTTGACGCAGGTGCGTGACGATTGTGGACTTCTGCTTCCATTTCAAGACTGCTGACCCAGGGGATGGTCAGGGCCCAGGCTGGACACTTTTGCAAGCTCTTGGAGGAAAAGGGGGAAAAAGGAGGAAGCAGACCACGTCCCAGGGGGTTTATGTATCCAAGTAGGTAATTACTTTTTTCAAAGGCAGTCACCTTGATTATCCTTTAAAGTGTAAACAAGGTGTAAAAAACTTCAAAAATCCACATACCTAAGAACAGGGAAACCTGGGTCCTAATGAGGCTTCCCAATGCATCCTTTGGTCCCCCGTTGCTGCCCATAGACCCTCCAAAGATTATCAACAAGGACTTGTCGGTAATCTGATGGGGGCCGCGCTCCTCTTCAAGCGCAAGCACGGCTTCCCAATGCATCCTTTGGTCCCCCGTTGCTGCCCATAGATCCTCCAAAGATTATCAACAAGGACTTGTCGGTAATCTGATGGGGGCCGCGCTCCTCTTCAAGCGCAAGCACGGCCGTACTGCCGTGCACAGTGAGCCAGAGATGCTTGTGCATGAGTGGCTCTGTGCTACTGCACCGGTATGGCAATGCTTGCACGGTTGCAGCATGGCCAGAAGAGGAGCATGGGTCTGATCACTCAGCTCAGCTGGAAGCTCTGTGAGCATCAACAAGAGACAAGAGGATGCTGTGGAAAGCCTCACGGGGATGCAGAAGCTTCCCTCTCCTTTGGTAAGTATCTGTTTTTTTGTTCATTTTTGGCCTTGGGTTCTCTTAAGAACACTTGACGAGAGAGGGATATGGAGGCTGCCATGTTTATTTCCTTTTAAACAATACCAGTTAGCTGGTGTTTTGTTGATCTTTCATGCATCAGTAGCACTGGCGTAACAATAGGGGAAGCAGCCCCTGCCCCTGCGGGGGGGGGGGGGGGGGGGGCTCATGGCCATTTTTAGGGGCAGGAGGGGTCGCAGCATGAGGGGAGAGCTTTGCACATCAGAGGGGAGGGGGGACAGTCCCCCCTCCCCCACCTCGGGCTCTCCCCACTGCGCTCCCCTCCTGCATCTATCTAAGTGTCAGCAGCGGTGGCGGCAGCAGCTATAATTACCTCCATTTACCACGGAGGTTGCCGATCTTCAAGGGCCCTTGTAGATCGGAGACCTGCGGTGGTGAATGGAGGTAATTATAGCTGCTGCTGCCGCCGCCACTGCTGACACTTAGATATATGCACAGACTAACCAGCAAGCTCATGGTGACCCAGAACTCATTGGGGTGTGTAAGGGACTACAATGGTCCTAAAAGCCCCCTTACTAAGATGTTAAGAAAAACAAAAGTTTGCTTTCCTAAAAAATTCTTTCTGTTTTAGGAAAGCAAACTTTTGTTTTTAGATATATGCAGGAGGGGAGTGCAGTGGAGAGAGCCCGAGGTGGGGGAGGGGAGGACTGTCCCCCCTCCCCGCTGATGTATAAAGCTCTCCCCTCATGCTGCGACCCCTCCTGCCCCCCAAAACGGCCATAAGTTGCCCCCAGGGTGGGGGTGGGGGGCCCGCTTAAATTCTTTTAGGGGGCCAGGGGACTTCTAGTTACGCCCCTGATCAGTAGAGTCTAAATCACACATCTGAAACAAGCATGTTGCAGTCAAACTTATGTCAAACATCTGATCTGCATGCTTGTCAGGTTCTATGGCTAAAAGTATGAGAGCCAAATAATCAACAGAACAGCCAGGCAATATGCATTGTTTAAAAGGGATTACATATGGCAGCCTCCATATGAACTCTTTCCCGATAAACCAAATAATAACAAACTGCACCTTATTTGTACGCAACTTAACAGGAATGGGGAATCATATGTAAAAAAAAAAGCACCTGACTGGCCATTAAAATAAATAGGGCCCTGATTGGGACTGATGAAAAAAATCGATGCTTAAAAGATCAACTTGTTTACTTTAATCTTTAGAACCACTGGTTGTCTTAACTTGGAGGTTTCAATAGCTTGTAACTTTTGATTATCCTCGTTATCATCACATACTCAGTCTCCATCATCTAGGATTGTGACAGGTTCACTTTAATACGCATTTCATATACAACAGTAATTGTAAAAGTGTCATTAAATGGCATGCATTACCGTGTATTACCTGTAAACATCTTCAGCCAAGTACTTCCAGCCACTAAAAAACAAAGTGCATACATCCTCTATTCAAGCAGGTGCGAAAACAGAGCCTTTTATCTCTGAAAAAGCTCTCCGGTGTCTTCAATTTAAAGGTTATGCCCGTTATTAAAATACCCATTGAGAGCACTAGTCTTTTCATTCCTTAAAACTTCAAACTTGTCATTGTTCTATTTGACACTTTTAAAATAGGCTCTTAGATCCGACATATTTAGATTGGATTCAACGAGACTCGCCAGTGTCCATCGATCGCCTTTGAGTACAAACTTTGCTGAAAAAAGAATAGCTTATTATGCAGGAGATGCGGAATGTGTGACACATTTCTCATCCTTCTGATAGGTTAATAGACCATGCTGAAGAACTTACAGTACTTTAACGTTATTCCTTGATGCCTATGCGATCACAGCAGAAGTTATGATGCACAGAAAACCATTAGGTAAGCTAGAAAAGATGTTTCCAATGTCTTCCAGCATCCCCTAGCACTCCAAAAATAGTGGACTGGATGGAGTGGTGGAGGTAATTATGCAGAAACATATGCCTTTCGGTTAGCGTAGAGTAATGTTTAATGCATCGTAGTGTAAAATAAGAGATACAGAAGTGCATATATACTTTACAGAATATGTTCCAAGAGCGTTTTGATTTTTATTAAGATGTTTTCCTGTGTAACTTTGGGTGAAAAGATTTCTACTCAAAGGCTCCCCCACCCTTCATTTTTTATTCTTTTTGCTAATTTTCCCTAGTCCTGTCAGCTGTAGAATCTACATTGCAATATATCAACTGTAAAGGTCTGGGGTACACCCAGTTTCAGGTAAGTGTTCAGATAAGTGGCTTGGGGGTGTTAATGTCAAATATGAGTAACGGAAGCCGATAGTAAAATATGGGCAATATTACATTACCAATATTCAAACTAGTGGCTGGACAGTGTGACAGTGGCTGTATAGTGTATTGGTTAAGGGCTCCGCCTTTGACATGGAAGACCAGGGGTTGAATCCTGGCTAGGGTCAGTACCTATTCAGTAAGAAGTCCTTGGGCAAGACTTCCTAACACTGCAGGGTGGCTCCTTGAGCGTGCCCTTAGTGGCTGGCTGCAGCTCTTGAGTGCTTTGAGTCCAACAGGAGACAACTGCTATACAAATGTTAGGATTGCTATCATTAAATATCAGCAACAGTTGTCACTTCCCCAGTAAGCAGAAAAACTAGAGGACATTGAGTTCTTTTCCAAAAGCATCTGCTGCAGGTTAAATATGTGTAGAAGTAGAAGGTTTTTTGTTGCAGGAAGGGGATTATTGGAGAGGTGGGGGGGGGGGGGAGGGTAAACTAAGGACATGCTCAGAAGTAAAACATCCTAAACATCCTCATTAATGACTGCTGAACTCAACGCTAAGTTCTCTAATGGTTTGTAGTAGGAACAGAATCATTCTGTACGAATAAACTTTCCTGACCTCAACCAGCAGCATTTACTGTAGAAACTTTAAACAACTGAAAACAAATAAGGCAATTTGAAAATTACTGATTATTTTATCAATACAAAATCATAAACGCTTCACTTAAATTTCACTAAAAGCATCTCCTTTGAACTTTACATACAGAGCTGCCACTCAGTAAAGACATATAGAGCTGGATTAAAGCTAGATGAATTATAATGACTTGAATGAGACGGTTTTGATGTTGTGCTTTTCCACAGATTGCAGAGTTCTTTCAATTACTTGCTTAGGTAACCTATTAAAACTTTTCTTTTAAGGGCCACTTAGCTACAGATAACACATACAACTTGTACATATGCAAATAGGACTTTAATTGGGTCCTCATTTGACCAAATAACCCTAAACCACCGCACACACATTTCATTGCTCAACTGTCAAGGTGAAAAGGAAACTCAAGCTGGCCATACATTACATTACTCAATGAAATCAGCATGAAATCTATTGAAATCGCCCTACCCCCTCACCCAAGTGCAAGCGTCCTAAATACGGTTTGCCCCCCATTCCCCTCTACACCTTTCCCACTGCTCAGTGTTTTAAAGTCTCACCTCCCTGTTGGCACCACTCCAGGTCTCCTCTGGATTTGGTGTTCCAAGAGCGCTGGGAACATGTTCCGTCGTCTCCACGCATAGCAACAGAATGCGTCATAATCAGCTATACAGCAGATTCCACGTCTGTACAGCATCAGCCTAATGATGTTTCTCAAGGGATTGGTCCCCGGCAGGCGACATTGGTCATGTGTGTTTACGGGCCTTTAGAAGCTTTGGGATACAGCCTAAAGCCTTGTAGACTAACTGAATGACTGACTGTTCTCGGACGATGCAGCCAGTCAGAATTCAACTCGGAAAATATTATAGTGTGTGTATAGGTGAGGTCGTGTGTGTATAGGTGCGCCGTATCAATTGTTATGCATAGAGTGCTTACGGGGGCCCCATGGGAATCCCGCTCCAGGGCCCATAGCTCCTTAGCTAAGCCACTGCACACTATTTTTGTCATCTGAAGTAATTGTTTCTTATTGTTGTGGCTGAAAATCTATTGTGAGCACAGATGTAGTGTCATCAGCTTTCCCTCTATCAATCTGTCAAATTACATCTTCAATGGCAGGCTTCAATGGCAGTTCCTGCTAATGAGAGCTGCAGCAGGACATCTCCTGCTAATCCTCCTCTTCTGCTCATCACAGGACAGAATGGACTGCTTGGCAAAGCAGCTGATTTATACACCAATTCAGGGGGAAATATCATAAGAAGCTACCACAAGACATCATTTTAGTTGAGAGCAGTGGCTGGATAGTGTACTGGTAAAGGCCTCTGCCTCTGACACAGGACACCAGGGCTCAAATATTGGCTGTTCCTGTTCAGTAAGCCAGCACCTATGCAGTAAGGAGACTTTGGGCAAGAGTCCCTTAACACTGCTACTGTGAATAGAGCGCACCCTAATGGCTGCAGCTCTGGTGCTTTGAGTCCGCCAGGAGAAAAGTATGATTTAAATGTTCTTTGTCTTGACATTTAACCCAGGTTTGTACTGTATATACTTGCATATAAGCCTAATTTTTCAGCACTAAAAATGTGCTGAAAAGTTACCCCTCAGCTTATATGCGAGTCAGTGGAGCAGAACAGATGCTGGAACAGGTTTTGTTACTGGCAGATGAGCATAGAGATTGTGTACTAGTGATCATGCTCTTGCCATCTGGTTCCCTGCTGTGTCCATGCCCCCCCATCCCCTGCAACATGGTGTGCAGAGAGCACTGTTCAAGACTACCTGTGGCCCCTGACTTGTGAAGCAGGGTGTGCAAGCAACGTGTCAGCAGTGCAATGATTGGGGATTCTTCCTGTTTGGCAATCATTGTCATATATGATGCTATCTAGTGGCATCTTAAGACACAGCTGCATCATCCTTGGGGCACATCTGGATATTGGGAGAGTGGATGACTTGTACTGGGGACACATCTGACTACTGTGGAGTGGGCTATACTGGGGGGGTGCTTATATGCGAGTCAATCACTTTTTCCTGGTTTCTGAAGTAAAAGTGGGTACCTCGGCTTATACACGGGTCAGCTTATATGCGAGTATATACAGGTATTTAGTTTAAGGTCCTCTCTTTACTGGCAGATGATGGACAATATTTAATATGATGTAGTATTTAAATAGTACTGTCATCTGTGCCCCGTAGGAGCTCACAGTCTAATCCATGCCATAGTCAAATATCCACCACTTTTCTTATATGCTCTGTTTTATATTCACGGATCAAAACAAAGAAAAGGGATTACTTGGGTCTTAATGATCTCACTACTAATGTTTCCCAGGTCGGTGGTTGACCATATGCTAGACCAGTGTTTCTCAACATTTTATTGGTATGCAACCCTTTTAAAACCCTGTACTCATCAAGTACCGCCTAGCACAGTAAACATCACAAGTACCACTTGACAAATACACATTTAATCGTAGTACATGATAATTGGTTCTAAACCATTTCCAAAACTAAAACAATTTTGTGTTATTTAAATAAGATTTATAATTTTCTAAAACTCTAAATTTGTTATTCTTGGTTAAGTATATCAAGCTTGAGTACCCCCTGGAACCATCAGTAACCCCTGGGGTGCGCGCACCACACGTTGTCGTTGAGAACCAAGGTTCTAGATGATACATGGATCAAGGTGATTCTGTATGGTGTGAATTAAGCCCCCATTCCAGGGGGAAAAGTTTTAGCTTGTTTAGAAAGAAGTTGGAACATGTTTTACATTGTCATTGGTGCCTCTGCCTATGCCCAGCTGGGAAGTTTTTAGCTTTTGACTCGGCTTTCACCCTTTAACATTAAAGATAATGCTTACTTCAGGACAGGAGGGGCAAGCCTCTGGATTCTGGAAAGGCTTTCACTGTCGTCCTCAGCTAGGCTAATCCAGCAATGAGAAGGGGGGACTCATTGCTGGATTAGCCTTGCTGAGGAGGACGGCTGGCTGAAGCATGGCCACACTCCACCTCCACAGTAGCACAGACCCACTTAGGCTTTGGTGGAAAAAGCCAAGCTCTTTGGCTCCATGCATGAGGGCTCGGGCATGTGCAGTAGCA
The DNA here is from genome assembly GCF_040937935.1 of Hyperolius riggenbachi. Classification (NCBI taxonomy): domain Eukaryota; kingdom Metazoa; phylum Chordata; class Amphibia; order Anura; family Hyperoliidae; genus Hyperolius; species Hyperolius riggenbachi. The sequence continues at coordinate 235,281,281 of NC_090654.1, read as the reverse complement.
TGGACCTGACTGGACTCGGCACTTTTTTTTTTACTACAGGTACTCTAGCCTGATGGTCTCAAGGCAGGATATTATGGCCAATCAAGGCTCTTCCATGCTCTATAAATGTGTACACATGCTAGAAGCCCCCGATCCCTTCCAATGGACTGGTGAGAGATCCAGACTTCCAGATCATCTTGGGCTGGCCAAGTCTGTTGTTCTCTCTCCTTACCCTTCCCGCTGCTGCTCTGCCATGAGTCAGACTCTTCCCTTCTCCCATCTCCATAGCAACAAAATGCATCACTAGACTGTAGATTGACAGCACAGCTGTACAGAGCTTGACCCCGAACTGTCACTTGAGGAACAACATCTCAGTTACTGCAGGGGACAGTAATTGCCCGTGTTATTATTTGTTATTTGTTACTGTCTCTGATCCTGTTGAAAAGATTTACTGGATACAGGATAATGCAGATTATGCAGCTTGAAAATAGACTAATTGTATCCCAGCAAGTCAGAATCTGACAATTTTCAAGCTGTATAAAATACAAAGTTTGCACAATCCCTCACCAATTATTTGCATCTCATTGACCATCCCTATTGGTTGCTTCTAGAAGAATATAAATTATAGTACCCTGTCCATATATAGGGCATGATGCACAAGTTGCTGGTAATATTGCAGTGTGCAGGCAGTGCATGGCATTATTATCCATATAAATGCCAGCAGAGTGTCATGTGTTGGGTTATTAGCTTAACTCACAGCCAGGGCCGCCATCAGAAATTTTGGGGCCCCTCACACATCATCAGGTCTGGGCCAACCCACTGGTTGCTGTGCCCACCCACTAGCCATCCCACCCCCGTGTCCGTGCGCAAAGACTGCTACGGCGAAAAGTGTGCATGGCTCCAACACTGAAGAAAACGGCATGCACAGCACGATGTGGCAAAAATTGGGCATGACCATGACACGTTGTGGGTGGAGCCAAATACTAGCAAAATACAGGTAGTCCCCGGTTAACAAATGAGATAGGGACTTGTAGGTCTGTTCTTATCCTATATACGTTCTCTTTTGACCCCCTCTTTTCCTCCTGTGCCTCTTTTGTCCCCCTCTGTCTCACCTCAGTTTGTGCCTCTTTTGTGTCCCTCTGTGTGACCTCATGCACCCATATCATCTTTTCTCCCTGTGCCTCTTTTGTCTGCCTCTGTTCCCCCTGTGCCTCTTTTATCCCTGTGTTACCTCTTGTCCCCTTCTGTCTCAGCTCGCCCCCCTGCCCTAGCCAGGTATAGGGGCCCCCAGTAGGCATAGGTTCCCCCAGTATAAGTAGCCAGATATAGGTGGTGCTCCAGTATAGGTAGCCTGGTGTAGATGCCCCCAGTATAGGTAGCCTGGTATAGCTGGTGCCCCAGTATAGGCCAGCAAGATCCAGGTGCCACAGTATAGGTATTCAACTATAGGTGGTGTCCTAGTATAGGTAGCCTGGTATAGTTGCCCCCAGTATAGGTAACCTGGTATGGGTGGTGCACCAGTATAGGTTAGCCAGTTACAGGTGCCCCCAGTATAGGTAGCAAGCTATATTCACCCCAGTATAAATAGCCAAGTATAGGTTGTGCCCCAATATAGGTAGCCAGGTAGACATGGTGCCCTCAGTAAAGGTAGCAAGTATAGGTGGTGCCCCAGTATAGGTAGCCAAGTATAGGTGGTGCCCCAGTATAGGTAGCCAGGTATAGGTGGTGCCCCAGTATAGGTAGCTAGGTATAGGCGGTTCCAGCCCCAGTATAGTTAGCCAGGTATAGGTGGTGGCCCAGTATAGGTAGCCTGTAGCCAGATATAGGTGGTGCCCAAATATAGAAAGTCCACTGTAGCAGGCTCATTCATCTGCTCCCCACATTCAAGCGCTAATGTCACTTTTCTCTCAGTGCTGGAACTGCACTTTGGGGTTGGGCCCAGGGCCCCCAGAAGCCCTGGGCCCCTCACTGCAGTGTCAGTTGTCCCCCCCTGATGGCTGCCTTGCTCACAGCGCATGGGTAATCCGAATGACTTGCTATGATAATGCATGTAAAGGAGCATTACAGCAAACACATGGCTACTGGGATAACCCTATATCCCTAGTAGCATGTTTGTAATAGTAAGAGAAACACATATTAGGTAGTGTATCTGGTTACAAATGCCAGCTAGGATCATTTATAGCACCTTGTGCCGTCATTTAGAGAGAAGTGGCATCCTTATCTGCTGTAATTGCTATTTCTGTCCACTCCATGTGTCAAATACAAACCTGTTCTGTAAGGCTGGCAAGTCACAGGCAAGTACAGATAACTTAGGTAAATAAACAAGCAGCTTCCTGTTTATTTACCTAAAGTACTACTTGCTGCTGAGAAGCCAGAATACAGTCCAGACTTTTACCTCAGACAGGGAAAGAAATAGCTTACAGCTGACCAGAGGAAGAGGTCACATTCTAGTGACAGGCTGTAAGAGGTGCTATAAATTACACTATCCAGCTGGCATTTGTAACCAGATACACTACCTAATAGATGTTTCTCTCACTATTACAAACATGCTACTAGGGTTATTCAAGTAGCTAAAATTTGCTGTAGTGCCCTGTAAGCAAGTAATGCAATGAGCAGTACCATAGCATCGTTCACAATTCCCAGTCACTGCAGGTCATGCTAATTGCGCTATGTGCAGCACTCTGCTGGCCAGGGGTGTTGCTAGGATCCTAAGAGATCGGGGCACTCTAGCCGCAAAATGGGTGTGGCCATGCACCAGAATATGGGTGTGGTCATGAGTGAAGCCAAATTTACAAGAACTTAAGAGCGGCCTAAGTAGGCTTGCCCAGCAAAATGTTGGCTGAAGCCCCCTCTCCCTTAATACAGAAAGAAATGCAGCATATGACATGAATAGGCAGTGTCACTTAATCATAAAAGGCAGAGATACCTGGCTTTTGGGTGGGCTGGCCTGCCGCCAGGTAATCTGGCAGTTCCCCCATAGCATCCCCTCCTATGCTCCCTTGGGCCTCTCATTGAGGCACCACATCTCCCAGCATGCCCACATAGAAGAACCACAGCTCCCTGCATGCACCCATAAAGACATCACAGCACCCAGCATGGCACCACAACACCCAGTATGCCCACATAGAGACACCACAGCACCCCCCTCCCTGCCGATTGATGCACCCCAGCTCAAGCATGTCCACCATTGAGATACCACAGCTGACTCTGCTTGGGGGACATCCGGGCACCCCAGAGTAGATCCGGGGCACGTGCCACTGATCTTTAGGGCTAGCAACACCCCTGCTGCTGACATTAGTACTTTAGCATTAATATTGCCATGTGCTGCCTGCGCACAGCAATATTACCGGCATAAGATTCGAGTAATATCATATTGCCTATTCACTGTAGTCAGTGAGGTTCTCCTAGTTAATTCAAAAGCTAAGAAAAATGATTTTGCCATTAGAAAAAAAGTAGACACTATTGAAATGAACATTACTCCATGACCTCTCTGTCTACTGATGGTTTTATGAGTGGATAGACTTGCTAATGTTACAGTTGTGAAGAAAAAAAAAAGAAATGTATGTTAAAGGTCAATGTTGAGGTCATCCTCTGTCAGGCTGAAGTCAACGGACATCATTTTCCCATTTTATCTTAATTGCGTGTTTAATGAGACTTGATTCATTGCTGAAACTGATAGGGACAAATGGCTGCAAAAAGTCATTTCTTTAAATATAATGTCGGCAAGGATCTGTTTGCAAATTAGATAAAGAAGCATGTTTCTGCCAAGTCGAGATTAATCGCTCTGGGTGTGGCTATTTTTCATAATTATCCATAGAACTGAATGACTTTTACAATGCTTCCATCAACACCATTATAGCTCTATGTGTTTTTATTTCTTCATCTACGCCTCAACACCTTTATGTTTTGCTTTTCACTAGATGTGTCCTTGTAGCTGATTTACACAGATGTGGAGGTGAGACCCAATGTACACAGACAAAGAATGTCAGGTATTTTGATATTACAACTGTTCTTGTTCTGTGCCACTTTGGAATTGCAGTAAATGTAAAAAAAAAAAAGCTACACCTAAAATTGAAATTGTTACATTATTAAAGAATACATGTTGCTTATGTAGAGAAGAGCTCATAGCTGCAGCCATTTTGTTGCCGAGACCCCATTTTGTATCTTTTCAGGCTGAGAGCAAAACATTATTGAATTTTTGCTTCTGATTTGGACAGAACATAAGTCATTCCTGTTTTCCTGATGAAGACGTGGATACGCCATAACGCATCATGACGTCACTGGTCTGGTACACAGAGGTGGTGGACCATCCATCACCGTCCAGTTTCTGCATCATCGAAGGTTCCCTGTGGCTGGTCATGGGTGGCATTGAACGAGGGGTGGATCCTACTTTTGCAAACAATGGATCAAGTAGAGCGCATTACTGTGCATGATCTTGTAAGTAACGTGTTACATATGTTTTTAAACAAAGTAAATGAAAGTTTCAATGTGTGATTGGAGTGCACCTCTGTTGTGTTTTTTTCATTCCCAATTTCAATTTAGCTGAGTTAAGATGTTTTTCAGTGACACCATGAAATAGTAATCTTAATCAACATAAAACATCATTTTAGGCCATTTTTTTTTTTTAACAGTCAGGCCTGTTCTTTTTACTTACTTTGTGCCGGAGGGACAGAGGTAGGAAAAATCTGGGGAACTTTCCATACTGTTTAAATAATAGATCACTTCCTTGTAAGCCAGTGGGGGTTTGTTCGGGTCTGCAGTCTTTGTATCCAGCGCCTGGCTTTGCAGCTGGAGGCTGGATAAGCAGATTCGCCTGATGTTAAGCCCAGCAGACAGTTCATTATCAACCAGTTTGTCCAAAGATGAACTTTTATATTAAAATAAAGTGGCATATTAAATACTGAATGGCTCCTTCCCTTTCTTGAGATAGATTCGTAACAAACAGATGCTCCTTGTGCCATAATGGCCTTGTGCTGTTTATTTTCATTAATGGGAGTTGCGTTAAAAAAAAAAAACAGGAGAAAGCGAGGGCCAGCTAGATGGAGGCTGAGAGACTGGCTCTAAAATGGTTTTAGCATAATTTTATTAATGGAAATGAGCGCAGATGGATTCTGTATGCTAGGATTAGAGAAGTGAGTAATTAAACATTTTATGGCTTCCTTTTGCTTGGATTCATACATCACCCAAACTTCGTAAAGCGTTATTCTGCCAAAGAAGCTGACCTGCATTTTCTCCACCTAATCTGATTTTCCTCGGCAGTGCTGACTTTGAATTCACCAGAGTGCCTTAAGTTAATTATAAATATGGGATCAAATTCCCTAATCCTGCGTGGCGCAGCATGGATGCCGCATGGCGAGCCGCAGCCGGGGTGATAAAACACGAGCTGGTGAGGTGACTAATTATTGCAGCACGAACGTGGGCCATTAGAGTAATCCAGCCCGTTACTCAGAAAGTATTACAGGTGTAACCAGGGGACATCAAAGGTTTCCTTTGTAAGTTCAATCAGTAAATGTCTAGGAAAACATCAGGATAAAGCTGGATTGTTCTTTAAAAGACCACTATATTTTTTTTAATGCAAATACTGTATCTTAAATTCCCCATTCAGCCCACATTTAATTACACTAAACCAGCCTTCTCCTCTTCTTCACTTGAGGAATGCTGGATTAAAAATCACCGCCAAGTATTTTTATTTTGAAGGAAACGGCAGCAGTCACATGACCCTTGTCAATCCTTGTTACCCACCAATGACGGCACGGCACGACACAGCTTCTGTTTGCAGTGCCCTTTATTGCTCCAATTTCCTGGGTAAAACAAGTAACTTGAGGGCCCCCGCTAACCACTTATGACCGCTGCTGGAATAACCCTAATCCCACCCCTCAGTCTCCCACAGACTAAATGACCAGCTGTGCACTCCAGTCTTAGGTAGTCTCCCTCTAGTATAGATAGCCAGACGTGTCCCCATGATCAGGTAGCCCTTCTCCCAGTGTCCCCTGTGATTAGGTAGTCCCCCCAGTAAAGATTAGTGATGGGCGAACACCTGGATGTTCGGGTTCGGGCCGAACATGGGCCAGATGTTCGGCCTGTTCGGCCCGAACCCCGAACTCAATGCAAGTCAATGGGGACCCGAACATGCCGCAATATGGCCCCCCTATGGGGTCGCAGGCATAAGGGGGGAGCATGCCCCGATCGCGGGGGGGGGGGGGGGGGGTCGGAAATTCCCCCCACCCCCTCCGCTAGCGCTCCCCCCTCTGCCCGCTTCCCCATAAAAAAGTTGGCGTAAAGTTAAATATTACCGGTGGTGGCTGCTGCAGTGGCTGGCTGGCAGTGGTGTGAGTGAGGACTAGGAGAAGGAGTCCGAGTATGACGCGTTGAGGCCGGGCAGCGGGCGGTTCAGCGGTAGTACCCTTGTGGTACTTCCGCCCTTTCTCTCACCTCACGTCCTCTACGTGATGACGCATACGAGGGTACGCGTGACGCGTACCCTCGTATGCGTCATCACGTAGAGGACGTGAGATCAGAGAAAGGGCGGAAGTACCACAAGGGTACTACCGCTGAACTGCCCGCTGCCCGGCCTCAACGCGTCATACTCGGACTCCTCCTCCTCATTCACACCACTGCCAGCCAGCCACTGCAGCAGCCACCACCGGTAATATTTAACTTTACGCCAACTTTTTTATGGGGGAGCGGGCAGAGGGGGGAGCGCTAGCGGAGGGGGTGGGGGAATTTCCAACCCCCCCCCCGCAATCGGGGCATGCTCCCCCCTTATGCCTGCGACCCCATAGGGGGGCGGTATTCGGCCGAACAGGGCCCTGTTCGGCCGAACAGGGGCCCTGTTCGGCCCTGTTCGGCCGGGCATTTAGTAGTTCGGGCGAACCCGAACGGTTTGGCCGAACACCATCAGGTGTTCGGCCGAACTCGAACATCACCCGAACAGGGTGATGTTCTGCAGAACCCGAACAGTGGCGAACACTGTTCGCCCAACACTAGTATAGATAGCCAGATGGGTCTCCATGATTAGGTACTCCCCCCAGTATAGATAGCCAGACGTGTCCTCATGATTAGGTAGCCCTTCTCCCAGTATAGATAGCCAGATGTGTCCCTCGTGATTGGGTAGTCTCCCCAGTAAAGATAGCCAGATGTGTCCCCCATGATTAGGTAGCCCCCCCAGTACAGATAGCCAGATGTTCTCCCGTTGTAGGTAAATAGATAGATGTGCCCCAACCCATGAAAAGGTAGCCTCTTTCCCCCTCCTCTTCCCATATACAGGAGTGGAAAAAGGATACAACTCACCTGGCAACGTCGCCACAAACTTCAGCAAATTTTATCCATGTCGCACAGATGTGTGTCCTCTCTGACTCCTCCAGTGGTGCAGTAATGAGAGGCATCACTAGAGGGCAGCAGAGAGGAGATGCTAAACTGGGCAAATTAGAGAAGACTTGCTGAACTTGCCAGGCGACACTGACAGGTGAGTTATACCGATGCTTTCCGTTGAACATCTCGGCATACTGGCAGATGGAAGAGCGCTCGGGGAGGCCATGCCTACTGATGTTGCCTAATGTCCTCCACCACCCACACCATGCATTGCACCCAGCAGACAAACCACGTTTTTAATTAGGAGATGGTTGCCCCCCCCCCCCCCCCCCTGCTCTGAGGCCTGGGGGCAATTGCCCCCATTGCTTTAATGGTAGTGCTGGCCCTGTCTGTTTACAGAGTTTGAGAGCTGTGTTGGCCAAACTCCATTCCCTTTACTTCTGAATGTGCCTTCGCCTCACCACCGCCTCCCATAGAGATCTAAAGGAAAGAGGCTGTATGACATTCTGGCCACACCCCCTTCCAGCATCCTGAAGTAGTGGTGAGCATCAACCTAGACTCCTCTCGCCTTCTAGAATAAAGCCGCAAATGTCTATGCCTGAATAGCAGCAATAATGTGAGTACTGCTGTCTTGTTAAAGTAAACCAGATATGAACATAAACTAATGAGATAAACAATTGGATTTGTCCTTCTACTCCTAAAAATGACTCTTTTGGATATATCAAGGTTTCATTTTATGTATAAACATTTACAAAGCAGATTTAATGTTTCATAGTCTCAAGAGTCCCGGAGTGAAAATACATGAACTGTTGACCTTTTTATCTTTTCCTCTTACAGTAAAAAGCCCAAGTATCTGCTTAGGAAAGTGTTTTATAGCTGCAGTTTGTTATCAGTGAGCCGACTGTGTCCTGACTGGAGAAAAACGGTCAGTTCCATAGCTAATTATAAACACTTTCAGGCTGGGAAAAAAGAAAAAGGAGCACTGCATAAGTGTCTGTATGCTTGCCACTGTACATGCACATGTCTATCTCATCATGTCACATGTCACCTCTGGTACACTTTAAAGGATACCAGAGGTGACATGATGAGATAGACATGTGTATGTACAGTGCCTAGCACACAAATAACTATGCAGTGTTCCTTTTTTTTTTCTCTGCCTGAAAGAGTTAAATACCAGGTATGTAAGTGGCTGACTCAGTCCTGACTCAGACAGGAAGTGACTACAGCGTGATCCTCAGTGATAAGAAATTCCAAGTATAAAACACTTTCCTAGCAGAAAATGGCTTCTGAGAGCAGGAAAGAGATAAAAAGGGTCAATGGTTCATAGATTTTAGCTCTGGCTTACTTCAATGAATGTGTCATTGAGCAAAAACAATAAAACAGTTAAAACTTAAAAAGTAGATTTAAACATAAAATAAAACTGTGGAATATCTTAAAAAGTAATTTTTAGGAGAAGTAAGATAGATACAATCATTTATGTCATTAGATTATTTTCGCCTCAGGTGTCCTTTAAATAAACAGGGATTTAGGGACAATTATATCACTAATGTGACAAGAGGGAGGGGGTTGAAGGAGATAGAATAATAAGACATAAAGCAGAACATGGGCTGTAAATCAACTCCACATTTCCAACAAAATTCCAACACATAAAGCGGGATTGTCACCATAAAAATCAAATGTCAAAAGCAACTGGTCTGAGTGTATAAAGTGAGAAAGATGCTTATCCCACATTCAAAACTTTCAACATGTTTTCTGCTGTTACGGTTTGGAGTTATCACATACCTTAGGAGCACTGGCCCTAATTGCCATTGACATGGGCTGGCAAAACAGTTGCATGCTGGGGGGTCTATTTATCTATAATATATTCCTCCTCTTCCCTTTATTTCCCCCTTCTTCTAATGACATAAAACAGTGTACTTCCTAGTATAGACCTGGGTGTGAGTGTCTGAAGACTCTGGGAGGAGGGCGGGTAACGAATACACAATTATCAAAAGGAGAAAAAAGAGTGAGGGAGGAATTGATTTCAGGATTAGCTTCAATCAAAGGTAACCAAGATGGAAACGGTCTAGAATAGCATTCTCTGCTTTTCCTTTATAAAATTCACAGGAATCATAACATGGACAGTGCAATACATATGTTATGTAAGTAGAGCAAGTATTTATCTACTTATATATGTGTTGTTGTTTTTTATTTCTAGGGTAGCATGGGTGTCACTTGTTTTTTAAAATAGGATGCATTACTGAATTTGCTCACAGTAAAGAGAACCTTCTAACCCTCTCCATCGCTCATTCCCATTGAAGGGACTGAAAGTAACCTAAACTAGATAGAGATAAGAAAGAACGCCTCTGGCAGTCTTGTACAAATGTCCTCTCACTTTGCACCAATCGTTTAGTGAATTTTCACAGAAGCGAATTTAGGCTTAGCTTATAGATAATAGCAACACCCCTATACATGTTAGAATCACCAAATTTTCTAGGTATGTACAGGAGAACAATGGCAACTGGGGGGGTTCGCTTCAGTGTCTCTTTAACTCCTTGCCGACCGCTCCACGCCAGTTGGGGCAGGGCTTTGCAGGAGATCACGCATCTCCGATTGAATGACAGAGCTCCGCTCAGTCATCAGTCTCCCAGCGGTACCTAAGGCAGCGCTGTAATGGGGACTATCGTGTGTCACGGCTGTCCCCTCAAGAGGCACAGGAGCAATCGACTGTCATAGGCTGATGCCTATGACAGACGATCGCAGTGATTGGCTGGCGGTAGAAGGGAGGGAGGGCTGGGCTAGTAGAAGAATAAAAGGTTAATTTATTTGAAAAAAAAAGAAGACAAATTAATAAAAAAAATAAATAAATAAACATTGTGGGAGCGATCAGACCCCACCAGCAGAAATCTCTGTTGGTGGGCAGAAAAGGGGGGGGGGGAATCACTTGTGTGCTGAGTTGTACAGCCCTGCATCAAGCCCTTAAAGCTGCAGTGGTCTAAATTGTAAAAAATAGCCTGGTCACCAGGGGGTGTAAGCCTATGGTCCTGAAGAGGTTAAACAGTTAACTACTTAAGCCGCATGGATGTGATAGTCATATACGTGGCCGCTAGACTGGTGGCAGGTGCACAGCCTATGGTGGATGACCTGCGCGGAATAATGCGCAAAGGATGCAAAAAATTGTCCACCGAGCACTGGTGTTTTCCTGCAGATGCAAGTGTGGCCTCTCCCTACATGTGCCTCTCACAGAGTAGTTCTGTGCTACCTCAGATCTGTGTTCTGAGGTGATAGGAGGCGGAGCTGCTGTGAGGGTAAATTTGGGTGCAGTGTGTGCTGATCAATTTGGGTGCTGCCATAGACGCTCATGTAAAGCACAGCTAATAACAGTCAATTTGGGTACCAGAGTCGCCAGAGAAAATAGTGGGTGGCAGGGGCGTAACTAGAAATCCCTGGGCCCTATGATGAATAAAATGGCATATCGCACCCACCGATGACGCACATCGATTGCGCCATCGGTAGACGTGATATTCTCGCTTAAAAATTACAATCAGGGTGTTTTCTCCCTTTCTCTTTTCCCCCCTCTTTTCCCCCCTCTGAGAGCATTGCAGAGTACAGTAACTTCCCCCCATGTCCTGTGTTAGGTCAGCAAGGAATTTCACACGTAACTCGACCTCCCGCTGGGGCCAGTTGCCGGCACAGCATTCCCCAAGGAAACTAGATCCAACTAGTAAAGATGAGAAATCCCCGCCAAAATCATACAATCAAACAAAGAGAACTTTTATGTATTTGTAATTCAAAATAGGCTTGTCACAGAAAGACAAAAAATACATTTTCTGATACCCATAAATCAGTTCTATCATTCACCTGAATTACAGTTCCCCAACTGTCAGGGGTCAGTCGGGAAACCGCTTTATTCAGCCTGTGTAAACCGAACGCGATAGAATAGGCATGTGTAGCCTCATTGATACAGGGTCGCAGGCCGCTCATGAATATAGTCTCGGATTTGCGATGTGCCAATCTGGGGCGGAGTCACACAGATGATTAATAAATGTTACATTTTTTGTCTCTGAGTTCTGGGGGCGGCGACCTTGCTGTCAGGAGATAACCCCTCCTTCCCTCCACCTACTTTGGAGGTAATCCAGCCCCAATTCTAAGATTGTATAAATATGGGGCCAGCACAGCCCGCCTTTGTCCTTCATCATTTTATCTGCTAAAGAAGAGCTTCGAGCATGTGTTCAAAGAAGGACCGAACGCATGCATTTTTTCCAAGGACTCTTAAAGCTCATTTAAACTGGACTCTTTCTTCATTCTCCAAATGGACTGCTCAGCCGTAACTAAGTAAGTACTTTGTAATTTTATCCCTTTTATTTTTAGCTATGTGTCTATGTGTTAATCTGTGTAAATGTATGTAATGCAACTTTGTTATAAAAACGTTTAAAAATCGTTATGGTTACAATATGTTCTGAATATACACAAACGTACCTATTCTCCTGAAACCGCTACCATGTTTAATAGAAGTGTACCTTTATAACCCGTATGCGAGAACCCGGCCCAAATATAAAGATCTGACCCAGGTTCCTGCATACTGCTAAGGGTTAATAGAGCGTTCTCGAAGTACTAGTATAATTACAGTAGCGGGCTGTGTAACCCGCTTGGTGGCAGATCTTTGAATTGTATGTGTGTGGTGAATCCTTTGGCGTCTGAACACTCCCTCTGCGAGTCGGCTCATCAAATTGCGAAGTCAGGTTACGCTTCGTGTTGAGCAAAATGACAGTGTGCGAGGATTTCTGACGCCAATCGATTGACCCGTCCGCATACCGGCCCTTGCGGTCTGTGACAGGCCCCCCTGTGAAACTTCAGATGGAACCCCCTCCCGCAAAACCCCACTAATCCCCCCGCTGCTTTCTGTACAGGTAAACTGAGAACCAGTGTTATTTATTTGACTAGTGCACACTTGAATGTGTTTTTCCCATGCAGACAAAAACAGACAGCAGTGAAGCATTTTTTCTATCAATTACATTAGCATCTGTGATGAAACATGCATATTTTCACTCATACAGACACACATGGTGTGCAGAATACATGCACACCTACACATACAGAAAACCGACAGACGAGCATGCTCCCAGCCTTAGCTTATTACACTTACTCTGCCCATCTCTGATGGAGCAGAACTGGCTCTGCAGATTTTCCAGCATCCCTACAGTACAGAGAACTTGTAGAGGGGTAGAGAGGTTGGGGAATGGGTGCTGTACAGAAGAGCCTGCTGTACACTGAATAGGGACTGTCTAAAAATCTTTGTCAGCAAAAATATGTATTATTAGAGCACATGCAGTCATTAGAACAACTGTGCAGAGAGCAGAATGTTTTTCTTGCCTTGCTCTTACTTAGTTGTCAGTTTCTCTTCTATATAAATATAAAAATAGCTAGTACCCTGGTACCTGCCGCTACTTATAGCTAAAGTTTTTTTTATGTAAGGTGGTCCCTGTATTTTATCGTGCTACTCCAGTGCCCACATTTACTGTAAGGCCCCGTTCAGACTGCAGAACGCAGACCGCAACGCATGCGGACCGCAACGCGTACGAACGCACGCCATCCGCGTTCGTATGCGTTGCGTGGCTGATCCCATCACTGAAAAGTGAATGGGACAGCCATGCGTTTTTACAAAAAATGCGTGCAGCATGCGTTTCCGGACCGCACAGGTCCGGAACGCATGCAGTGTGAACATCAGACATTGCACTCTATGCAATGTCTGATGTCGTGCGTGTCGGCCACCTGCACGCGTTTCCAAAACGCGGCTGGAAACGCGTGCAGTGTGAACGGGGCCTTATAGCTGCTATTAGCAACATTTTACATGGACGCCTGTGTGTAAGGTATAGATGGTGGAGGATTAGTGTTAGGAGTCTGTGTGGGGTGGCTAGGGTTAGGCATAGATCACGGATAGTTAGTGATAGGCATAAATAGGGTGTGTCCAGGGGCGTATCTGGGTAATATGGCGCCTATGGCAAACACTGAAAGTGCGCCCCCCCCCCCCCCCACACACACACACACACACACCTTTTTTCCCTTGAAGGGCGGCTAGGTTAGGGTGCCGGGTGGGTGGCTATATGAAGGGTGGCTGGGTCTGACTGCAGGGTGGGTGCAGGGTAGCTGGGACAGGGTGGCTGGGTCTGGATGAAGGGTGGCTGAGTCAGGGTGCAGGGTGACTGGGACTGGCTGCAGGGTGGGTGCAGGGTGGCTGGGTCTGGGTGCAGGGTGGCTGGGTCAGGGTGAGTCTGGGTGCAGGGTGGCTAGGTCAGGGTGCAGGCAGGGTGGCTGGGTCAGGGTGCAGGCAGGGTGGCTGGGTCAGGGTGCAGGCAGGGTGGCTGGGTCAGGGTGCAGGCAGGGTGGCTGGGTCAGGGTGCAAGCAGGGTGGCTGGGTCAGGGTGCCGGGTGGCTGGGTCAGGGTGCAGGGTGGCTCGGGCAGGTTGAAGGGTGGCTGGGTTAGGGTGAGTCTGGGTGCAGGGTGGCTGAATTAGGGAGCAGGGTGGCTGGGTCAGGGTGCAGGGTGGCTGGGTCTGGGTGCAGGGTGGCTGGGTCAGGGTGCAGGCAGGGTGGCTGGGTCAGGGTGCAGGCAGGGTAGCTGGGTCAGGGTGCAGGCAGGGTGGCTGGGTCAGGGTGCAGGCAGGGTGGCTGGGTCAGGGTGGCTGGGTCTGGGTGCAGGGTGTCTGGGTCAGGATGCAGGCAGGGTGGCTAGGTCTGGGTGCAGGGTGGCTGGGTCTGGGTGCAGGGTGGCTGGGTCTGGGTGCAGGGTGGCTGGGTCTGGGTGCAGGGTGGCTGGGTCAGGGTGCAGGGCGGCTGGGTCAGAGTGCAGGGTGGCTGAGGCAGGTTGAAGGGTGGCTGGGTTAGGGTGCAGGGTGGGTGGGTAGATGAAGGGTGGCTGAGTCTAGGTAAAGGGTGGCTGCCTGGGTGCAGAGCAGGATGGCTGGGCAGGGTGAATGGTCGCTGGGTGCAGGCTGCGTGCTGTACCTGTATCCTGGCACAAACCGCTGCGTCCCCATCTGTGTAACTTATTTTCACCAGCAGCCAGACCCAGTTGATCTCTCTCTGCTGCCTGTGCTTCCCGCCAGCCATTTCAGACAGTCACTCTATGTGCACTGTCACCTGACCGCCTGTAGCTACGCACTGTTTCCTCTCCCACACCCATCAGCCCTAGCGGCACGGAGGCAGCCAATCAGGAAGGGGGCTCACCGGGAATGAGAGGCAACAAAGTGGCCAGGAGCCGCCGTTGCTATGGCGACTACAGACGCTGTCACGCTGGGACCGGGGCAGCGGGGAGGAAGACAGTCTGGACCGGCGCCCGGCGGAGGATGCGATTGAGTCAGCAAGAGGAGCCTGGAGGCGAGTCGCCGACGTTGTTATGGTGACCAGACGCAGGGGCAGAGCAGTGGGAAGCAGCAATGTCTTGACCCGTGGACCGGCGGTGAAGTAAGCCGATCAGGAGGAGAGGAGAATCGCCGGTGATGGAAGGCAGCAAGTGAAGGCGCGAATCAGAACAGTTGCCGACGTTGTTATGGCGACCACAGAAGCTGGGGGCAGAGCAGCGGGAAGGAGCGGAAGTTAATAGGCGGCCACGCGCGGTGCACACACACAGACAGCTCCGCTCTCTTGGCTAACCTAAAGGGGTGATTTATTGCCTACAGGGGGATGCGCCCCCCACAGGTGAGTGACAAGGGGCGCCCATGGCAGGTGCCCTATGTGCACCCCTATAGATACGCCTCTGGGTGTGTCTATAATAGCCCCATAAGGAAAAATGGGCACAAAAATTATGGCTATAGAATATCAGAAATTTTTTTTTGCCACCAATTAGGCTTTCTTTGGGATGTACATTATGCTAAGAATTATTTTATTCTAAACACATTTTAATTGGAATAATACGAAAAAAATGTAAACAATTAATTAATTATTTCCCAGTGTTCGGCCATTATAGTGTTAAAATAAAACATTCTACTGTTTATAAAACCCACACATTTTATTTGCCCATTTGTCCCGGTTATTGCAACGTTTAACAAGTACAATGTATGGCGCCAATATTTTATTTGGAAATAAAGGTGCATTTTTTTCAGTTTTGCACAGGGTCGGACTGGGACACTGGGGGCCCACCAAAGAAAATTCAACCTGGGGCCCACACATCCCATGATTGCGGTGAAAAAAGGGCGTGACCATGCACCGGAAGGTGGGCGTGGTCATTATGTATTATGGACAGGGCCAAATGTACATGATCTTAGCCGCATTGTAATTCAGAGACACTGCTGCCCAGCAAAACTTTTCATAGAGTCCCCTTCTTCAATATAAAGTAATGTCCTACTTTGCAGAGGTTGCAACCGCAGAGGTTGCGACCGCATCGGGGCCCTTGGGCCAAAGGGCCCTGAAAGGCCTTCCCTCAACTACAGTATTACCTCTGCATTGGTCCTATGCTCATAATAATCACTTCTAAAGATACTTTAAATAGTGGTAATCATTGACAAGCTATTTCCCATCCCCTTCTTGCACCTCTGACACTGTAGTTGCCATTGGCAGGTTTTGGTGCGTCGTATCAATTGTCATGTATAGAGTGCTTGGGGGGCCCCATTGTAAAACTTGCATCGAGGCCCACAGCTCCTTAGCTACGCCACTGCTCTCAGCATGAGTGAAGAGCACTGAGAAGAGAATTTTTGTGCTGCAGGCAGCAATTGGAGCTCTGTCAGACAAGGAGTGGGGGGCCCACCAGAGACCTGGAGGAGGGGCCCACCGAGGGAAAAAACTGTACTACTGTGGCCCAGTCCGATCCTGGTTTTGCATTCATCACTATTTATAAGCCAGCACATTAAAAATGGCAGTAATAATTGACATACCTATTTAAAAAGTTCAGTCCCTAAGGCAATTATTTATGTATCTTTTTTTATGTACATTTTTTATATATATATATATATATATATATATATATATATATATATATATATATATATATATATATATACATATAAAAACTGTTTGGGTACTATGGGGGAGTGTGGGAGGGAAATAGTTATTTCTAGGTGTAATTGTAGGTATTTTTACTAAATAAAATGTGTTGTGATGTAGTTTTACTTTTTGTCCACAAGATGTCCTCAGTCATTATTTCTGATTTGCGTACGTAAGGATGTGAATCGGAAATAATGCGTGGCAGTGTAACAGCCGGAAGACGATCTAACAGATGCCAGCGTTCATTGATTCAGGGACTTAGATTTATGAATGGGAACTGAGTTCCCATTCATTCATAACGACCCATTGACTAATTTTCGCCGCCCTGGGACTTCAAATGATGTTTCCCAGGAGCGTGATTATTCTGCACCTGGTGCAGTAAGTAGTAAACCGATATTTTACTATCACCCACTGTGCCCTAACCCTCACCTGAATACTCCACTAACTATGCCTAACCCTAACTACCACCCAACTACTCCTAACCCTAACCACCCAACACCTACTTCTAACACTAAGCAGCTCATATCTGAATGAACTGCAAAAAAGTCATAGGCCCACCTTGACAATAATGGATTGCTGTGCATCCAGTTTGTTATCAAATCAAAGTATATGTGTCCTCATTTTAATCATAATGAGTTGTAGTATACATAACATTTTGATGTGTCTTATAGCTTTGACCCGTCACATAAAAAGTAGATAGGGAAAGACTAGTACTTTGGTCTACTACACAAAATCATGCTGGGTACCCCAAGATTACTGGTACAGCTTTCAGTAAAGTAAAGTTGATTGAACATCTTACCAAATCTTCTACTTAGCAAACTCAACACCATATTTGATTACACACTTCTTGGTTTTTTTAGTCTTTTGGAGCCCTGACAAATTACTTTTTTCCACCGCATGCTGCTTGAATATTAATATAATTGTTTACTTAAAGCTTTGCTATTATTCCTGACACAGGGAACATTTTGTGAGTTTTCTTTCTTCTGTCTCAGTGACTTGTTGCAACTGTTATTTCATTCTGACTTACAGCAGTGTTCATTCTTTGACATGTCCGCTGTAGCTTGCCCAATGCGTAATTTACTTTTCTCTCTTTTCTGTCTTTTTTTTTTTTTTTTTATGCGCTGCTTTGATGCTCTCATGCTCGCTTGTTCAAGTACAGCACTTTCTTATTAATTGCTTAGTTGTACCACTGTGTTTAGTATTTTGCTTAGCACATGATTCCCTCTTGGATTCCTTCATTTATTTATTTATTTTTTGCTGAGCCATTTGAAATCACTTTTATCTTGTTGTTTTTTTTAACATGTCATTGGGGCGACTTTCAGTGCGAGGACGCTGTGAATTTGTTTTGCTGCCCGGCAGAAAGCTAATTGCAGAAAATAAGTTACATTATTCTCTGCAAATGTAACTATACCTTTTTTTTTCAACTGTGTCTCTGCAGTACCCGACTAGGTTAAATTAGTATTTTTTTTAGTGTAGTGTCTATACACTATGACCATTAGAATAAGACTTAAAGGGGCACTACAGCAAAAAACTGTAAAAAATTTAAAATATATGCAAACATATACAAATAAGAAGTACATTTTTTCCATAAATTACTTTTCTCCTATGTTGCTGTCACTTACAGTAGGCAGTATAAATCTGACAGAAGTGACAGGTTTTGGACTAGTCCATCTCTTCATAGGGGATTTTCAGCAAGGCTTTTATTTTTCATAAAGAAATTCCCCAAAAAAGGATTTAAACAATGATGCTAGACCTGCTTCCCTGCTCCCTACACAGATTTTTGGCAGTTGGACAGAGCAACTGCCATTCCCCAAGTGCTTTTGAAAATAAATATATCCCTGAGAATCCCCTATAAAGAGATGGACTAGTCCAAAACCTGTCACTTTTGTCAGATTTCTTCTACCTACTGTAAGTGACAGCAACATAGGAAAAGTCATTTATGGCTCATTTTACTCTGGAAAAAATATACTTCTTATTTGTATATGTTTGCACATATTTTAAATTGTATAGATTTTCGCCGTAGTGCCCCTTTAAAGGGATACTGAGCTGAGCAGCTGTAAAAAAACACAATTTGTACTTACCTGGTGCTTCCTCCAGCCCACTGTAGGCCGCTAGGTCCCCCGGCGTCCTCCTGGCTCTGCTCCCGGTCGGCGGAGCTGTAATTTAAGACTTCCGCCTGAAATTAATTGGTGCGATTCAGAGTTAGAGAACCATGCATGCGGAGGACTCTCACGCCGGCCGCCGTGATGATGCATATCAGCCAGCGTGATGACAATTAGCGCGTGCGACGGGGACTCGGGCTGACGAGAGGAGCCAGGAGGACGTCAGGGGACCCAGAGGCGTATCTAGAGGGTTGCAGGCATGGCTTGTGCCATGGGCGCCACAGCACCATGGGTGCCAAGCTCACTCCTTTGCTGTGCCACCATGTCTGCCCCCGTGCCTCCCTGTAACTCTGACCTCACCTCAGATAAGATTACGAGTATGTAGGGCGCACTTGGCTTAGTGCTGGAAAAGAGGACAGAGAGGGAACAGAGATATTTCCGTAAAAGTAACTTCAGCACTATCCCAAGTCAAAAAAACACAGGCAACCATAAAACATGTAGGCGAAAAAGGATGCTGTTTTTATTTTTTTATTTTCCCAAAATCTTTTATTACATTTTTACTTTTAACAGTTGAAATTACTTTCGCAGTTAAAGTATAATTCAAGTCAAACAATTTTTACAACTCTCATTGCCAGCAAAGGGCTTTCAACCAAGTATTAGAAATGTACATTTTATTTCCAGTTATTGAATTTGTCCAATTTTTTTATGAGCCCCCAAAATGAAGGGATTATGTTAACAATGCTTTAGTTGCCTCACATTTTTATGCAAGCGTCTTGTTCACCCCACTGCATTAAAGCTGAAAGTCTGCACTTCAATTGCATCTGTATTGTTTCATTTTAAATTCATCATGGTAATGTACAGAACCAGAATTAGAAAAAAAGTTGTCTATTTCCAAATATGTATGGACCTAACTATAATTTACAGCAGGGGGTACATTATCTCATGTATAATATAAGAAGATAATCGATATCCAATCTTTCCCATACTGCTGCTTTGAGCCGTTCTACAAATAGGACGATGGAACTGAAATACACCAGAGATTGACATTCCTTTTCTTTTCTTTCCTTAGCAAAGACATTCATTCAAAAAGGAAACACAGAGCTACATCAAAAGTGCAGAGAAAAGGATTATCATGAGGTGTGAATTGCTCCACGCAGGGAACCTGCATATTAGATACTTCACAATTTAAATGGACACAATGACCTTAAAAAAGAAGAGACGGGCAGATTTATATTGATGTAGCATTTGTAGCTTTTTGATTGTGTGTGTATTGTATTGTGTTTTGTGTATTGTGTTATTTTTTACTGCAATATTTTGTTGAGCTAAATTGAGATTACATCTTATATCAAGCGAGACTTGGGATAATGATCACTGTGTACATGCATTAAGCACTACAACAAATCCATTCTTTTTTCTAATATCAGTAGGCAATTTTGATGACAACATTTTGCCAGACAGTAGGTAGTTGAAATCTGACAGAACCGACAGGTTTTGGGTTAGTCCATCTCTTCATGGGAGATTCTCAGCATGGCTTTTATTTTTTATAAAGAAACTCCCTGAAAAGGATTCATACAAAGATGGTGGCCAGCCTGCCTGCTCACTGCACACTTTTATGACAGTTGGAAAAAGCAACGGCCATTCAACGGTTCGCTGGAGAACTTGTTCACGTGCATTTAGCTGGTATGAGTTTGCGGTGAACCGCGAACACTTAGCGAGTGCGACCCGCCCCCTATACTACATCATTGGGCTAAACTTTGACCCTCTACATCACAGTCAGCAGACACATGGCAGCCAATCAGGCTGCACTACCTCCTGGAGTCCCTCCCCCTTATAAAAGGCAGAAGCGTTGGCCATGTTCTCACTCTGTGTGCTGCTGTATTAGTGAGAGAAGGGAGAGACATTGGAGAGATAGGGAAAGCGATAGTTAGGAGGTCTGTTAGCTTGCTCCTTGCTGATATTTGTTGATGAAAAGCACCCCAAAACAGCTCTTTTGAGAGCTAATGTTCTTCTGATGTGTTTTTTTTTATTTGTGTGTGTGCTACTGACACTGTACTTTATACTGGTTGAGTACTTTATACTGGTTGAACTCGATGGACGTATGTCTTTTTTCAACCAAAATAACTATGTAACTATGTAACTATGTAACTGCATATATAGCCCTGTCTGTCACAGCTGGCCCTTGCTAATTGCTGTACTGTGCCAGGCCCAGCACATTCAGTGCATACCTTTCACTGCCTCTGTGTGACTGCACTTTGTATTTTTTTCTAACATCAAAATGTTATGTATACTATTATACAATACCACCACCAGTTAGTGCATACCTTTTCCCTGCACCTGTGTGACTGCACAATTGTATTATAGCAGCAGTCACTGCTCCCTATACCTGTGTGACTGCACAATTGTATTATAGCAGCAGTATTATAGCAGCAGTCACTGCATACCTTTTCCCTGCACCTGTGTGACTGCACAATTGTATTGTAGCAGCAGTCACTGCATACCTTTCCCTTGCACCTGTGTGACTGCACAATTGTATTATAGCAGCAGTCAGTGCATACCTTTTCCCTGCACCTGTGTGACTGCACAATTGTATTATAGCAGCAGTCAGTGCATACCTTTTCCCTGCACCTGGTTGACTGCACAATTGTATTATAGCAGCAGTCACTGCATACCTTTTCACTGCACCTGTGTGACTGCACATTGTATACCAGCAGTTACTGCATACCTTTTCAATGCACCTGTGTAACTGCACAATTGTATTATAGTGGCAGTCAGTGCATACCTTTTCACTGCACCTGTGTAACTACACATTGTATTATACCACCAGCAGTCAGTTCAAAAAAGTGTTCAGTACCTCACCTTTATCAAAATGAATGAGGCATGGATCCTGGAGGGCTACTGCCTGCCCAAAGACTAAGTCAAGTCAGTCCCCACACACAGCATCTCTGCCTGCATGCCATGTGACTGCCTGCCCCAAGACTAAGTCAGTCCCCACACAACATCTCTGCCTGCCAGCTGCTGCTGCCTTCCCCAAGACTAAGTCAGTCCTCACACAGCATCTCTGCCTGCAGGCCACTTGACTGCCTTCTCCACCACCACCAAGAGGGTCCAGGACTCCAGTTGGATTCCTGAATTTTTTGGGCCACTGCTGCCAGCAGTGGCTGCTACCAAACAAAATAATAATTTTTCTGGCTGCACTGTGGCTGCAACAACAAAACAAAAGGCATGTACATGTGTCAATTCCCCTTCGTGATCATTACCTTGCCGTGGTGAAGGGGCTTGCGTATCACAATGAAGCAATGACCAGCTATATGAGTGTGTTGGGGCACACCTGACCCAAAATAATAAGGTTGTTGCTTCATTGTGGACTATTGTTCTGTCACTGAGCTACCTCAGCCCAACCATATGGGCTTGAAAACTGCCATCGCCTGCACTCTCGCCATGGTGCGCACCAATCTAGCAAGGCCATCACTACACAAACAGCTGTTTGCGGTGCGTTACACAGTGAGTCTGGTCTGTCAGTGTGAAGCAGTACACTACTTACACTAACTGCTGATCCATTTATACACACACAATGTTTTCAAGCACTTTAGGCCTCCAATTTAGCAATGCAATGTGATTTTTGCCTTTTAGGGATTATAACCCTGCTGTGCGTCAAATCCCTTATTTTCCCCGGTACTTTTGGCATGTATCCCACTCTGCCATGCCCCCCTCCAGGTGTTAGACCCCTTGAAAGATCTTTTCCATCACTTTTGTGGCCAAAAACAGTGTTTGTAGTTTTTCAAGTTTGCCTGCCCATTGAAGTCTATTGCGGTTCAAAAAGTTTGAGGTTCGCGAACCGAAAACCGGAGGTTCGAGCCATCTCTAGCCAAAACCTGTCGGTTCTGTCAGATTTCTACTACCTACTGTAAGTGACAGCAACATAAGAGATAAGTAATTTATGGCTCATTTTACTTTAGAAGAAATGTACTTCTTATCTGTATGCTTTTGCATGTATTTAAAATGTTATGATTTTTGCGATAGTGATCCTTTAAAGGAAACCTGAGATGGTTACTAGTGCTGTATGTATACTTACCTGGAACGTCCTCCAGCCCCATGTGGTCTGTGGGTTCCCTTGCTGTCCTCCCGCAATACGATTGTAACCATAAGAAAAGGTACCTTAACATCGGGACTGTAAATCATTATCACACCAAACATCCACAATTAGGAAAGAGTATCAAAACTTTATTGAGGGCTTATCCAACTACAAAGAATGAAAAAACAATTAAAATCCCTTTTCTGAATCTGAATATAATCAGAAATCCCCCACTGGCTGAATAAAAGTGAAACACACAGTGCAGTATTGTGTAAGAACTTAGTCCTCCTGGGGCTGACACAAAACAACCAATGAATAAACATACACATGTGATAACTACCATGACAAGTGTCAAAAACAGCGATCAAAAAGTGCTAGTGCTGGTTCAATATGTACCATCAATAAATATATTCAAACACTGTGCAAATAAGGTGCATTCATGGGCAGTATGAAGCATATGAGGTAGAAAATGATAAAGGTGCAAGTGCTTACCAAACAAGACAGATCAGAAGTAGAGGTGTACCGAACGGTTCGCCGGCGAACGGTTCCAGGCGAACATTGGGGGTTCGCGTTCGCCTGCGCCAGGCGAACTTTTCCGGAAGTTCGATTCGCCCCATAATGCACTATGAGGGTCAACTTTGACCCTCTGCATCACAGTCAGCAGGCACATTGTAGCCATTCAGGCTACAGTAAGCCCTGGAGCCCCACCCCCCCTTATATAAGGCAGCCTCCGGCGGCCATTACAGTCACTCGTGTGCCTGCTAGAGAGAGGAAAGGGACAGCTGCTGCAGACTTTTTCTCTTAGGGACAGATTAGTTAGGTTCTAGACTGCTTTGCTTGTTCCTGACTGATTAATATTGCTTTTAAAGCACCCAGCAACAGCTCTTTTCAGAGCTCAACCTGTACATTTTTTTTCTGACACTTTTGTTGCATGCACAGCCTTGCTAATTGATAGTGTGTGTGCCACTGCCAGCAGCCCAGCACATTCAGTGACTGACTGCCTGTGTGTGTGACAGAGAGCTGCACATTGTACTACCCAGTACTGCATATACCCCAGTACCTGTTGTGTTTACTTAACCCACCTCATCACTGCATATACCTAGCTTTGTGTTGAGTAAACCCAGCTCACTGCATCTAACTACCCAGTACCTGTTGTGTTTACTTAACCCACCTCATCACTGCATATACCTAGCGTTGTGTTGAGTGAACCCAGCTCACTGCATCTAAGTCTAACTACCTGTTGTGTTGAGTGAGAAGCCACCTCACTGCATCTTAAGTACCTTTACTGTATACTGTTCAGTGAACCCAGCTCACTGCATCTAACTACCCAGTACCTGTTGTGTTTACTTAACCCACATCATCACTGCATATACCTAGCGTTGTGTTGAGTGAACCCAGCTCACTGCATCTAACTACCTGTTGTGTTGAGTGTGAACCCACCTGGCCACCTCACTGCATCTAACTACCTGTTGTGTTGAGTGAGAACCCACCTCACTGCATCTTAAGTACCTTTACTGTTGAGTGAACCCAGCTCACTGCATCTAACTACCTGTTGTGTTGAGTGTGAACCCACCTGGCCACCTCACTGCATCTAACTACCTGTTGTGTTGAGTGAGAACCCACCTCACTGCATCTTAAGTACCTTTACTGTTGAGTGAACCCAGCTCACTGCATCTAACTACCCAGTACCTGTTGTGTTTACTTAACCCACCTCATCACTGCATATACCTAGCCTTGTGTTGAGTGAACCCAGCTCACTGCATCTAACTACCTGTTGTGTTGAGTGTGAACGCACCTGGCCACCTCACTGCATCTAACTACCTGTTGTGTTGAGTGAGAACCCACCTCACTGCATCTTAAGTACCTTTACTGTTGAGTGAACCCAGCTCACTGCATCTAACTACCTGTTGTGTTGAGTGTGAACCCACCTGGCCACCTCACTGCATCTAACTACCTGTTGTGTTGAGTGAGAACCCACCTCACTGCATCTTAAGTACCTTTACTGTTGAGTGAACCTAGCTCACTGCATCTAACTACCCAGTACCTGTTGTGTTTACTTAACCCACCTCATCACTGCATATACCTAGCCTTGTGTTGAGTGAACCCAGCTCACTGCATCTAATTACCTGTTGTGTTGAGTGTGAACCCACCTGGCCACCTCACTGCATCTAACTACCTGTTGTGTTGAGTGAGAACCCACCTCACTGCATCTTAAGTACCTTTACTGTTGAGTGAACCCAGCTCACTGCATCTAACTACCTGTTGTGTTGAGTGTGAACCCACCTGGCCACCTCACTGCATCTAACTACCTGTTGTGTTGAGTGAGAACCCACCTCACTGCATCTTAAGTACCTTTACTGTTGAGTGAACCCAGCTCACTGCATCTAACTACCCAGTACCTGTTGTGTTTACTTAACCCACCTCATCACTGCATATACCTAGCCTTGTGTTGAGTAAACCCAGCTCACTGCATCTAATTACCTGTTGTGTTGAGTGTGAACCCACCTGGCCACCTCACTGCATCTAACTACCTGTTGTGTTGAGTGAGAACCCACCTCACTGCATCTTAAGTACCTTTACTGTTGAGTGAACCCAGCTCACTGCATCTAACTACCTGTTGTGTTGAGTGTGAACCCACCTGGCCACCTCACTGCATCTAACTACCTGTTGTGTTGAGTGAGAACCCACCTCACTGCATCTTAAGTACCTTTACTGTTGAGTGAACCCAGCTCACTGCATCTAACTACCTGTTGTGTTGAGTGTGAACCCACCTGGCCACCTCACTGCATCTAACTACCTGTTGTGTTGAGTGAGAACCCACCTCACTGCATCTTAAGTACCTTTACTGTTGAGTGAACCCAGCTCACTGCATCTAACTACCCAGTACCTGTTGTGCTTACTTAGCCCACCTCATCACTGCATATACCTAGCCTTGTGTTGAGTGAACCCAGCTCACTGCATCTAACTACCTGTTGTGTTGAGTGTGAACCCACCTGGCCACCTCACTGCATCTAACTACCTGTTGTGTTGAGTGAGAACCCACCGCACTGCATCTTAAGTACATTTACTGGTGAGTGAACCCAGCTCACTGCATCTAATTACCTGTTGTGTTGAGTGTGAACCCACCTGGCCACCTCACTGTATCTAACTACCTGTTGTGTTGAGTGAGAACCCACCTCACTGCATCCTAAGTACCTTTACTGTTGAGTGAACCCAGCTCACTGCATCTAACTACCTGTTGTGTTGAGTGTGAACTCACCTGGCCACCTCACTGCATCTAACTACCTGTTGTGTTGAGTGAGAACCCACCTCACTGCATCTTAAGTACCTTTACTGTTGAGTGAACCCAGCTCACTGCATCTAACTACCTGTTGTGTTGAGTGTGAACCCACCTGGCCACCTCACTGCATCTAACTACCTGTTGTGTTGAGTGAGAACCCACCTCACTGCATATAGCTAGCATACCCCCGAGATGGACAAAATGGACAAACCAGGTAGAGGAAGAGGTAGAGGCAGACCCAGAGGAAGGCCACCAGGCACCGGCAGGTCTGTGGCTGTGCGAGGTGGTGTTGCTGTGATTTAATGCGGACCTGCCCCAAAATACAGTGCTCAGAAGAAGGCACGTGCCATCACTTCCCAAAATCGTGAGGAGGTGATTGAGTATTTAACACAGAACACCTCATCTCCCGCAGCCACCAGCGCTACAACAAGCACCACATCCGCTGCATTTGACACTTCGCAGGAGTTATTTGGTGGTGGTGGTGAAATCACTGATTCCCAGCCACTACTGCAACAACAACAAGAAGGCGCAGGTACACCACCTCATACGTCTGAGTTAGGGGGCGATAGTATGGACATAACGTGTGTGGATGGGGATGATGGTGAACCACCTGGAGTTGGTGCACTTGAGGAGGTGTCTGAGGAAAGCGCAGCTGGCCAGGAGGATTATGATGACGATTATACGGATACCACATATGTTCCCGGTAGAGGAGATGACCAGGGGGACAGTTCAGAGGAGGAGTCAGAGAGGAGTAGGAGGAGATGACTCCATGATACAAGCAGAGGGAGCTCGTCCTCAGAAACAGCTGGGGGCAGTGTCCGGGGCCATGTATCGCCAGCTATGGCCAGGGAGCACACATGCCCTTCAACGTCAGCTGCTGCTGATGCCACCGTAGCGCCATCACCCCAGGGGGGCTCATCGGTTTGGAAATTTTTTCACGTGTGTGTCTCAGATCGGAGCAAAGCCATCTGTTGTCTCTGCCAGCAAAAATTGAGCCGTGAAAAGGCCAACTCTCACGTAGGGACAAGTGCCTTACGAAGGCACCTGGAGAGAAGGCACAAACAGCTATGGCAAGAACACCTGAGTAAAAGCAGCACTCCTCAAAAGACAAGCCAAACTCCTTCTCCTCTTCCTCCTTCAGGTGCATCGTCTTCATCCACTTTCTCCCTTGCACCTTCACAGCCACCCTCCTCCACACCGCCTCTTCCCTTGAGCGGTTCCTTCTCCTCTGCCCACAGCAGTACCCAGCTGTCCGTGAAGGAAGTATTTGAGCGGAAGAAGCAAATGTCTGCCAGTCACCCTCTTGCCCGGCGTCTGACAGCAGGCGTGGCGGAACTATTAGCTCGCCAGCTATTACCATACAAGCTGGTGGAGTCGGAGGCTTTCCGTAAGTTTGTGGCCATTGGTACACCGCAGTGGAAGATACCAGGCCGCAATTATTTTTCTCAAAAGGCCATACCCAAACTGTACCATGCAGTTGAGAGGCAAGTGGTGTCATCTCTGGCACACAGCGTTGGGTCAAGGGTCCACCTGACCACGGATGCCTGGTCTGCCAAGCACGGGCAGGGCCACTACATTACATACACAGCCCATTGGGTCAACCTGGTGACCGATGGCAGCAAGCAGGGAGTACGTGGCTGCGCAGAGGACCGACTTGTCACACCTCCACGGCTTGCAGGCAGGCCTCCAGCCACCTCCTCTCCACCTGCTATCACCGCTTCGCTGTCGTCATCCTCCTCCTCCTCCTCCTTGGCTGGTGCCGCCATCTCCTCCCCACAGCCCCAGCACCCCAGGGCCTATGCTGCATGCCAGGTGCGACGGTGTCATACAGTGTTAGACATGTCTTGCCTGAAAGCGGAGAGTCACACTGGAGCAGCTCTCCTGGCTGCTCTTAACAAACAGGTGGAGCAATGGCTGACCCCACACAAGCTTGAGATCGGCAACGTGGTGTGTGACAACGGCAGCAATCTCATTGCTGCGTTGAATTTGGGAAAGCTGACACACATACCCTGCATGGCACATGTGCTTAATCTGGTCGTGCAAAGATTTGTGTCCAAGTACCCAGGCTTAGGGGACGTCCTGAAGCAGGCCAGGAAGTTGTGTGGGCATTTCAGGCGCTCTTACAAGGCCATGGCACGCTTTGCAGAGATTCAGCGTAGAAACAACTTGCCGGTGAGACGCCTGATTTGCGATAGCCCGACTCGCTGGAATTCCACCCTGCTGATGTTCTCTCGCCTGCTAGACCAGGAGAAAGCCGTCACCCACTACCTGTATCATTACAGTACAAGGACACAATCTGGGAGGATGGGGATGTTGTGGCCCAACAACTGGACACTGATGCGAAATGCATGCAGGGTCATGGAGCCCTTTGAGGAGGTGACCAAACTGGTGAGTCGCGATGAGGGCACCATCAGCGACTTGATCCCCTACGCCTACTTCCTGGAGCGTGCCGTGCGTAGAGTGGTGGATACAGCTGTGGAGGAGCGTGAACAAGAAGAGTTAGGGCAGCAGGATTCATTGGAGCCATTTACACACGAACCCAATGTTTCCACAACACCGGCGGCAGCACAGAGGGGGGAGGAGGAGGAAGAAGAGGAGTTGTGTGGGGAAGGAGAGGAGTCAGACTCTGATGATGGTGATGATGAGGAAGGTGTTTCTGTGGAGGAGGAAGAGGCGGCGGAAGGAGAACAACCGCGGCAGCGATCACAGGGGGCTTCTGCTGCTCCACGTTCCCGTGGTATTGTTCGTGGCTGGGGGGAGGAAGAGGAGTTGCGTCCCGTCACTGAGGAAGAGCAAGAGGAGATGGAGAGTACCTCTGCATCCAGCTTTGTGCAGATGTCCTCTTTCATGTTGTCCAGCCTGTTGAGGGACCCCCGTATCAAAAAACTCAAGACGAATGACCTGTACTGGGTGGCCACGCTACTAGACCATCGGTACAGGCACAAAGTGGCGGACCTCTTACCAACTCAGCAAAAGGCGGAAAGGATGCAGCACTTGCAGAACAAGCTGTCGATGATGCTTTACAATGCGTTTAAGGGTGATGTGGCTGCACAACGCAATCAAGGTACCACTGGCAGTAACCCTCCTCCTCCCAAGTCCACGCAGGCAAGAACAGGACGCTCCAGCGATCTCAGGGTGATGTCGGGCATGCGGACGTTCTTTAGTCCAACTCCTCGCCATAGTCCTTCCGGATCCACCCTCCACCAACGCCTGGACCGGCAGGTAGCCGACTACCTGGCCTTGAGTGTGGATGTAGACTCTGCGAAAAGCGACGATGAACCCTTGGACTACTGGTTGCGCAGGCTTGACCTGTGGCCAGAGCTGTCCCAATTTGCCATACAACTTCTCTCTTGCCCTGCCGCAAGCGTCCTGTCAGAAAGGACCTTCAGTGCAGCTGGAGGCATAGTTACTGAGAAGAGAAGTCGCCTAAGTCACGACAGTGTTCAGTACCTGACCTTTATCAAAATGAATGAGGAATGGATCACGGAGGGCTACTGCACGACCGAAGACTAAGTCAGTCCACTCCCCACACACAGCATCTCTGCCTGCAGGCCACTTGACTGCCTTCTCCGCCACTACCAACAGGGTCCAGGACTCTAGGCGGATTCCTGAATTTTTAAGGCCGCTGCTAGCAGCGGCCGCTACACTAATTTTTCTGGTGCGTGTACATGTGCCCATCCCCCTTCGTGATCATTACCTTGCCGCGGTGAAGGGGCTTGCGCATCACAATGAAGCAATGACCGCCGGCTATTTGAGTGTCTCGGGTGGGGGTGGCACACAAAAGATATTAAGGTCGTTGGTTCATTGTGGTCAGACCAAATTTGATCAGCTGGAAAGTCACTGTTCTGTCATTCAGCTACATCAGCCGGGCAAGCATATGGGCTGAAAAGCCACCATCACCTGCACTCTCGTCACGGTGCACACAAGTGCAGCACGGCCGTCACTACACAAACGGCTGTTTGCGGTGCGTTACACAGTGAGTTTGGTGTGTCAGTGTGAAGCAGTACTCTAATTACACTCCCTGTTTGATGTATACACATGCAAGATGTTTGAAAGCACGTTAGGCCTGCAATTTAGCATTCAATGTGATTTCTGCCCTTAAAACGCTGCTTTGCGTCACATCCAGATTTTTCACCGGGACTTTTGGCATGTATCTCACTCCGTCATGCCCCCCTCCAGGTGTTAGACCCCTTGAAACATCTTTTCCATCACTTTTGTGGCCATTATAATTTTTTCTATTTTTCAAAGTTCGCCTCCCCATTGAAGTCTATTGCGGTTCGCGAATTTTTCCGCGAACCGAACCTTCTCGCGAACCGAAAATCGGAGGTTCGCGACATCTCTAATCAGAAGATGAGGCCTTCTTATGTTTCACTTTAATGCAGCCAGTCCCGATTTTAAGGTACCTTTTCTTATGGTTACAAATGTTGTTTGTATATATATATATATATATATATATATATATATATATATATATATATATATATATATATATATATATATATATATATATATATATATATATGTATATGTGTCCGACCTCCAAATAAGAAGAGCAGACAGATGCGCCCCCCTCCCCCCCCTTGTATAAGAGTAGGCTGGGGCCCACCTCACTCTCTCTCCCCTCATCTGAATATCAAAGCACATGCAGTGGCACAGGATGTCTGTGAGGGACCATTAAAAGCCACAGGTAAGTTCAACTCATTTTCCCCCGACCCTCCTACAGTATTCCTTTAAGACTCAGCTTTTCATGCTTGCCTACCCCACTGCATCAGTACCATAATACGTTCTGCTGGGCCTCTAAACAGACACTCCAATTGTCTCTACCCCCAGCCTTTAGAGTGTAGGCCTCAGGCAGGTCCCTCCCCCCTGTGTTTCCAGCTTGATTTTGCAATCTCAGTGCCTGACACACCCCTCTTACGGACTAGAACAGACTCTATGTTAAACAAAGCCACTGAACTACTGTTATAAAAGGCATTTGCATGATCTTGATTTGTTCTGAGTTCCTTGTATTGTATGCCCTACCTTGTATGTCAATCCATTTATCTATTGTGTAGCGCTGCATAATATGTTGGCGCTTTATAAATACTATAAATATTAACAATAATGCAAGGACATTCTACCTACAATGCTGAATATGGGGGACACCAGGAAGCTGGTACATACGCTTTCTAAAACCCAATCAACATAAGTACAGAAGGCAAAGGATTGGAACAGCAGTCAAACAAGTAGCAAGCAGCTCCTCCCTCCCCAATAAAAACACATAAAAAGCAGATACATTATTAAAATCAGAAGTATCTCTATTTTGCTGGTGCAGTCTGGTGCTCACATGACTATAATCTGAGTTCTTCGGGCTCTATTAGTAAGAGTCATGTTTGAAATAATTTGCAGTATATATTTTTCATATACATCTGTTTTTGTTTTTGTGCATCTCTTAAAATTGATTGAGATCCACTTTAAATTACTGCAAAACCAAAAACATTGTTTAGGGACTGAAAAAATAGTTTTCATAAACTTTCATTGTGAAAAAGACCCCAGGCCTTTTATTAATTTAGTTGCCTAGCAAACGGATGTTGCCTAGCAATCTCTTTTGTTTGAACACTATACTACTCGAGCCCATACAGCAATGCTGCTAGAGAATAATCGTTTTTGTGTTCCAACTCTTAACAATATCCTGTTATGCTTGTTGTCAGTAAAGATACATGTAACAGATCCACAAGGGAGAGGAGGATGAGGATTAGCTATGAGTGAACAATATTCAAATGCGCTCAGTTGGCTGCTCGCCCAAGCAGGCTGAGAACGAGAGATGCAGCAGATTCTCCTGTTTAATTTTGTTTAAATATACAGGTAGATATTTTTTTTAATTGGGTACTTAAAAGCTGTTAAAGATATGTGTTTGTAACTCATAGTAGGATCAGGTTGACCGTAATACTTGAATGCAAGTCGACCTCGTATATAAGTTGACTCCAGTTTTCAACCATCTTAAGCTGGAATTGTTTATTGACTCAAGTATAAGTCTACCCAGCAAAGTTAATGGGTGCACTTGGGGCTTAGGAGGGGGTTAATGACTGCACCCCATACAGTATTGCAGCCATTGACCACTCCTGCCCCTTAAGTGCAGCCAATACCTCCTCCAGGCCCAAAGTACTGCAATTATTCACTCCCCTTCCTGCAGCCCAATATTTCTCCCCCATCCCTTTCCTTGTTAATTGCTGCAGCCAGGACTTTCAGACCTGTGTTTTTTGGGCATTTCCTTTCCTCAAAGTATCACTTACCACTGGGTACATTGCCGCAAATGGGAATATCACTATTAGTACAATACTCAGTGTGCTCAGTGTTGCCTGTGACCCATGTATAAGTTGACCCCCATACTTTTATGAAGTGAAACAGACCTAAATGTCTAGACCTATATTCGAGTATATACATAGGTACATAGTTACATAGTTATTTGGGTTGAAAAAAGACATACGTTCATCGAGTTCAACCAGAGAACAAAGTACAACACCAGCCTGCTCCCTCACATATCCCTATTGATCCAGAGGAAGGCGAAAAAATCTTACAAGGCATGGTCCAATTAACCCCAAAAGGGAAAAAATTCCTTCCGGACTCCAGATGGCAATTAGATAAAATCCCTGGATCAACATCATTGGGCATTACCTAGTAATTGTAGCCATGGATGTCTTTCAATGCAAGGAAAGCATCTAAGCCCCCTTTAAATGCAGGTATAGAATTTGCCATAACTACTTCCTGTGGCAATGCATTACACATCTTAATCACTCTTACTGTAAAGAACCCTTTCCTAAATAAATGGCTGAAACGTTTTTCTTCCATGCGCAGATCATGTCCTCTAGTCCTTTGAGAAGGCCTAGGGACAAAAAGCTCATCCACCAAGCTATTATATTGCCCTCTGATGTATTTATACATGTTAATTAGATCTCCTCTAAGGCGTCTTTTCTCTAGACTAAATAAACCCAGTTTATCTAACCTTTCTTGGTAAGCGAGACCTTCCATCCCACGTGTCAATTTTGTTGCTCGTCTCTAAAAACGCTCGAAAACTACAATATCTTTCCTGTAATGTGGTGCCCAGAACTGAATTCCATATTCCAGATGTGGCCTCACCAGTGGCGTTCCTACCATAGGGCGGCATGGGGCGCCCCGCACCGGGTGTCGGGCGCCCCAGGGGGTGTCATCAAGGCCCCCACAGAGGCCTGTGCCGGCCGGACAGGAGGGGGAAAGCAACCCGGAAAGGAGGGGTGGCGGGGAAAGCGGCGGGGAGGGGGGCCGGACCCCCCACCTCCCTCACCTGGGTCCCCTCCTTCTGGCGCTTCACCCTCCTAATTAGCAGCAGCTTGATGAGCGGGCAGGAGCGGGCGGAGAAGACTTACTCACCTACTTCCTGCGTTCCAGGCGATGGCAAATAGCGTCATCGTCACCTGACGCTGGTCTCCACCTTCTCCACCGCCCACTGTGCTTCCTGATTTGCGGAAGCACAGTGAGCGACAGAGAGACCAGCGTCACGTGAGGATGACGTTATGCGCCATCGCCTGGAGCAGGTGAGTAAGTCCTCCCCGCCCGCTTCGCTAAGCTGCTGGCTGCTGCTAATTAGGAGGGGGAAGCGCCGGAAGGAGGGGACCCCGCCACCCCACCTTCCAAGCTTCCCTCATACCGGGGGCCACTATGCTACACTGGGGGCACCTATGCTACACTGGGGGCCACTATGCTACACTGGGGCCACTATGCTACACTGGGGGCACCTATGCTACACTGGCGGCCACTATGCTACACTGGCGGCCACTATGCTACACTGGGGGCCACTATGCTACACTGGGGGCCACCATGCTACACTGGGGGCCACCATGCTACACTGGGGGCCACTATGCTACACTGGGGGCCACTATGCTACACTGGGGGCCACTATGCTACACTGGGGGCACCTATGCTACACTGGGGGCCACTATGCTACACTGGGGGCCACTATGCTACACTGGGGGCCACTATGCTACACTGGCGGCCACTATGCTACACTGGCGGCCACTATGCTACACTGGGGGCCACTATGCTACACTGGGGGCCACTATGCTACACTGGGGGCCACTATGCTACACTGGGGGCACCTATGCTACACTGGGACCACTATGCTACACTGGGGCCACTATGCTACACTAAACTATACTGGGGCCACTATGCTATACTGGGGCAACTATACTAGCTATACTGGGGCAGTGGCGGTGCCAGGGGGGTGGTTTGGGTGCTGAAGCACCCCCTAATATTGTCCAAGCACCCCCAGCGTGAACTGATTTTCGGCGTCTAATAGACGCTGTGTCAGTTCACTGACAGCAGCAGCCCGCAGCTCCAACAGCGGCAGAGCAGGGCTACAGTAAAATGGCGTCCGAAGCCCTGCTCTGGAGACTGAGTCTGCAATGCAGGGCTTCGGGCGCCATTTTCCCGTAGCCCTGCTCTCACCGCGGGAGTTTCAGTTGCTGGCTGCAGAGGATCGTGAGAGCTGCGCGCCGGACGGAGGCCGGGACAGGAGGTCTGCTGCTGCTTCAGGTGAGTAAATTTTTATTTAATTTATATTAGCAGGTGTATCGACTGTTCTGGCCAGGTCTGCTACATGATTGAAGTGTTTTCTGGCCAGGTTGCCACATGATTGCATATATTTTCTGGGCAAATCTGCCGACATGATTGCATGTATTTTCTGGGCAAATCTGCCGACATGATTGCATGTATTTTCTGGGCAAATCTGCCGACATGATTGCATGTATTTTCTGGGCAAATCTGCCGACATGATTGCATGTATTTTCTGGGCAAATCTGCCGACATGATTGCATGTATTTTCTGGGCAAATCTGCCGACATGATTGCATGTATTTTCTGGGCAAATCTGCCGACATGATTACATGTATTTTCTGGGCAAATCTGCCGACATGATTGAACGTGTTTTTTGGGCAAATCTGCCGACATGATTGAACGTGTTTTTTGGGCAAATCTGCCGACATGATTGCATATATTTTCTGGGCAAATCTGCCGACATGATTGCATGTATTTTCTGGGCAAATCTGCCGACATGATTGCATGTATTTTCTGGGCAAATCTGCCGACATGATTGCATGTATTTTCTGGGCAAATCTGCCGACATGATTGCATGTATTTTCTGGGCAAATCTGCCGACATGATTGAACGTGTTTTTTGGGCAAATCTGCCGACATGATTGAACGTGTTTTTTGGGCAAATCTGCCGACATGATTGAACTATTTTCTGGTCAAATCTGTTCACATTACGTGTATTTTCTTGAGAAAACCTGAACAATTATGTGAATTTTCTGGGGAAAGGCCCACTGTCTTTGTGTTGCACTTTTAAGGGGAACCCGAGGTGAGAATAATATTGGGCTGCAATATTTATCTCCTTTTAAGCAATACCAGCTGCCTGGCTGCTGTGCTGGTCCTCTGCATCTAATTCTTTAAACCATAGACCCTGAATAAGCAAGCAGCAGGTCAGGGGCTTCTGACAATATTGTCAGAACTGACAAGATTAGCTGCATGCTTGTTTCTGGTGTAATTCAGTTCACTACTGCAGCCAAATAGATCAGCAGGGCTGCCTATTGTTTAAAAGAAAATGAATATGGCAGCCTCCATATCACTCTTATCCCGGGTTCACTTTAAATTAGTTAGCTCTGCCCTCATCCGGTCATGGCCACGCCCATTTTTCGCCGCGGCGCGCAATGCGCGCCGCATGTTATAGCCGCACCCATTTTTTGTTAGCTATACTGGTGCCACTATACTATACTAAGGACAACTTTAGGGGGGGGAGCGAGCCTACACCTGGCATTACCCGCCGTGTCACGTTTAGCATGCCACATTTGCTGTTTTTTTTTTTTTTAATGGGGGGGGGGGTGTCTTTTTAATACCCAGCACCGGGTGTCAAATGCCCTAGGTACGCCACTGGGCCTCACTAGACATAGTTAATATAAGCAATGGTCACATGACATAGTTAATATAAGCAATGGTAATGTGGTTAATATTTTTTCACTTTAACGCAAACCTGATCTGAAGCGAAAATAAACCAAAACAAAACTTATGATATAATGAATTGTATGTGCAGTACAGATAATGAATAGAACATTAGTAGCCAAGAAAAGAGTCTCTTATTTTTATTTTCAGTTTCAGAAAACAGGACTGTATTCGACCCAGCGGGTTGAAGGAGCTCAGAGAAGCTCTTTTGCATAGATAATAGTTGAAGTTTTTTTAACTCTTCCTGTACTGGAAAACAACATGAAACTTTTTTCTTTGCTACTAATGTCCTATTTCTTAGCTGAACTACACATACAAATCATTATCTCATACATTTTTTTTCCCTTCAGGTTTCGTTTAATGCTATAGAAGGATTGACATTTTGCACAAACTAGATAACATTCCCATATATTGCCCACTGGTAATGTAATGCCTGGCAGATCTCCTGTTTTCCTTCAGCCACTATACCCCAATCTAGTGCCGTAGCTCTGAGCTCAGCCCATGGTCTTCACCTATTGACAAGCCCCCACTTGAACAGGAAACTGAATATGACTAATCAATTTATGGACCTGGGGGCATGGTGTGTCCAAAATAATAAAACAAAAAAAATAATAAAACAAAAAAAAAAATGCCTCCATGGGAAGAGATGCCTCAAATGTAGTTAATGAAGTTACAACAAAATGTCCTTAGGCACTTGTCCCCCCAGTGGCAACAGCATCAAAACATCATCCAAAACAATTATATTTCAAAATATAAAAAATTCTTTATTAGAAAAATCAGAGCGAACAATTAATATTAATTGTTCACTCACATTTTTCTAATAAAGAATTTTTGATATTTTGAAATATAATTGTTTTGGATTATGTTTTGATGCTGTTGCCACTGGGGGGACAAGTGCCTAAGGACATTTTGTTGTAACTTCAGGAATCTGAATATGTCTCCTGACTTCGGTTGCCCCTGGGTCTTAATGTGCAAGGCATAGAGGCTGAGGCCAGGAAAACCGTTGTACCACCAGAGCAAACAAGACTATGCAGCTGGGTGATAATAGGAAGTAGAGCGGAATGCTCTTGTGGAGGAGGTTACTCAGATCACCCCAGCAGCTATGAACAAGGGAGCGACCACAGCACTGAGCATTTGATGTCCACCACACTGAGTAACAAGGACAGACAACAGACAGACAGACAGACGGAATGCTTGCCAATCTGATCTCTGCCATAGCGATAGCAAACATCCACACTGGCAAAGACAAGACAAGATAGTACCTAATCTTAAGGGCCTGTACACACTGCTGCGCTTGCGCTACGTTTTTAAAAACGCATGCGTTTTTAAAATCGCAAGGTCTTTTGAAAAGGAATGAAAATCGTGATGACTTGTACACACTGGTGCGATGCGTTTTTAGAAAAACGCAATCGCAGTGCCTGCTGCGCTTGAAAAACACATTAAAAACGCATGCGCTTGCGTTTTTGCCTGTGTTTTTCAGAAGTCAGTATCCCAGAAGACTCTGAAATCTCCTGATTCCTGTTGAAATGTAAACTAGAGAAAAAACAAAGGATTCTATAGCCAATCAGCAATTACAAGAAAAACGCACAAAAAACGCAGGCAAAAGCGCATGCATTTTTAAAACTACATGCACTTTAAAAATGCATGCGCTTGCGATTTTGCTTGCGTTTTTCAGTGTGTACAGGCCCTAACCTCCCCCTGGTGGTGCCTCCTAACCTTAACCCCTAAGGCCCTACCCCCCCCCCCCCCCCGCTCCTAATTCTAATAACCCCTACCACAAAGCGTGAGTAGCGGCAATGCAGGAATATTTGGGCGATAAAATAGCGGGTGCCAGGGCCACACGCTATGCAAATTTCAGTTATAAATAGAGGGCACTTCATGCACCCTATTTATAGCTGCAATTTGCATAGCTGGTATTGCTTGTAATCTCTTTACATTGTATTCCTGTCCCAAATCTAGCATATAAACACTGTCTCTCAATCCCCTAAAGGTGCCTATAAACAATGCAATTTTAGCAAATTATTATACATTGGAACCTTTCAAATCAAATAAAAAGATCGTATTTAATTAAGCCACAGCATAAAGGTGCGTTTACACCTTTGATGGCTGTCGCCCTCTAATGGGGGACACCGGGAAGCTGGTACACACCCTTTCTAAAGCCCAATCAACATTATGTATAGATAGAAGGCAAAAGATCAGAAAGGCAGTCAAGCAAGCAGCCCATGGCAGGGCCGGCACTACAATAAAGGCAAAGGGGACAATAGCCCCGGGGCCACAGGGTTGGTAGCAGTGCCCAGGAGTCTCCTTTGCCTCTTTAAAAAATGCCCTGCTTCCACCCTCTTTTGCCCAGTTAAGACCTTCAGATCACTGTGGCGACTGAAAAACCTCCAGATCAGCGCAGGGAACTGTTAGACCTGAAAATCATTGTGAGGCCCAAGGCAGAGAGCAGCGCACAGTACCACAGACTTCATATGCAGAAGTGACATCACTTCCTGCATTTGGAGTAATGTGCGCCTCGGGTACCACGCTGGTCTGCAGGTGTGTCAGTCGCCGCACTGATCTGGAGATGTGAGACTATGTGGGGGTGGGGAGCACCTTTCAACCTATACTGGGGGCACCACAATACTTATACTGGGGACACTACTATACCTATACTGGGGGCACCACTATACCTATACTGGTGCCACTAATGTACCTATACTGGGGGCAACATTATACCTATACTAGGGGCACTACTATACCTATACTGGGGGCACTTCTATAACTATACTGGGGACATTATTGTACTTATTGTACTTATACTGGGGCACTTCTATACCTACACCGTGGACACTTCTGTACCTATACTAGGGGAACTACTGTACCTATGAAGAGAGACTACTGGGATTTAAAAATGTTGCTGTGGGGGGACCGGACCGCTGGGCTGGCTGCCAGAAAGTTAAATGGGGGGGGGGGGGGGAGGGGTGTGTGACTGACTTTGCCTTTCGGTAGGAGACCCACAGGTTACCTTTGCTCCTGGTCCCCAATACTGCTTAAACCGGCCCTGGCCCATGAAAAATTCAATGCCCATGTTCACAAAGTATTTAAAAAAATGAATGTATTAGAACATTATTTTAAAAGACCACTATTGCAAAAATAAAAAGATTTAAAACTCATACATATAAGATGTATATTTCTTCCTGAGTAAAATGCACTATAAGTTACTTTTCCCTTAAAGAGACACTGAAACGGAAAAACAATTATGATATTATGATTTGTATGTGTAGTACAGCTAAGAAATAAAACATTAAGACCAGATACATCAGTCTAATTGTTTCCAGTACAGGAAGAGTTGAGAAACTCCAGTTGTTATCTCTATGCAAACAAGCCATTAAGCTCTCCGACTAAGTTAGTCGTGGAGAGGGCTGTTATCTGACTTTTATTATCTCAACTGTAAGTGAACTGTTTACATTTTCTGTGCTAGAGGAGAGGTCATTACTTCACAGACTGCTCTGAAAGACTCATTTTGAATGCTGAGTGTTGTGTAGTCTGCACATATTATAGAATAATGCAATGTTAGAAAAAACACTATATACCTGAAAATAAAAGTATGAGAATATTTTCTTTGCTGCTAATCTTCTAGAAATTATTCATAGTACACAACCAATTCATTATATCATATTTTTTTTTCGCTTTAGTGTCTCTTTAAGTTCCTGTCACTTACAGTAAGTACCGGTAGCACAACTCTGACAGATCTGACAGGGTTTGGACTAGCCCATCACTCCCAAGATAGAATCTGTACAAAGATATCAGCCAGCCTCCCTGCTTGTTATCACACTACTAGACCTTAGGCCTGTTACAATAACGAGTGCTAGGCCTTGTCTGCTATGCCCCTCACAATCTCCCCCCTGCTGCCTCCGCCAATGCCACTGCAACATCCCCCCGCATGGTCAGCGTGCATGCACATGGCCACTACACTTACGCGGCTGCTACACATACACGCCCGCACAACACAACAGCCGCGATGCGCATACACGCCCGCCCCCTGCACCTTTCCTAAACTCACGGACACATGGACAGTTGGACACAGGCAGATTATTATTACACTATTCTGACAGTTGGATTGAGCATCTGCCATTCAGTAAGTGCTTTTGAAAATAAAGAATACTCTATGGGCCAGATTTAGCAAAGCATTACCGACAGTTTTTTCTTCTTAAACAGATCTAACCAGCAAGGGAACTGTTCTGCATGATAATAAGAAACTTCTCAAGTCCTAGGTAATAGCTTCAGTTTAGCGTGCCATGGATTTCTAGAGCTGCACTACAGTTAAGAAAAGTGAAAATCCATCCCTAAACTGTCGCAGATTAAGATCTGCTTATTAGCAGTTCTACAGATAGTGCAGCAGTGCAGGCTAGGCATGATTTGTGAAGTGCTCCTCCCACCTGCTGCCAGGTGTCCTGTGAAGCTGTTCTGTGCTTAACCCTTCCAGTGCTGGGCATTGATGCAATACAGCAGATGTATTGGTTACCTCAGCAACAGCAATTTCCCTCACACACTGCAGTGTCTGAGAGACCTTCCTAACTCCTATTCCTAACAGTTTAAGAAGGAAAATACACTATCTAGTGATTTCTTAGGATGTCTGAGACAATTCTGCATGGATTTCTAAAAACCTACCACTATTTTGTTTCAGACACTCTTGATAAATGGTCCCCCTGAAAATCCCCCATGAGGAGGTGGACTAGTCCAACAACATGTGTAAAGAAAAATAAAATAGCTGCTCCACCAACTTGTTTCCTAATCAGTGGCCTACAGCTACCTGCTGACATCCTGTCAGTCTGAAACACTCCTCCTTGAGTCACATGGTTATGCACATACAGCTGCATCAGCTGAAGCCATGCCTTCCTGTTAACTTATAGCCTATCATGGCTCTATCTCTAGTAAGGAGGTGGGGATTCAGACTGATGGGGAGGGAGGAAAGTAATCAGGCAAATGGATGTTGTTGTGAAGATGAAGATGGCATTGTTTCAATTTATTTTTCGCCAAACTGCATTTCTTTACCTATTTTAATAAATCACATCCTATACTGTTATATATATGTATATATATATATATATATATATATATATATATATATATATATATATATATATATATATATATAAAACTATACCTAAGCTGCACACCAGCCCCTTGGTGGAAGTGTTGCAGGAGGAGATGAGAGCTCCCTCCAGGATTTGTGACGCTCGTTGGGGCTGTGCAGTAGGAAACGCAGGTGTATGGGGGTTAATGACATCCAGGTGCTCACACAGTCTAATGTTTGTTTCATGATTTATGCTTGGACTATTTTCTTCCTGTGCGGGTATTAAATGTTTATTGTGAATTGTGCATATACATGTATATGTGGATGTTTGTAAATATTTTATACAAGGATGAATTGGAATTATTGCGTGATTTGACTTGCTTTATTTAAAAGTGTAATAGATATGAAGAGAAAAACAGCTGTAAGCTGTACTTGGTAAGATCTGAACCCTTCAAATGTAGAATGGTAGCACAAGCAGCCGAATGTCTGAACAGAAAAAGTGGTTAAGATGTGGAATATTTTGTAGGTATAGTGGTGCCGTAGTGGTTAGCACTCTCGCCTTGCAGCGCTTTTATTGTTTTTAAAGTAAAAATCGGGAAGTTTTCTTATCATCTGTGATTGGCGCTACTATCTTATTGAACTGTATGTTTGTGGGACTGGATTTCATTAATAGTGTGCGGCCTGTGACATGATAGTGGTAGAGCCTATTGCCCTTCCCACTTCAACCATACCCAGAGCCAGGACACGGTCCTCCTGCACCCAAGGCTGAGACACCAAAGGGCACCCCTCCATCCCTCCCACCCCAGCCATCAAACACTGACTGCTATTAGACTAAGAGGCGCCCCAAGGCCCCCAACACACCCCAACACCTTAAAGAGAACCCGAGGAGTCATATTGTAATCCTAATAGGACCCAGAGGCATGTCGTGTGCACAATGACATGCTTCTGAGTCATTGTATCGCCACTGCCAGCCCCTTCTGCGCTCTGCTGTCCCCCCTTAAAAGACTGCCAGGCTAGCGACAATCTGCTTGCCGCTAGCCTGCTTTATTTATGTGAGTCTGTCAATCAGCCTCCTCCGCATCGCCCCCTCGATAAGATGCTCCCCCCACCGCTCTCCGCCTCTGTTAGCTTCCTCCAATAGGAAGCCAAGCCGCGACCCAGGAAGTACTCCTGCCCTGACCTGGTCTGAGAGAGTATTTTGGGTGGCTGTAATTCCCCCCTGTGTTTGCCTATGCCTCTTAAAGCG
Organism: Hyperolius riggenbachi; assembly: GCF_040937935.1. Lineage (NCBI taxonomy): Eukaryota > Metazoa > Chordata > Amphibia > Anura > Hyperoliidae > Hyperolius > Hyperolius riggenbachi. Next base: position 235,239,268 of record NC_090654.1, on the reverse strand, counting down.
GAATATAACCCAGCATTTCATCTTTGCTCTAAAACATAATTTACAGCATATTAAATGCAACCAGCATTTTTTTTTACTAGACCAGCATTCGAAGGGTTACACACAGAGCTTGAAAGTTCAGTGTAGTGAAATGTGGACGCATCTGAACTTTAGATTATGTTATCTTGTGTTTACTTAAATGTATCAAGTGAGGAATGTGACACATTCTCTGACTGTGGAGAAGCAGCTCCACACAGACAGAGAGACACTGAAAGCATGTCTTGCCTTCACTACATAATGAATAAAACCAGTTATTAATAAAATGCAAATTCAGCTCACAAAGCAAAAAACTGTACATTTGGGAACCTATAATATCTAAATGAATAATAATACTTATGCACAAATGCAAATATAAAATATAAAAAGTAGGAAAACATGTTTTTATTGAATATTATGTCAGGGTTTATAACCGCTTTAAGGCTATGTTCACAGCAGCCATTGTTTTGCGCTCCCTGCAGCAGAATTGCATTGCCTTCCCTGCCTTTCCCCGCCCATTCACTGCCTCTCACCCGCCCTACCTTGCAACTTCCCCTCCTCCCTGTGGTCTGTGAGAGAAACACAGAGTTGGCTGCAGGGTTATGACCCTAGGATCGAAGGTATTTCTTTTTTTTCAATGAACACAAAATAAGCTGATTGTGTGGCTCAGGAGCGGCAATAAGCGCAACAAACTGATCCAGCAGCCCCCCTGACCAGTTTGTATATTTTTTTGCACAAGTTTGTCACTGGCTCAGGTTAGCTTTAAAATAGAGCTAGCATCTATGCTACAAAATTCTCAGTTTTACAATAATATTCATATATTTAAAGCCAATTGTAGGCAATCTGAATGACATTGATTTTACTTGTGCTTAGTATATGAGCCTCGGGAGTCTTGGAATCTACCTACACTACTGCCAACTGAGAAAACAGCTGCAGTCTCTACGGTATAAATAACTCTCTATCTGCAGAAAATGCCTTAAATAGAGACAAGTGTAAAGCTAACGTAGAAACAAGAAATCCTGCTGAGTCTGAGACGAGGAATGTTTGAATAAACTGTCTGTGTGTGAAGTAAATATACCTCTTCAGAACGGCTAATGTCAGAATTGTCTAAAAGCAGAAAGAGGATGATAAAGTGTGAAAATACAAAACCGTTCTATGCACTGTACTTGGTAATTGTGGGATTACAGACTAGAGATGGCCCCAACGGTTTGCCCGGCGGGTAGTTCGAGCGAATTTCAGCTGTTCGCATCCGCGGTGGGTAGCGAACACATAGCACTGAACGTGCTATGTGTTCGCTACCCACTGCGGACGTGAACAGCTGAAATCTGCCCCCTATACCTCATCATTGGCATAACTTTGATCACAGTCAGCAGACACATGGCAGCCAATCAGGCTGCACTCCCCTATGGACCCCCGCCCCCCCCCCCCCCCCTATAAAAATGCAGCAGCGTCTGCCATGTTCTCAGTCTTTGTCTGCTGCTGTAATGAGAGGAAGGGAGAGACATTGCTGGAGATAGGGAAAGCGTTAGTTTGGCTCTTTTTAGCTTTCTCCTCGCTGAAATTTGTTGCTTAAAGCATCCCAAAAAAGCTCTTTTGAGGGCTAATATTCTTCTGATTTTTTTTGTGTGTGTGTGACACTAACACTGTATAGATACAGCCCTGTCGCAGCTGGCCCTTGCTGTACTATGCCAGCACACTGTATTACCAGTGCATATCTTTCCACTGTATTTGTTAATGAACTTACAATACCATAGGTCTCTTTGTGGGTAGCAGGTATCTTGCCCCAGGCGCAGTTTGTTGAATCCTTAAAAAGGCGGCAAAATGAATGGCAGTTTAGGCGCCAAAACCTGACCTTTAGGCGCCAGAACCTGATCTTGCCCCAGGCGCAACTTGGTCTTGATCCGTCCCTGTATGCTGCTATAGCATATATCATATACCATATAGCAGCATAGAGGGTGCTAATGTGTCTGGGAACGCGAAGAATCACTCGCGTCCCCAGCCTGTCAGCTCCTGTCACCGAAACAGGAAGTGGCTGCCGGCGGGGCCAGGAGGATCGGAGGGAGACGGCGAGGGCACCGGACAGCTGCAGGGGGCTATTGGAAACCCTAGGTGAGTAAAACTCATTTTTTTGTTTGACTTAAGTGTCCCTTTAACATATCCTGCGAATTTGGTGTTTATATCATGTAAGGGGGCTTTGCTATTAACCGCTAAACTCGGCGGGTTTTGGCAGGTTTTTCATCACAAATACTTTTTTCATTTAAAACTTTAAAATCGATTTTCTCAAAAACTTTAAGGTCTTTTTGAAAAAAAAATTTGTAAGGTGTAGCCACTGATCCTTTATAATCCATGCAATTTTGGTGATTGTAGCATGTATGGGGGCTTTGCTATTAACGTTAAAGTCAAATTCGTGATCACCACCATGATCGCGGATTCTGCATGTAATCACTGCTAAAATCCGAGTTGAATTCGGAGCGCCGATTCAAATCCGGATCACGATCACGGCGTATACGGATTTCGATTCTGCCGTGGTGGGATTTACTCAAATTCGTGATTGGGGGTATCCGAGCATCACTGTTTGCGGCTTTTAACATTGCTGCTTATGATGGTGCCATTTTTCCCAGGCCCCCTCTGGTGCCCTTTTTAACTGCTTTGCAAGAAAGATCAAGTAAAGGAAACTCTGCAAACTGCAATACACAGGCCACCTCTAGGCTTTTTATGTATGAAATAAATAGAACAATTATAAATATACAACCTACTGTATGATTATTTATTTTTTGGGGGTTGGGCACCTATCTCACTTGGGTTGAAAAAAAATCATATATTTCAAGTAATACATTTATACTATGAAACGTTTGCGGAATTGTTTCCGTGGTCAGCGCACAAGATGCGCGCTGACACAGCGGAAATCCTCCACAAGCGTATAATAAGATAGAACCCATCTTGGGTGCAATACACCAATAGAGGGCAATTCCCACCGGCAGATGGGGCTGTGGAGTGCAGATGAGCACAGCCTCTGCACGGCCACAGATGCCAGTTGGGAATTGTACGAATTGGCAATGCAGGGCTGAACAGCCCTTAAAGAGAAAGAGCACAGAGACAGGATGAATGTGTGTGGACCAATCTAGTCGCCACCCAGCGACGGTGAACACATATCAGCAGAAACAAAGAAAGAACGCAATCGCAAAGACTGGCAATTGCCAACAGACACAAGACCGAGCAGGACAGAGCACGAGAGTAACAAACGCACAGCAAACAACAATCAGATGATAAAGAAAATAACAAACGCTAGCTAAACGCAAACACTGCACTCATTCGCAACAGCGAACACATTTAAGCACGATTACCGCACGTTAGGCGCCCAGTGATAAGCGTGCCACCCTAACTAACCAATGACACACAAACACGAAATAGAGAACGCAAACTCTTGCCAAACGGTTACCTCACCGAGCCTACAGCAAGCGTTCGTACAAGACAAGATAGACAGATGGCGCAGCCAGTAGCTACCGCAGCTCTGGCCTACACTCCCAGACAGATTTCAGAAGGAACCACCGCTGCTACCGCTAGAGCAAGTGCGATCCAGACAGATGAACAGATGGGGCGAACAGTAGCCAGCGCTGCTCTGGTTAGCACCCCTGAGGCAGAATACAGAAGGAGGCACTGCCACTACCACTAGGGCGAGTGCGATCCAGACAGATGAACAGAAGGTGCTACCAGTAGCAACCGCTGCTCTGGTTAGCACCCCCAGACAGACAGAACGATTTCCTGTCGACCGCCGCTGGCGACAAGACAATTGAAGCAGAGAGACAACCCAGGCAAAACAGATAATGCAACCTGACTGCACTAGAAGAACTGCCTAGTGCAGTCCCAAGGAATTACTCTAAGGTAAACTTTGACAAACAAACAGGGCTGATACTCTGGAGAGTTTATCAGTAACAAACCATGAAAATGACCAGCAAAGGATTCTGGGAGAACATGGTATTTATACTGCCATCCTTCAAAGGAGGCAGCTAGGCAATTTGCATGACAAGTGTATGCAAATTTCTCAGTAGCAGAGCAAGTCTGAAACTTGCAAAGTAAAGACAGGTCTCTTTTCCAGAGACCTGCAGCCCTCAGACTTAAGGAATGGTCAAACAGCTGTCTGTCTGTTCAGACAGCTGAGTGGATCATTACATACTATATGGCTTATATTAGCAACATAGATTACCTCTGTTGTGAAGATATTCATCAACTGTACATTAACAAACACAGGCATAATGATCTTAATGAACTAATAAATGAATGTGCTAGAATTGTGTCTAGCAGCAATCTGCACCCCAAATGATTAACTAAGATTAATTCCCACCTTCCCTGTCTATTTTTTATAATAATCTTAACCTGTCAACACTTTCCAGGAAAAAACTGGTAATCTCTGTTTTAGTTAAGCTTGTTTGTATTTTAAATTGGTATTCAAATATTAATCTCCAAGCAAATGTCCCAAAAATATTGTTTGTCTCTATTCAGTAGGCCAGTTCCTACAGTGTAATACAATAATACAATAACATTTGTAAAGCGCTTTTCTCCCATTGGACTCAAAGCGCATAGTTACCGTATTTTGCGCCGTATAAGACGCTCCGGAATACAAGATGCACCCAGGTTTAGAGGGCAAAAAACAGGGCAAAAAACAGGAAAAAAAAAATAAACTAAACCTGGTGCGTCCATATTTCAGGAGTGTCTTGTACATGCCCTCCCTCAAATGCTGTTCTCCTGTGTACCTCATGTGCCCTCTTATCTCACCTTGTCTACCTAAAGTGTCCTGTGGTCTCCCCCTGTGTCCTCTGGTCTCCTCCCTGTAACCTCTGGTATCCCCCCCCCCCCTGTGCCCTCTGGTCCTCCCCCCCCTGTGATCTGTGGTTGCCCCCCTGTGCCCTCCCCTTGTGCCCTGTGGTTGCCCTCCTGTGTCCTCTGGTCCCCCCTGTGCCCTGTGGTTGCCCCCCTGTGTCCTCTTGCCCCCCTGTACCCTGTGGTCCCCACTGTGTCCTCTGGTCCCCCCTGTACCCTGTGGTCCCCCTCCTGTGTCCTCTTGCCCCCCCTGTACCCTGTGGTTCCCCCTGTGTCCTCTGGTCCCCCATGTGGTCGCCCTCCTGTGTCTTCTTGCCCCCCCCTGTACCCTGTGGTCCCCCCTGTGTCCTCTGGTCCCCCATGTGGTCGTCCTCCTGTGTCTTCTAGTCCTCCCCCTGTACCCTGTGGTGTCCTCTGGTCCCCCATGTGGTCACCCTCCTGTGTCCTCTTGTCCCCCCCCTGTACCCTGTGGTCCCCCTGTGTCCTCTGGTCCCCCATGTGGTCGCCCTCCTGTGTCCTCTTGTCCCCTCCCCAGTGTCCTCATGTGTCCCCAGTGGCCTTGCCTGCCCCCCCGCTTCTGTCTCCGCCCCCCCCCTCCCCAGCTTCTGTCTCCGCGTCCCCGTGCAGTTTAGCGGCAGCAGCTTACCTCCTCCATCTTGCCTGCGGCGATTGAAGACATCCGGCTTCAGTGTGCAGCTTCCTCTAGTGCCGGCTTCTAATGACGCGTCATTGATGACACGTCATTAGAAGCCAGCACTAGAGGAAGCCGCACACTGAAGCCGGATGTCTTCAATCGCCGCGGGCAAGATGGAGGAGGTAAGCTTCTGCCGCTAAGCTGCACGGGGACCCGGAGTATGCGGGGGGGGGGGGGGCAGAGACATAAGCGGGGGGCAGGCCAGGCCAGCGGGGACACATGAGGACGCTGGGGGGACACAGGCAGGGAATACCCGATGGCGGGCGGTCAGCGGTTCGCATCGGCGGGCGTATGGAAGTCGGGGATTCCCTGCCTTTGCCGTATAAGACGCAGGGACTTTTTCTCCCCATTTTTTGGGGAGAAAAAGTGTGTCTTATACGGCGAAAAGTACGGTATTTCTCAGATCAAAACAAGATAGCAGGCTGGACTGTGTTACAGAGGAAATAGACAAGTCCTCAAAAAATGCCAGACTAATTAAGGGGCTTTTCAGTTTGAACTTAAATGCTCCCAGAGATGGAGCTGACCTGATTGGGTGTGGCAGGTAGTTCCAAAGTGTAGGGGCAGCATGACAGAAGGCTCTGTCTCCAAAGGTTTTGAGGTAGACTCTGGGGGTGACCAAGGTATTAGATTTTTTTAAATCTAAGATTGTGGGGGTGAGATGCAGTTGCAGCAGCTCCTTCAGGTTTCCAGGGCCCAGATTGTGCAAGGATTTTAATGTATGTCAGTATTGTAAGGAGTCAGTAAGGGGTCAATGGGCAAGACTCCCTAACACTGCAGGGTGGCCTATTGAGCACGACCTTAGTGGCTGCAGCTCTCAAGCAGTTTGGGTCCAATAAAGCTATGGGGGTCTTAGTTAGGATTTGCAGGATCTTACTATCGTATATTCACTTATTGAACTAGGTACAGTATATCTACGCCCCTGCAAACTTCATCTTTGGTCTAGGGGCGTAGATATACGCAACTCTGCTGCTACTGCTGCTGTGCGTGCTCCCGCCCTGCTTGTGCGCGCATTCCTGCGCACGTACTCGCCGCCGCCGCCCATTAGCCCAGAGAACAATGAATGGGAACCCATTCATTGATCTAAGTCCCTGTTGCAATAATCAGTGGCTTCTTTTAGAAGTTGCAATCATTTTGAGAAACAAAAAAAGTTTCCCATCCACCATTCACTTCCTGTAAGCATAATGGTATGCTTACAGGATGCATAAATAAAAAATGAATGAAGCCATTTTGTGGCCAAATACTAAAATTACACCTACCTAATGATGTTGATCCAGGGATTTTATCTGATTACCATCTGGAGGCGGGAAGGAATTATTTTCCCTTTTGGGGCTAATTGGACCATGCCTTGTAAGGGTTTTTCACCTTCCTCTGGATCAACAGGGATATGTGAGGGAGCAGGCTGGTGTTGTACTTTGTTATTTGATTGAACTCGATGGACATATGTCTTTTTTCAACCCAAATAACTATGTAACTATGCAACTATATATTTTGTTAATAAAAAGACCTACACTCTCCCATATTTACCCAATAAAAATATTTGCATGAAAAAAATAAATAAAAAAATGACAGTTAAAAAAAAAAATACATACCGTATTTCGCGCCGTATAAGACGCTCCGGAATATAAGACGCACCCAGGTTTAGAGGTCACAAACCAGGGAAAAAAAGATATATATACTAAACCTGGTGCGTCCATATTCCAGGAGCATCTTATACATGTTCTCCCCCAAATGGTGTCCGCCTGTTTCCCCATGTCCCCTCCTGTGTCCCTTATGTGCCCTCCTATGTCCATTATGTGCCCTCTTGTGTCCATTATGTGTTCTCCTGTTTACCTTCATGTGTTCTCCTGTGTCTCTTTACATGCCCTCTTGTGTCCATGATGTTTTCACCTGTGTCTATACAACCTCCTGTGTCCCATATGTGTGTACCTGTGTCCCTTTATGTGTCCCATATGTGTGTACCTGTGTCCCTTTATGTGTCCCATGTGTGTACCTGTGTCCCTTTCTGTGTCCCATATGTGTGTACCTGTGTCCCTTTGTGTGTCCTCCTGTGTCCCATATGTGTGGCCATTCCCTGGTGCCAAGTGGGTGGTCGCTCTCTCCCCGTGTCTCTGATGCCCGTGCACAAGTGAATCAGTAATGCTCAGGCAGCCGGATCACATACCACATGGCCGCCGCCGCCGCCGGGAACTGCCTCCTGTGTAATGCTGCTGACGGCTCTTGTCCCGTGTGCCCGCTCGTTCTACTGCATGTCACTCCCCCATTTGCCAATGTAAATATCGGGCAGCTGGCTTCACTATCGCCGCGAGGATTGCAGACCTTGTCCCCCTGTGCGCGGCTGGCTCTATTGAAAGGCTCGTACTGATTGCGTCATCAGTACGAGCCTTTCAATAGAGCCAGCCGCGCACAGGGGGACAAGGTCTGCAATCCTCGCGGCGATAGGGAAGCCAGCTGTCCGATATTTACATTGGCAAATGGTGGAGCGGAGACGCAATAGAACGAGCGGGCACACGGGACAAGAGCCGCCAGCAGCATTACACAGGAGGCAGTTCCCGGCGGCGGCGGCCATGCGGTATGTGATCCGGCTGCCTGAACATGATTCACTTGTGCACAGTCATCAGAGACATGGGGAGTGGGCACACACAGGCAGGGAATCCCCGACATGGCGGCGGTTCATATCGGCGGGCGTTCGGAGGTCGGGGATTCCCTGCCTTTGCCGTATAAGACGCAGGGACTTTTTCTCCCCATTTTTGGGGGAGAAAAAGTGCGTCTTATACGGCGGAAAATACGGTAGTTACCTTAGGGACTGAACTTTTCTAATATGTATGGCAAGACAGTATATTACAGTTATTTTTAAATTATTGGCTTGTAAATAGTGATGGACACAAAACTGAAAAAATGCACCTTTATTTCCAAATAAAATATTGGTGACAGACATTGTGATAGGGACATAATTTAAACATTTTAATTACTGGTACAAATGGGCAAATAATGTATGTGGGTTTTAATTATGGTAGCATGTATTATTTAAAAACTGTAATTTCGTCGAAAACCGAGAAATATGGATTTTTTTCAATTTCTTTCCTATTATTCCCATTAAAATACATTAAGAATAAAATAATTCTCAGCATAATGTACCACCCAAAGAACGCCTAATTGATGGCGATAATAACAAGATATAGATCATTTTGTTGTGATTAGTAGTTTTAAAGTCGTTGGCGAATGAATGGAAGAAGCGTTGAAAGGTGAAAATCGCTCTGGTATATTGTACAAAGCCCCGCACAGCTTATCCAGAAAAGGCGACAGCTTGTTAGTGGAGAAGAATGGTTGCAGGCAGACTCTTGCCTTCAGGAGCCACTCCTCTTCTTCCTCCTGTGTGTAGATCTTATAACAGATGAAAACGGTACCTGAAGCAGAAAAAAGAAATAAAACTGATCACTTACCTCGGTAGAGGAAAGATCCTCCTCAACCCCACCGATCCAGTGCTCTAGAGTCTGGACCTTCTAAACATATTCAACAAGAACTTGCCAAATACTTTCTCACAACTGCACTCTCCCAAGCATGGCCTGCACAGTAGCATGGATACACTTGTGCGTGGCTTTTTCCTCCATGCCCCAGCAGCTCTGCCATGGGCTGGTTCTAGACTTTTTGCTGCCTGAGGCAAACTTGTGAGGATGCGCCCCCCCCCCCTTCCCCACACTTTGTACCGATCGCACAGGACCCGAAAATTTACTCTGCTTCATTTAATGTCCTCACATGACATGCTGCAGCTCAACACAATAGCACACTGTCTGGCTGTGAGTCTGTCATAAACAAACTGTTCACCCTCATCCACTCCATTCCTTCTCAGTCAGGACAGCAGTGCCACTTTCTCCCTTCTGCTGTGCAAGTTAAATGAAACACTGCTGCTCTCCTGCTTCCTTCATCCTCATTCACTGTCAGACTCCTCACGCAGCACAACAAGCTGCTTTTCCTCAATGATGACCTCCTCACCTCGCTCTCCTCTGGCTTCTCCTCCTACTCTGACTGCATGCTGTAAGTTTAAACGCACAGTACAAACATGCTGTCCCTGTAATCTCTGCGCATGATGAAAATGTTTCACCTAGCCTCATGAGAACACCGGCCCGGGGTTCTGTGCTACTGCACATGTGTACACAGACGGAAGCACTGCTGCAGAGAAGAATATTGTCCTGGTGAATATTGGTGGGGTGGAGGAGGATCGGGGAAACCCTGGATCATCCAGAGGCTTGCCTCTACTAAGCAGGGCTGGATCATCCACAAGGCAAACCTATGCAGTTGCCTAGGTCCTGGAGAGAAAAACAAGCAAACAGGAGTTCACATGACAGGCAGGGGCCCCGAGCTCTGCCATAGCTCAGGACCCCCCAAACCTGCATGCAATACAAACAGGGGGAGCGCAGAAGAGCCCCGGAACTGCCACCACCAGGGACTCACCCACACTACCCCCTCAACATACCAAACACAAGAGGAACAAATGCTCACTCCCAGACAGCACTCGGCTACTTATAGAGTCTGCAGACTAGCAGTCAGCCAATAAGACGTGCAAATAACTCACACCTAGTCTGCAATACTTAAAGAGAGTCTGAAGCGAGAATAAATCTCGCTTCAGACCTCATAGTTAGCAGGGGCACATGCCACTATTGCGCCACTAACCGGGGGTCCCTTCACCCCCAAATCCCCCTCGGTGCAGCCGGGGAGCGCTTCCTGGTTGGGGCAGGGCTAACCGCCGCAGCCCTGCCCCACGCGCGTCTGTCAGCGCGTATCTCCGCCTCTCCCCCGCCCCTCTCAGTCTTCCTTCACTGAGAGGGGCGGGGGAGAGGCGGCGATGCGCCGCTGATAGACGCGACTGGAGGCGGGGCTGCAGCCGTTAGCCCTGCCTCCAGGAGCGACCAAGTCTGCGACCAAGTGTCACAGTGGGGGGTTTGGGGGTGAAGGGACCCCCATTTAGCGGCGCTATAGCGGCGGTTTAGCAGGGGCACACTTGCCCCTGCTAACCTTGAGCTCTGAAGCGAGATTTATTCTCGCTTCAGAGTCTCTTTAAAGGATACAAGAAGAGCTGAAAGACTCTGGTAAAAATGTGAGATGCAGTGCTTAGGGCGTTAAAAGTCGATACTTACTGCGCCCCTTGTTCCTCGCAGTCAGCCGCCGGTCTTTTCCGATACATCCCGGTGTCCTGGCGACTTGGCTGACCTTTAACCCGGATAGTCTTCGCTGCTGTCCAGGGCCGGCGCATTATTACGGGCAGAAGTACACACACTCCCCCGCCTCCTCTGTCCTAGCGTCTACACTCTACTGAAAAGTAAGCATAAGATGCTAAGTGGAGTTGCTTTTCAGTGGAGTGCAGACGTTAGGACTGAGGAGGCGGGGGAGTGTGCGTACTTCTGCCTGTAATTATGCACTGGGCAGAAGTGAAGACTCTCCGGGTTACAGGTCAGCCAAGTCGCCAGGACAACGGGATGTATTGGAGAAGACCGGCGGCTGACTGCTAGGAACGAGAGGTGTGTTAAATATCAACTTTTAACCCCCTAAGCACTGCATCTTACATTTTTACCAGAGCCTTTCGGCTCTGGTATCCTTTAATTAAGCAGAGGCTGAGCAATTCAGCCATACACAGACGAGGGTTCAGTTACATATGGTAATACACCACATGGCTAGCAGGGGCTCCTTGTGCAGGAAATTCCCTCTCATTCGCCCCTCCAGTCCTAACTAACATGCATAAGGAGGTGCAAAAGAAGTTTGTATAGGACCATATGCGACTGAACCCTCTCCTGTATGTGGCTGAATTGCTCACCCTCTGCTTTGCTTTAAGCCAGCCTTATGAGAATGGGAATAAGTTCAAATGAATCACTTATTATATTCCAGTTAGGTCAATTCACATGCAAATTTTAATCTTATGCACACAGGTGGTACACAAGACTTTTTTCGTGTCGCTTTCTTGTTAGTGATTGTTGAGGTAAAATTAAGCCAAATAAAGCATACCTATGAAATTGCCACCAGGAAACAGCCAATTTATGGCTTATCCTGCTCCTGCAAAAGTCCTGGCGGCGTTAATTACTATTCCCCTTCCAGGTCCACATGGATGGTGGGGAATGATGTAATTAGTACAATGTTTTAAAAGTAACTTCAGCTCTGTCTTCTGACGGCGTCGAAGTTACTCACTGTGCGCCGATACCGTAATTCATATTACGGTCTATGGTGGGGCCAGCTGCGCCCAAATCTCCTGCGCTGTTATTACAATGCTCGCAAACAAATACTACTATATTAAAAATTTGAAAAAAAAGGAGTCACATACACTAAAACATTTTTCTTGCATAGAATCCTGTTTCATAATATACCAGTACTCCTGAGAATAGTTCTGCAACATGTTTGTCTAATTATGTACATGAATTAACAACTATACATAATATAGGGCATAATGGATCATCTGGTGATGGTTAATTTTCATCAAATGATTCATGACAGCTTTTCAGTTGCTGCCAACAGAGTTTGTTTCATGTATGACTTTCATGTATGACTAAAAGGGAACCAGAGATGAATAACGAAATAGATTTTATTCATACCTAGGGCTTTCTCCAGCCCCATCCACCTGGATCGCTCCCACACTGCCATCCTCCGCAGCTACGAGAGAAGGAGAAGTGCGCCCTCTATGTATCTCTCCAGGGGCTGCTGAGATACGCAAACAGTGCTAGACTGGATCCGATCGACCGAAGTGCGGGGACCCGGTTCTCATAGCTGCGGGCAGCGGAGGACGGCAGCGTGGGAGCGATCCAGGAGGATGGGGCTAGAGGAGGCCCCAGGTATGTATAAAATCTTTCATTATTCATCTCTGGTTCCCTTTAAGGACTAACTTAAGACCTGCATGGACTAAGAATCTACTGAAATTACACAGCCAAACTTCCTTTTGTTGTAAAACGTAAAGATTTGTTTAGTTGAACATTTACAGATTTTCTTACTTAAAGGGAACCGGAACTGAGTAAAATTTATTTCAAATAAACACAAGGGGTATCATTCATAAAGCATTTCCGCATGCGGAAATGCTTAATACCGGTGACTTTACTGACCACTCAGCATAATCCCCATTCATAAAGGCTCTTTCCGCATGAAAAGCTGACAGAGCGATACATTTCCGCCTTGTCCGGAGTTTTTCTAGATTAATCTAGAAAAAGTTACAAACATGTGCATTCATAAAGATTAGAGCAAGCGGTATCCGGAAGGAAAATACCGCTTGCTCGACAGTAGCGATAGGCGGGCGGATTACATGTAAATGAATGGGACGGACCTCCCAAGCAGCATCAGGCAGAGGAGCGCACGGAGGTAATCGGGCAGCTTTTATGTTTCCGCATGTCTTCCGCCACGCTACCGCCAGCTTCCTCCAGAAAACCTCCGCACTTCTACCGCAACAGGCAACTTCTTTATGAATGCCCACCCAGAAGTCTTAATTACCGGTTGCGGAGAAGAACGGTGTTTTCCCGCACTACCGACAGCCTCTTTATGAATGATACCCATGGTAACTTCAAATGAACATTACATAATTACCTTGCCACAAATTCCTCTCAGAAGCTCACCATTTTCTTCTGACAATGATCCTTTCCAGTTCTGACAACATTTTGTCAGAACTTGTCAGGTTTAGCAGTATTACCTCACCAGCGGAGAGCGGTGCGGCTTCCGCGCCTGACGTCACCCCGGCGGCTGCCGCATCCTCTCAGACATCTTGCGCAGTCCCTGGCAGGACAGGTCTCTCCTCTGCACATCAGATTAGGTCAGCACACTCGCGGGCGGCAGGACCTTTATAACTTGAGGAGACGGGTCAGCTGATCTTGCGGTTAGCTGACACCAACCTGCCAATCACATGCTGCTGATTGGTTCAGCCCTCTGGGCGGGCGGCTTGAATTTGCTTTCTGTATTTAAGCTTGGAGATGTCATTTGCTCATTGTCTGTTGTTGCGAATACTTCACCATGCTAGCGCTCAGACCTTGGTCAGATCCTTGTGTGCTTTGATCAGGCAGGACCCCGGGGATTTCACACTAGACTAGGAATATTATTATTGTAATTATCGTAAATTAATTATTACTGTGTATGACCTTTTGCCTGTACTTTTGATTACTCTCTGCCTTACGATTCTGTACCTTGCCTATCTGGTCTGCTGCCGACTTCTGCCTGAAATACCGACCACGAGTTTGCCTTACGATTCTGTACCTCTGCCTGTCTGATCTGCTGCTGACTTCTGCATGTATACTCACCACGATTTTGCCTAACGATTTTGTACCGCTATACGACTGATCTGTTACCGACTTTGACTGAACGACCACTCTCTCTGCTAAGTGATAGCCCCTGCCATTTAGGGCTGTCACTTCCTTCAGTACTGAAGAATACTGTACACTAATACACGTGTGATCACACTCTGAATAAAATACTGACTATTGTGTTGTAAGAGCTAGTACTGATATTAGATCCATTACGGATCATTATAGAACTGAAATATATCAGTTGCTGTCAGTTATATATCAGTTGATGTCAGTTACAACTGATGTGCCAGGTAATATCCATGTTTCCCCATGGCTGAATTGGGCGATGTTACAGTTTAACAGTGTGCTGACCAGAAAGTTGTTATGGGGTAATGGCCATTTTCAAAATGGAGGACAAAGAATTCCATTGATCATAGTGGACAAACAGGGGAGAGGAGAAAGAGATTGAGGAGTAGACGAACAGGGAAGGTAAGTATGACTTCTGTATGTTTATTTTGACTTTTCATTTTCAGTTCAGGTTTTCTTTAATAAATAATAATAATTGTAATAAACCCCCCTCCCCCAAAATAAATAAATAAACAATACATTAAAAAATAGCTTCTATCCAACAGCAATGGAAATGGTTATCAAAGCTCCCCTCATTACTGGACATCCTGTTAGACCAGTTGGTTTCTGATGTGCCACTGCAATGACATCGAAAGTCCTGCTCTTCACCTATATCACCTCATCCTTCAATGTACAGTAACAAACAACCTTAAAGAGAACCTGAACTGAAAATAAAAAGTCAAAATATCCATACACAGGTCATACTTACCTAATGTTTAGTCTACTCCACAATCTCTGTCTTCTCTCCTGCGTCCAAGCCCGGATTTACATCACAGGAGCCTATAGGCACAGATGTCCTGGCACCCTAAACTTTGCCCTCCAGGAACCACAAACCCCCTGTAACTGACAGCTGCTGATATATAACTGACAGCAACTGGTATATGTCAGTTCTGACAAAATATTGTTAGAAATGGAAGGGATCATTGCAAGAAGAAAATGGTGAGCTTCTGAGAGGAACTGACGGTGAGGTAAATATGTAATATTGATTTGCAGGTACGTCATGTGTTTATTTTAAATCATTTTCCTTGCTTCTGGTTCCCTTTAAGGGCTCATTTCCATGGGCAGTTGAACAGTGAGCAGTAACCAGGCAGCAGTGAGCAGTTATCAGGCAGCAGCAAACAGTTGCCAGGCACCAGCAAGCAGTTGTGAGAGTTTGAGAGGCTTTTCACTGCCTATCAACTGTCTTACAGATTATTTTCCCGACTTCCTATCAGGGTTCCATAGCCTGCCCCCCCAATATTCCCATAATAACATTATTATGTAGATTCAAAAGTTTACATATCCTTTTAAAAACTTCAATGGCGCTGCCGCTGTTTAGGTGTGAGAATTCCTGAGGACAGCAGCGAGAATAATTCACCAACATTTGTTGTTCCTCATCCTTGAATAACTTTATCTGTGATTATTTTATGAAGACATAACATGGCACATTATATATGGCCCTCAGCAGTGTAAATAAACTTCAGTGAGAAATACAGCCGTGTGATAGCCAAAGCATCTAATATGTGTAATAAAACACCATATGGAGCATGAGAACATTCTCGCTTCTGCTCTAGCAGAAGGTCAAAACTGTTGAGAAGATTTTTAATAAACAAAATTGCTCGGCAAGATTAAGAAGACACGTTTAATGCTACTGAGCTACAAGAATAAAGGAGAACTGTAGCACTTCTCAGCTTGCTAACTTTTAATTTCTTTCATCTATGGCAAGCGCTAGTGAGTATAGAATTAAAGTGGGGGGGGGGGGGGGGGTATGGACTTGCTTTCCTTAAAGTGGATCAACATGCAAAAAATACTGTAAATAAATGTGTAGGACGAATGTGAGATGTGACAAGTCACATTGGCCTTGGGCCCCTATTTCAATAACCTGCAGTAACAACAATGCCATGACAGTGTAGTGTGTGTTGATTTCAAACCCCAAAGCTAAGTTCACAGTGGGACGTTAGGGAGGCATTGCAACATGGAACAACACACTGCAATGAAATAAAAATGGTGCCAACATAGGCGGCAATAGTAAAAGCTGCAATTAGCAGCAATGAATAGTAATTATAGCGCCTGATAAATACCGAGTGTCCAGCATCCGCTATTTATCGAGTGCCATAATACCTGTTCACTGCTTAATACGGCTTTTAGTATTGCCACCTACGGTGGCAGTGGGGCAGTTTAGGGGGTTAAGATTAGGCACGGGGTCGTTAGGTTTAGGCGGGGGGGGGGGGGGGTGGTTAAGGGTTAGGAAACGTGGAGGGAGGAGTGGTTAGCAGTGTGCGAGGCTGGTGAAATGACACCAACAGAGGCATGCAGATCCCCCCAGGAGCTAAATTACATACCTTGAATACAAATCATATGCAAATTATGCACTAATCCCTATTCTAAAAAATTGAATGCAAACTGAAGCACATGGATGCAGCTAGCCATAAATATACATACGATTTGAATAGGACCCATAAGCAGCGCTCCCCTGATACAAGCTGCACCTGAATTGACTAACTTGAAGCTAACACCCTCCTTTAGGCCTTGTTCACATTATAAATTGCCAGCACTATTGCAAGCACTGAGCGATTTATTGAGCTTTTTTTGTAAGCACTTTTCTAAGCGCTGAGCGATTGTGATTTTCAATTCCTGGCGGCAGTCACTCTTTGACCCGGAAAAGAATTAATACAATGGGCCTGATTCACAAAGCGGTGCTAACCCAGTTAAAGACTTTAGGCGTGATAACCATTTTATCATGCCTAAACTCAGTTTAGGCATGATAAGTTTAGGCATGATAAGTTTAGGCATGATAAGTTTAGGCATGATAAGTATAGATAAGTTTAAATCGCGCGCAAAGTCCCGCACGCAAAGCAGCGCCATTAAACTCTATGCAAAGTGCACCAGACTTTGCTAGCGCAAAACTTTTGATCAGCTGTGCACTGCGGTGCTAACCCAGTTGGTGCTTAAACTTATCACGCCTAAAAACTTATCACACCTAAAGTTATCATGCCTAAACTTATCACACCTAAACTTATCACACCTAAACTTATCATTCCTAAACAGAGTTTAGGCGTGATAAAGGGCTTTTCACCAGCGTGCTAACTGTTAGCACCGCTTTGTGAATCAGGCCCAAAGTGCTCTGGAAATCACTATACAAAGCACTTTTTCAAGCGCTTTGGGATTTCCCTATACCTTCCATTGAGCCAAAGCGCTCAGAAAATGGTACATGTAGCGTGTTCGAGATTTTACTAAAATCAAAACACTCACATGTGAACACTCTCATAGGAAATCATTGCACAAGCGCTTTTAGGGTGATTTAAAAAATGGCCAGCGCTTAAAAAATCAGCAAACACTGTGAACAAGCCCTTAGGGCACAATCACACTAGAATCGCTTTTCTGAGCGTTTTGTGATTGATTAGAGTTTTTTTTATAATCACTCCCATTCACTTTCATTAAAATTGCGGTAAAAATCGCATGAAAAATTGCCACGATTTACGCGTATTCGATCACGAAAATCGTGGCAATTTTTACACGATTTTTAATGCGATTTTAAAGGGACCCTGAGCAGTAAAGATAAATGGAATTGCTACTTACCTGGGGCTTTCTCCAGTCCACCATAGGTTGGGAGGTCCCCCGACGTCCTCCTGGCTCCTCTCCCGATCCCTCCGCCTCATACAGCACCGGCGACACCCAGGCCGGGTGTCGGGCTGCCGCTTCCATATCTCGGTCACTTCGTGTCATCACGGCGGCCGGCGTTGCAGTACTGCGCATGCGTGGTGAAATTGCGCCTGCACAGGACTGTCACACCGGCCACCGTGATGAAAAGCACTTCTAGTGTGAATGGGCCCTTTGCTAAACACTAGCAATTGCGATTTAGCAAAGTCCCTTTTTTTCCCGCGATTGCGATTTTGCTATGCAGTGAATTGCATAGCAAAATTGCTGTAAATATTGTTCTGAGGCGCGATCGCCCTTTGGTAAAAAAGGAATTGTGGTAGTGGAAATTACCTACCGCAATTCCTATGTTATTATGCAAACCCTAACAATTTAAAAATCGCTAGAGATTAGCGATTTTGCGATTCAGCATCGCAATTGCCGCAAGTGTAAAAGGGCCCTTAGGGCTGGTGCACACTACAAGAGCTTTTTAAGTGCTAGAGATTTTAAAAGCTCTTGCTAATGCAATGCTGTGGGGGATTTTTACAAAATCACATCGCTGAACACTCACATAGGATAACATTGCAAGAGCTTTAAAATCACAAAGCGATTTGAAAAGCTCTAGTAGTGTAAACAAGCCCTTACTGTATCTGATTTTAATGCAATTTGTGTAATTTAGCGTGTATTTCGAGATCTGCACATTTATGCAGGCAGTCAATTCAGGCGCAGCTTGTATCGGGAAAGCGCTACCAACGGGTCCTATACAAATACAAATATATAACTTTTAGCTATGTTTTCATATGTTAAACCTCTCCAAAACATTTGTCTTGCCCAGCATTCCCCTTTAATGTATGCTAATCAGCCCTTGCGGTATATAAATCAGAAGGACACGCGGCCTTGAGAGGATAAAATGTTACTTACCTATGACACTGGGCTCAATTAAGTGTGTGAAATGGAAATGCTGCCTCTTGCTAATTGTTCTTGACTCTCAGCTTACAGCAGCCATTCCGAGCCTCCCCACATCAATATGTAATAGTTGATGAAGCTGAGAACATCATGGCAAATCAATGCAATGATTTAGTGGAAATAATTGCAAGCAGCGGCTTTAAATGCTAACACAGGTTCCTGGAGGAATGAATAAGTGGAACGTAAATAACAATTCCCCTTTCATTTATTAATCATGTTGGTGTGAAACATTGAAATGCTATGGTCTATTTGTCCTTCCCCATGTTCTCTGATTTTTCATTCCTGCGAGGAATATCGCTGATAAATGGGTGCTGGTGCCTGGTGGTAGCGGAGAACTCAACTGTGGGTCTAGTGATCATCGCTGGATGTTACAGCAATAATTAATGGTCTATTTCTAACCTATATTGTGTAGAGCACACCATAAATTGCAGTTGACACAGTTTTGTGCATTGCGCTTAAAGCAGTTTTACATTATGATTTTTATTGTGCTGACTGGGTCAGCGAAGCTGCCTTCCTGTACCTGTGTCACTATCTGTTAGCTTCAGAGAACATCAAGTCTGTGAGCCATTCAGACTCCTCCTCCTATCCAGCTAAACATACACAGGATGTAGTCAGGGAAGAGCTTGGAGGCAACACCAGCTAGTCTTTGCTTCTGAGCACAGAGCTGACTTTGCCCACCCCCTTCCTGTGCTCCACAAAAGGGAGCAGAGTGAGGAGGTGGGCAAAGTCTAGAGATGGTTCTGTGCTGGGGAAGCATCTGCTGATCTTCTAGAAGCTCTACACTCTGCATAGCTGTCTCTCATTTTACCAAACGGAATGTCTCCATAATGGCTGCATCATACATGAAAATTGTGAAAGTAATAGCACATTTCCCTATTCACCTTTATATAACTTTACTATAAAAGGTACTGTGTTTTGCTGGTTGAAACTCTGAGGGATCTACAATATATTTTTACATTTTTGTATTTTTTTTTTTAAACGTACAACACTCCAGTGTGTATGTACAGTCCAGGGCTCTGTTAACCAGATCTGGTACCACGCTTTTGATGTCACTTCCTGAAGAAGTAGTGCAGAAACTCCATGCAGGAACTCCAGTCACGTTAAATTAATGCATTTAGAAAACATGCTCTTGTACCCAATATTTGGAGTCTATATAGGTATGAACAGCGCTGAGAGTAGTAGTTGGATAATATAAGCTTTAATAGATTGTTATGGCCTGTATATATTCAGGATAGATTTCAAAGCACAAGGTCAAATGCTAAAAATACAGAATTTAAAATCTGTAAAAAGTCTTACAGCATATAGCTAGAGTGCATATATTGCATACACGTACCCTGTATGTGTTTAGGATTAGTACTCAATCAAAAAAATTGCTATTCAAAGGTACAACAAATATATAAAATCGCATAGCATGTAATTCAAATCCATATATTGCATACAGTTGTGTTATAAATGGAGTCTATATAGGTATGAACAACTCTGAGAGTAGTAATTGGATAATATAAGCTTTAATAGATTGTTATGGCTTGTATATATTCAGAATAAATTTCAAGGCACAAGGTCAAATGCTAAAAATACAGAATTTAAAATCTATAAAAGGTTGCACCGCATATAGCTAGAGTGCATATAATGCATACACATACCCTGCATATGTTTAGGATTAATATTCAATCAAAAAAAGATCACTATTCAAAAGTTCAAAATATTTAAAATCGCATAGTACATAATTCAAATGCATATATTGCATACAGCTAACTCGGTTGTTGTAAAAGTTGTAAAAGTTCACACCGCATTGGGAGTATTCACCATAAATTCTGTGACAAAGAATGCAATATTCAGTCCACATTCAACCCCCATTCACTCCTGAGCCACCCGATGCTGTTTATGCACAAAAATGTGCTACAAAAAAAAAAAAATTGTCAGAGAATTCTAGGACCAACAATGTCCGAAAACAGCGGGGGGGGGGACAGATGAATGATGAATATTCTAGTAGTAGAGACTGAGCTTAGAGTACTCCTCGTGGTTGCACTTCAATTGCGCTTGCGGCAATTCCGCCGGATGTAGATAATGGTGGATCACATACTTGATGAATGGATCTTTTCCCCGATCAATGGGGGTACTCATGCTCCTGCAGCTATCCAGGTGTACAGCGATTGGTGTCGTCCTGTGCGGGGCTCCAAATGTCCTTGCCCGCAATCCAGGTGCGTATCTTCCGCTGGTTGCAGCGCTCCAGTTCCAGTGTAGGTGCTTCCTAACAGCGTGAGAGCTGTGCAGTGTGACAAGAGTCCTTCCGGGTCTGCCTAGACGCCGGTGGTATGCTTCCAGGTATGGATGGTGACGTCACCTTTCTAGCGTGTTCGCAAGCGTTGGGTCTTCTGGTCTGCAGTACCTGATGGCCCTGCTCACACGCTATATCCCTCCAGCTGGAGTCACCATCCATACCCGGAAGCATACCACCGGCGTCTAGGCAGACCCGGAAGGACTCTTGTCACACTGCACAGCTCTCACGCTGTCAGGGAGCACCTACACTGGAACTGGAGCGCTGCAACCAGCTGAAGATACGCACCTGGATTGCGGGCAAGGACATTTGGAGCCCCGCACAGGACGACACCAATCGCTGTACACCTGGATAGCTGCAGGAGCGTGAGTACCCCCGTTGATCGGGGAAAAGATCCGTTCATCAAGTTTGTGATCCACCATTATCTACATCCGGCAGAATTGCCGCAAGCGCAATCGAAGTGCAACCACGAGGAGTACTCTAAACTCAGTCTCTACTACTAGAATAGCCATCATTCATCTGTCCCCCAAATGACACCCCCCCCCAACCCCGCTGTTTTCGGACATTTTGGTCCTAGAATTCTCTGACAATTTTTTTTGCAGCACATTTTTGTGCATAAACAGCATCGGGTGGCTCAGGAGTAGTGATGGGCGAACATCCAGATGTTCGGGTTCGGGGTGGTTCGGCCGAACATGCCCCCGATGTTCGGCATGTTCGGGCCGAACCCCGAACCCAACCCGAACATGTCCCTTTGGGGCCCCTATAGGGTTCCAGCATAAAGGGAGAGCATGCCCCGAGCGCGCGGGGGGGGGGGGGGTCGGAAATGCCCCCCACCCCTCCCCGCTAAGCTCTCCCTTTTGCCGGTACCCTATAACGTTAAATTTAAGCCCCCCAAAAGTACCTGAGGAGGAGGGCAGGAAGCGGGCAGCTGGAGATGCTAGGCGCTAGTACCATCTGGTACTTCCACCCTCTCTTGACGCACTTCCTGTTTACATTTGAAGTCGCGTCAAGAGAGCGCAAAAGTACCGCGATGATGCGTACGAGGGTACGTGTCATCATGTAGATGACGCGTACCCTCGTTCGTGACATCGCGGTACTTCTGCGCTCTCTTGACGCGACTTCAAATGTAAACAGGAAGTGCGTCAAGAGAGGGCGGAAGTACCAGATGGTACTAGCGCCTAGCATCTCCGGCTGCCTGCTTCCTGCCCTCCTCCTCAGGTACTTTTGGGGGGCTTAAATTTAACGTTATAGGGTACCGGCAAAAGGGAGAGCTTAGCGGGGAGGGGTGGGGGGCATTTCCGCCCCCCCCCCCCCGCCCCCCCGCGCTCGGGGCATGCTCTCCCTTTATGCTGGGACCCTATAGGGGGCTATGTTCGGCCGGACACGGCTGTGTTTGGCCGAACAAAGAAGGCACATTCGGGTTCGGGCAGCGTGGCCGAGCACCCTCCCGAACACCATGAGGTGTTCGGGGGGTGCCGATGGGCGAACCCGAACAGTGGCGAACACTGTTCGCCCATCAATACTCAGGAGTGAATGGGGGTTGAATGTTGAATGTGGACTGAATATTGCATTCTTTGTCACAGAATTTATGGTAAATACTCCCAATGCGGTGTGAACTTTTACAACAACCGAGTTAGCTGTATGCAATATATGCATTTGAATTATGTACTATGCGATTTTAAATATTTTGAACTTTTGAATAGTGATCTTTTTTTGATTGAATATTAATCCTAAACATACTCAGGGTATGTGTATGCATTATATGCACTCTAGCTATATGCGGTGCAACCTTTTATAGATTTTAAATTCTGTATTTTTAGCATTTGACCTTGTGCCTTGAAATTTATTCTGAATATATACAAGCCATAACAATCTATTAAAGCTTATATTATCCAATTACTACTCTCAGAGTTGTTCATACCTATATAGACTCCATTTATAACACAACTGTATGCAATATATGGATTGGAATTACATGCTATGCGATTTTATATATTTGTTGTACCTTTGAATAGGGATTTTTTTGATTGAGTATTAATCCTAAACACACACAGGGTACATGTATGCAATATATGCACTCTAGCTATATGCTGTTACAGATTTTAAATTCTGTATTTTTAGCATTTGACCTTGTGCTTTGAAATCTATCCTGAATATATACAGGCCATAACAATCTATCAGGCCTGGTGCACACCAAAACCCGCTAGCAGATCCGCAAAACGCTAGCAGATTTTGAAACGCTTTTTCTTATTTTTCTGCAGCGTTTCAGCTAGCGTTTTGCGGTTTTGTGTAGCGGTTTTGGTATAGTAGGTTTCATGTATTGTTACAGTGAGGCTGCTTGCACACCAAGACGTTACAGGCGCACGTTAGTGCGCCTGTAACGCTCCCCCAACGCACAGCAATGTAACACAAGTGGGCTGTTCACACAGCCCACGTTGCGTTACATGTAACGCTGCACGTCCTGTGCAAAGTGCAGCATGCTACGGCGTTGGAGCGGCTATAGCCGCGTTAGACTGTTTGCACATGCGCAGTGGGGGGCGGAGGAGGCGGGGAGAGCCAGCTACAGTAGCCGCGCACATGGCTACTTAATATTCACTGCACTGGCGGGCGCTGATTGGCCGGCGGGACCACGTGATGCGGAGTGTCTCGCTCCGCATCACGTGGTCCCGCTGGCCAATCAGCGCCACTCTGGGAGATATTATGGGCATCGAGCAGCCTAACGCGGCTCACTCTACCGTCGGCTTTTGCAGCACCATACGTTGTGTTAGGTGCACGTTATGCGACCTTAACGTGCCACCTAACACAACGTCTTGGTGTGCAAGAAGCCTAAAGCTGTTACTGAACAGCTACTGTAACAAAAAACGCCTGGCAAACCGCTCTGAAGTGCCGTTTTTCAGAGCGGTTTGCGGTTTTCCTATACTTAACATTGAGGCAGAAACGCATCCGCAATCCAAAATCTGCAGCAGCCCGGGAGTATGCGTTTCTGCAAAACGCCTCCCGCTCTGGTGTGACCCACCCCATTGAGATACATTACCCTAGCGGATCCGCACCCGCAAGCAGATCGCAAACCGCAGCGGAAACGCTCCGGTGTGCACTAGGCCTCAAAGCTTATATTATCCAACTACTACTCTCAGCGCTGTTCATACCTATATAGACTCCATTTATAACACAACCAGAGGTGGTTGGGAACCCCTGGCCAGTGAACCGCAGCGGGTGAAAAGAACCACACTATCCCCATCTGTACTCCCATACCACCTAAGCGCCTCTCCACCTTTCTAAATCTTCTTGTACCCAATATTTGCCAATGCTTTCAGATGTACAGCAATGATCTCTCTATACAGTCTTTTGGAACTGACACACCACCTGGCTTGTGATGGTACAGCATCCTCTGATGGAAGTATTAAAACCTCTATACGGTGCTGAAATGCATGCTTTATACTGAAAAAACGATATCCTCCCCTTAAACTAGGGATGGGCAAACTTGTGCAGGATTAGGCCACATTCCCCTAGAATGTGGCCCATTGATACTTTGTACCCCTTCCTCCATAGTTTGTGCATGTTAAAATGATTGGGTTTAACTCACCCAGTTGGCCATTCTAGGGGCAATCTCCATGGCAATGGTGGCATCATGTGACATGCTAGTACGTAGTGATGGCAATTGCCTCTGGAACGAGCAATTGGGTTAGTTTATTTGGTTGTTACATGCTGCACACAACTTTGAAAGGACGGCGGAAGGAAGAGGATGGGGGTAGAGGAATCCGTTCATCTAATGGCGGGCGGGCTGGCTATACAATGGCGCAGGCCATAATTTGCCTAGACCTGCCCTAAATTATATACATTACAAGAGATCTTTACCTTATTTTGTTCTGAATTTGATAAAAGAATGCCAATAAGCAGAGGGGGCATGGTAAGTGGAAGTGTGGGCTAATCGTACTAGCCCGTCATTAGGGAAATCCAGCGCCTACATCCGCCAGTGGCAAACTTCCATCCCATAATGCCCAGTTTGGGCCTCTGACCTAAAGTCACTTGATCACTGACTGAATGTTATCAAGAAAAAATGCAGCCCTGGCCTCCCTTTAGCCCAAAAGGTTTATCTGAAGACCTCTCAAAAAAAAGTAGTAGGAGTGTCTCAGCACCCTAGAGAAAAAGGCACAGGAGACAAAAAAACCGGGAGCTGAATAGCGCAATATTTTTTCATATACGAGCTATTAACAGGTAAGGTAATTGTACGGTAAGGTAATTGTACGAGTAATTACAAAGGTGGGTTGCAGAGGGGCAACCAACCACAAGAATCAGGTGGAGACAAAAAACACGACTCTACCTTTTTGAGTTTTTTTAAAGCTGTTTAGTCTGGGTCCAGTTGTAAACAAATGATCACATATTAATTAGCCATTTTTGTAGTTTCCTAATGATAACTGTTTTTTTTGTGCTAAATTCAGTAACTAAAACAACAATGGAAAAAAAATGATGTAGATCCCCTTTATGTTTCCTTAACCACTTAACCCTCCTGGCGGTTTGCAAAAAAATCGCCAGGGGGCAGCAAATCTTTTTTTTTTGAAAAAAATTTTTTTCATGTAGCGAGACAAAGTCTCGCTACATGATAGCCGCTGCTCAGCGGCATCCCCCCAGCCCCTCCGATCGCCGCCGGCGATCGGAGATCCGGAGATCCCGTTCAAAGAACGGGATCTCCCGGAGGGCTTCCCCCGTCGCCATGGCGACGGGGCGGGATGACATCACCGACGTCATCGACGTCGTGACGTCAAAGGGGATTCCGATCCACCCCATAGAGCTGCCTGGCACTGATTGGCCAGGCAGCGCACGGGGTCTGGGGGGGGGGGGCGGCTGCGGCGCGACGGATAGCGGCGGATCGGCGGGTAGCGGCGGTGATCGGGCACTGCACGCAGCTAGCAAAGTGCTAGCTGCGTGCAGCAAAAAAAAATTATGCAAATCGGCCCAGCGGGGCCTGAGCGGTGCCTTCCGGCGGCTTACCCCGAGCTCAGCTCGGGCTTACCGCCAGGAAGGTTAAGCCTATCTGGATGAACATTCTCATCCAGATAGGCTGCACCCACTCCCGCCGACTTGGCGCGCTTCCACATAAATAGTTACCTAAGGGTCTGAACTTTTTAAATATGCATGTCAAAGGAGTATATTGATATAATTTTTTAAATTATGGGCTTGTAAATAGTGATGGATACAAATCGAAAAAATGCACTTTTATTTCCAAATAAAATTTCAGCCCCATACATTGTGATAGGGACATAATTTAAATGGTGTAATAAGCAGGGCAAATGGGCAAATAAAATACATGGGTTTTAACTACGGTAGCATGTATTAATTTCAAACTATAATGGCCAAACACTGAAAAATAATGATTTGTTTCCATTTCTTTTTTAAAATTCCTGTTAAAATGGATTTAGAATAAAATAATTCTTAGCAAAATGTACCACCTAAAGAAAGCCTAATTGGTGGCAGAAAAAAACAAGATATAGATCAATTAATTGTGATGAGTAGTGATAAAGTTATTGGCAAATGAATGGGAGGTGAAAGTTGCTCAGATGCAAAAAATGAACAATCCTGTGGGCTGAAGTGGCTAATTTTACCTGTCCCAATCTTCTAAAAATGTACTAACCTGAGCTGTGTCTGTTGGAAATGGTTAATTCTACCCATAAAAGATTATTCTGCAAGCAGACTTCTTCGGAAAAAAAATCATATCAATTGTAACTATCGGGTGATTAAATCTCACATTCAGGGCTAGACGTCTGGAAAGGCGCAAGAGGCTCGGACCTTGGGCGGCTAAAAACCAAGGGAACACCTGGACATGAAATAGGAGTTGCTACACATGAAAAAGAAAGCTGGACACAATCAGGTGGCACAAGTAGCAGAAGCGAGACATGATCATGTGATTGAGACCAACCAATCAGAAAAGTACAATTCAAGGCGCCACTCCTTGCAAAATGAATTTACTCAGCAGACTGGATCGTCTGTAGCGTATGTGATGAATTCCATCAGAAGATACACACGAATGTCAGGGGTGCTTTAAGTAAGGATCTGTGGTTTCGCATGATGCATCGCTCAAGAATATGCAAATCATCTCTTTATGCCCCTGCAGTGATCAAGAGGTGAAATTGTGCTTTTTCTAAAACAGTCGGCAAGCTTTGAAAGCTAAAATATCTGTGCAAGTAGTTCATCTTTAAATAAAGGGTATACATTCTCAACCATACAGTCTTTACATAGCACATAAAGCTATTTTATAACCCACTTAGCACCAGACTGCAGTATATCTATTTGCGAGCGTTATCCACTGGGGCCTCGTCAGCAACGCAGTACACGACTGGCCACTGGAGGCCACTCTTGTCCCACTGAGCTTCTTCCAGTTATGACTTGTCAATGAGCCCACGCCAGCACAGCACAACATAGCAAAACCACTATTTATAAAACAGGATTTGGCAGAGCACGTCTCCACTATAGAAATGATGACTTGCCAAATAATGCTGCCTCTAAATGCTGCATACACAAACTGCTACCTTCTGGAAGCCATCCCAGCCTAAAGCATTTCCACATTGAAAGTAAAATATTTAACCTGCTTGGAGAAAGTTTTCAGAGATAAGTGAAGCATGTGCTGCAGTCAGTGTATCTGTGATTTGTAGAGTGGAAAAGAAACGCTACTTCACTAAGGATGTGGCAGTCAGAGTCCACAGATACTGTGCATCTGCATATTACTTTACAGGGGGTGCAGAGGTGGCGACCGCACCCAAGCTCCTTGGGCCAGAGGGGCCCTCCCTCAACTACAGTATTAGCTCTCTATTGGTTCTGTGCTGGTAATAAACACTTCTATAGATGCTTTGCATAGTAGTGATCATTACCACACTATTCACTATTGCCTCCTCTTACCTCTGACCCTGTGGTTGTCCTTAGGAGATTTTGGTGTGCCGTGTCCATTGTTATGTACAGAGTGCTTAGGAGGGGGGGGGGGGGGGGGGCAATGTAAAACTTGTGCTGGGGCCTATAGATCCTTAGCTACGCCACTGTTACTTTATATGCAGTATAATTAATCCAGTCGTGGTTTGCAGACGACATACTCCACTAGATTAGAGGGAGAATCGGGTTTCCATGTAGGTCTAATTAAAATTATTCAGACAGTATAGTCCTCCCACTCTCCATTTCCCTTATCCACATTATTTTAAACTGCCCCACATCCTATTTATTAATTATGGCTGCAATATATATATATATATATATATATATATATATATATATATATATATATATATATATATATTTCCAGGGATGTGTCCGACTCCTGGATGGAAGATGCATCTCTCCCATTTTTAAAAATCTTATTTTCTAAGGCTGGGAATACACTAGCCATTGCATGAAAGGTTGCGTTTTGCTGCATATGCGTTTGTGCATTTTGCGTGCATTTGCATTTTTGTTTTGCACATGCACTTTTCTTGCATTTTTATGCAATTGTGGTGTGCACATATGAATTACATGTGCATTTGTATGCTTTTTTTATATGTATTTTTTGCAAATCACCAGGAAGTCAAGAGGAAGCGGAAATATATCATCAAACTTGTTAAAAAAAAAAATGCTTACAAAATGCAATAGAATGCTATACCTCTGCATCACCATTGACATGCATTAGGTGTGTTTTAGATGTGTTTTGGAAAAATATGCAGCAAGCTCAGCATTTTCTTAAACGCACATTACAGAATGCGAACATATGCATTTTTTCCTGCGTCCCATTGACTTGCATTATGTGTGTTAACGCTAGCGTTTTCCACCATGCTACGGTTTCTGCCTAGTTTGATCCTACCCTGAACCTGATTTTCAGGCACTCACATTCATGACCAAAAGTTCTATTGACATTTGTACCTGAGGAAGCGGGCCAAGGCCTGTGAAACGCGTTGTCTACCGTGCATAATAAACATCATCATCAGTCATCGACAGTATCATATCATTAATGGCGCCTCTACCAGTGTTTCTTAGTATTCTCCCACCTTTGGCTTTGGCTCCTGTGATGAGTGAAAATGCCAATAATTCTTTTCACATTCATTTTCACAAAATAATATTTTAGAGAGAAAATGCCATTGAAAATAAGTTTTATTATTTTTTACGCTTTTCACAAATTTTCACGGTAAAATAAAATTGTTTCCGTGTTTTTGCGGTGCAAGTTTTGGTGGTAAAAATATAGTTTTCCCGCATTTTCACATTAAAATAATAATTTTTTGGATTTTTGTGAAAATACAAGCTATTTTGGCAAACATTCTCTTGCAATCGAAAATGGCATTTCAATGCGAAAATTACTTTGGTGAGAATTCATAAGCAACACCGTTTGGCTCCCTCTAGACGGGCAGTTGGGAAAGGAATCCAGGATAATTTGCATCCCAGGGTTGCACGTTCTTTATTTGTTTAGGGAAGGGGAAATGGTTGGGCGGCCTTTCCATTCCGCCCCAGGCTTGTCTGGGGATAGCCTAATGCTTCATACACACTTGAGATAAAAGTCTTTGGAAAAGGCAAGATCACAGACCAAATTTACCCCATTCCATGTAGTATGAGAGCCATACCTACACAGTCTATTCTATGGAGCTGAACTCCCCATCAGATAAAATCTTTGCAAGATGCTGCACACAAAGATGCTGTACACACTCAAAAGATCAGTATCTGCAAAAGATCTGTTCCTGCAAAATATCCATTCCTGCAAATTGCATTCATAGTCTATGAGATCTGCAGATCCTCATACACACCTTGTTTAACAGACCTCATCTGCATAACTGACAATCATCTGCAGATCTGAAAATCCATCCTGGTGGATCTGATCTGCAGATGATCTGCAGATGATTGTCTGTTAAACAAGGTGTGTATGAGGATCTGCAGATATCATAGACTGAATGCATTTTGAAGGAATGGATCTTTTGCAGGAACAGATCTTTTGCAGATAATGATCTTTTGAGTGTGTACGGGCATCTTTGTGTGCAGCATCCTGCAAAGATTTTATTTGATGGGGAGTTCAGCTCCATAGAATAGACTGTGTAGAGTATGGCTCTCATACTACATGGAAGGGGGTAAAATTGGTCTGTGATCTTGCCTTTTCCAAAGACTTTTATCTCAAGTGTGTATGAAGCATAAGCTGAACAGATGCCTGGCGCATCAAGGGTTAACCTGGTTGCAGGAAGGTATGTATTGCAATGTGCTCTGGGAAGAAGGGGTGTAATCCCTGAGCAGGTGTGTTGCTGCAGAGCTGTGCAGGCTGCCCTGTGTGTGTATGTGGATCAAAGCTCCTGGCTGGATTTCCTACACAGACAGTGGAAGGTACCCCTCTTGCGGCACAAACGTTACACTAAGGTGTGTGGACTTTGAATTGTAAGTTTACTGAACTTGTAGCAAAAAGACTGTTGATTTCTGCTGAAGCAAACTGTTTGCTGACAAACAGCAAATGGCTTTAGGGCCCATTCACACCAGCTGCGTTCTGTTTTGTTTTTGAAAAGGCTTGCGATTTTCCAAACGCAAGTACAGTAAAGTTGCAATTAGAATCGTGGGAATGCATCTCTAGTTTTCTAAAAAGGCCATCAAAGTTCTGCTGCATTTTTCCTGTGTTTCGATTGAGGCCAACATAGAGAAAATCTCAAAACGCAAAACTTGAAGTGCAAACTGTGTATGCATTTGCGTTAGTGTTTTCTGATTTTTGGTGTCATTTGCTGTTTGTTTGCTAGAGAAAAGCACCATTTGTTTACCTTTTGTTTTGCTGAAGAAAGCTACTTTGCATTTAAAAGACCACTATTGTGAAAAAACAAGCAGTTAAAATCTGACAGAACAGATTTTTGGACTGGTCCATCTCCTCATGGGGATTCTCTGAGGCTGCTTTCACAGTGAGACGTTACAACGCACAGCAATGTAACTGCAATGGGCTGTTCACAGTGCCCACACTGCGTTACATTGTATCGCTGCACGTCAATCTAAAGTGCAGCATGCTACGGCGTTAGTGCGGCTTTGCTGCGTTAGCCTGCTTGCACAGGCACAGTGATTAGCCACATGGCTAATTAATATTCACTGCACTGTGCTGACGTCACTGGCAGGACCACGTGATGCGGAGTGTTCTGCTCACGTGGTCTCCACCAGCGCATGCGTACTATAGTACGTATCACTGACACATCAAAGAGCCGCTTAACGCGGCTCTTTGCTAACGTCCTCTGCCACCACCACCATGCGTTGCATTAGGTGCACGTTATGCGACCTTAACGTAGCACCTAACGCAACGTCTTAGTGTGTAAGAAGCCTGAATCTACTCAGCATTTTCTGAATGGCAGTTGTTAAATCTAACTGCCAAAAAATGGGGTGAAAAAGTTCCTGCGTCTTATATGGCAAAGGCAGGGAATCCCCGATTTATGGACGCCTGCTGATATGAACTGCCAACCCGCCGCCACGTCGAGGATTCCCTGCCTTTGTGTGCCTACTCCCTCCCTCCCCTTGCGACTCCTGGCCAGTCGTAATTAATTTCGTATGTAGTAGTAGTATTTCAACATTTTTGTGTAATTTTCGCTAAATTTCGCATAATTTTGTGCCGAATTTGGAGGTTAATAGCAAAGCCCCCATACATACTATTACTAGCAAAAATGCTACACATGTTAAGCATAGTGGGTATAAGTCACAAAAATAATTTTTCAAAAAGACCTTGTAGTTTTTGAGAAACTCGATTTTAAAAATGCAAGGAAATATGGTTTTTAGGGCTGGTGCACACCGAGCGGCTTTTTGGGCGTTTTCAGATCCGCTTGCGGCTGCGTATCTGCTTGGTCAATGTATCTCAATGGGGTGGTGCACACCAGAGCGGCAGGCGTTTTGCAGAAACGAAAAATGCCTGGGTGAGGCATTTTTTGGATTTCGGATGCGTTTCTGCCTCAATGTTAAGTATAGGAAAAACGCAAACCGCTCTGAAAAACGCCTGTTCAGAGCGGTTTTGCAGGCGTTTTTGTTACAGAAGCTGTTCAGTAACAGCTTTACTGTAACAATATATGAAATCTACTATACTGAAAACCGCAGCAGCAATCCGCAAAACGCTAGCAAAACGCCTCATAAAAATAAAAAAAAGCGTTTAAAAATCTGCTAGCCTTTTGCGGATCTGCTAGCGGGTTTTGGTGTGCACCAGCCCTTAAACTGTCATTTTTCTAAGTTTAAAAAACTTTTTACTTGCATTTTTAAAACGAGTTTCTCAAAAACTATAAGGTCTTTTTGACTTGTACCCACGATTCTCCTTAACATATGTAGCAGCTTTGGCATGTATGGGGGCTGTGCTATTCACTGCTAAAGTCGTCAAGAAATTACGCAAAATTTTGTGAAATTTTCCGCGAAATTACGAATAACTACACAAAATCAATTGAATTTGCAAATTGTAATTACGAATAGAGCGTAATTGCGAAAATGTACGTGAAATCGTAATTTGTTGATTACAATCATCACTACTCCTGCCCAGCCTGTATTTTCTTCTTCCTTCTGCAGCCCCGCCCCCTAAGGTAAGAGGTCACAGGCGCCTCTCTGATTGGTCCTAGAGAAGCACCGATGACCTCTTCCTTTAGGGGGTGGAGCTACAGAGGGAAGTAGGATACCGAGTAAGTATAATAAAGTTTCTTGAAAAAAGTTAATCGCTAATCGGAAGCGCTGTACAGTTTACTGTGATTCAGACACTTCTGATGCATGAAAGATCAGCAGGATGCCAGGCAACTGGTATTGTTAAAAAGGAAACATATGTCTGCCTCCATATCCCCTCACTTCAGGTGTCCTTTAAAGTGGTAATTATACCCAAATTTAATTTATTCATCAATGTAATTATTTAAGTATCAATTTTATTTATTTTTTATCAATTTTATGCAATTAGGCTAGTTACACACCAGGACATTGCGTTTAGGGGGCGTTATAGGGCACATAACGTGCCCCTAACGCAACGCCTGGTGCTCTCTGGTGTGGACGTCGGAGTTAGCCGCGTTGTGCAGCTCACTCTGGCGTCCGTGATGCCGCTTTGCGTACTCTTGGACGCATGCGGCATCACGTGGTCCCGCCCGGCCAATCGCCGCACAGAGCGGCCGCTCCAGGAAGTAAACACTGCACGTCACTGAGTGCAGTGAATATTAATTAGCCATGTGCCAGGCCGCTCTCCCCTCCTCCCCAACATGACTGAGCATGTGCAAACAGGGCCGGATTTGTACTTTTTACCGCCCTAGGCCCATTGCCACCAGCCCCCCCCCCCCCCCTCCCCAACCATATCAATACACAAATGCAAAACACAATAACCCCCCTCTTATATCCCACCATTTAGCAGTGGGTCCCTCTCTGATCGAATAGGTTTCTTTATTGTGCAAGCGTGGCTGAGGACAAGTATGTCCACACTGGGTATGCGTAAGTGAGTTTGGTGCATGCCCAGTAGAACTAAGGCACGTAGCTGTTTTCCTCCATGCATTTCATTTTGCTGGGCATGTGCGGACCTTATTTGCACATGCCCAGTACAGATACGGTCTCGCTTGTGTACTGAAGATACCTATTCGTCCAGAGAGGGATACAGCACTAGAATAGTGGGGTATAGGGAGGTATGGCTCTAGAGAATGTCCAGAGGCTCCCCACTACTAAGGGGTATCTGCCAGGGTAGGGTAAGAATAAATGGTCTAGCCAGGGTCAGTGTCTCCATAGGGGCAAACTGCAAACAGCCCCCAGCATGCCCCCCTCTATAGAGACACTTTAGCTTCCAGCATGCCCCCTCCTCTATAGAAGTACCACAACTCCCAGCATGCCCCTACCCCTCCATAAAGGCATTACCGTTCTCATCATAGGCCCCCCGTCCACATAGGCACTACAGCTCCCAGCATGCTCCTCCCCTTCCAGAGGCACCACAGTTCCTAGCATGCCCCTCCGTCTCCTTATAGTATCGTGTTGTCCCCCAGGGCCCCGGAGCTGGCTGCCAGACCTCCTACAATGTGAATTGAGACCAGGGGGTTACGCCAGTCAGCTCTAGGGGACATGCCAATACTACATGGAGGAGGAGCATGCTTGGAACTGCAGTACCTCTATTGGGGGGGGGGGGGGGAGCACAGTGGTGCCTCTATGGAG
Organism: Hyperolius riggenbachi; assembly: GCF_040937935.1. Classification (NCBI taxonomy): domain Eukaryota; kingdom Metazoa; phylum Chordata; class Amphibia; order Anura; family Hyperoliidae; genus Hyperolius; species Hyperolius riggenbachi. The sequence goes on along the minus strand of NC_090654.1, from coordinate 235,205,424 downwards.
TGAAGGGTGAAGCATGATGGGAGGAGTGGTACCTCTTTGGAGAGGAGGAGCATGCTGGGTGCAAGGGTACCTCTACAAGGGGGGGGTGGACGGGTGGACATGCTGGTAGCAGTGGTGCCGCTATGGAGTGGGGGGCATGCTGGAACCACTGGTGCCTGTATGATGTGGGGAGGGGGGCATGCTGGGAGCAGTGGTGCCTCTATGGAGTGGGGGTGGGTATGCTGGAACCACTGGTGCCTCTATGGAGTGGGGGCATGCTGGGAGTAGTGGTGCCTCTATGGAGTGGGGGTGGGCATGCTGGGAGGACTGGTGCCTCTGTGGAGTGGGGGGACATACTGGGAGCAGTGGTGCCTCTGTGGAGTGGGGGGGACATGCTGGGAGCAATGGTGCCTCTGTGGAGTGGGGGGACATGCTGGGAGCAGTGGTGCCTCTGTGTAGTGGGGGGACATGCTGGGAGCAGTGGTGCCTCTGTGGAGTGGGGGTGGGTATGCTGGGAGCACTGGTGCCTCTGGAGTGGAGAGGGGGGCATGCTGGGAGCAATGGTGCCTCTATGGAGTAGGGGTGGGCATGCTGGGAGGACTGGTGCCTCTGTGGAGTGGGGAGGGGGGCATGCTGGGAGCAGTGGTGCCTCTGTGGAGTGGGGGTGGGCATGCTGGGAGGACTGGTGCCTCTGTGGAGTGGGGGGACATGCTGGGAGCAGTGGTGCCTCTATGGAGTGGGGGTGGGTATGCTGGGAGCGCTGGTGTCTCTATGGAGTGGGGAAGGGGGGCATGCTGGGAGCAGTGGTGCCTCTATGGAGTGGGGGGGGCATGCTGGGAGCAGTGGTGCCTCTATGGAGTGGGGGTGGGCATGCTGGGAGGACTGGTGCCTCTGTGGAGCGGGGGGACATGCTAGACGCAGTGGGGCCTCTGTGGAGTGGGGGTGGGCATGCTGGGAGGACTGGTGCCTCTGTGGAGTGGGGGGACATGCTGGGAGCAGTGGTGCCTTTGTGGAGTGGGGGGGGGGGGGCTTTCTGGGCACAGTAGTGCCTCTATGGAGTATGGGGGAGCATGATAGGAGCACTGGAGCCTCTATGTAGTGGGGGTGGGCATGCTGGGAACAGTGGTGCCTCTGTGGAGTGGGAGGGGGAGCATGATGGGAGCAGTGGTGCCTCTATGGAGTGGGAGTGGGCATGCTTGAACCACAGTGTAGCCTCTAAGGAGTTGGGGGGCATGCTGGGAACAGTGGTGCCTCTGTGGAGTGGGAGGGGGGGGCATGATGGGAGCATAATATGGAGTGGTGCTGGGGGCAGAGGTTAGAGGGGTATGGGGGACAACAAGCATGCAGTCACAGAAGCTACAAGCATAGCAGGAACTCACAAGCTGGCAGCTGCTGCAGTAGTCACAGGATGTATTCCCAGCCAGTAATCCGATCCTCCAGCTTCCTGCACTGAGGTGCCTCTTCTCTTCTCTGTGTATGGTGAAAGCTGCACCCAGAGCCATGCTTCTCTGCCTCGGCTCTTCCCACCATGTGAGCTCCACACACAACATCCGAGCAGCTGATCACTTCCTCCCCACTGATTTCCTGTGTGGCTGTGTCGGGACTCGGAAGGGAGGTGAGAAGGACAAACAGCTGCTGTGGCCCTGCGGATTTGTGCACGGAGATCTCTCTGCCTGACTGAGCCCGGGGGGTTTCTGGCTTGCTATCTGTGTAGCCCCAGCGGCGTGAGAGATCTCCGTGCAGGCGCAGCTGCTGTGTCCCTCCTTGCAGACTGACTGGCCACTGTAACAGCGCTGCCACTCCTCCCCAGACTCCTCTCTGTAGCCGCCCGCTGGCTGCAAACACACACGGACAGGCAGCAGTGTGCACAGCGGGCGGCTGTGGTTGAAACTGTGAACGGTCTGTGGAAACTGTGGGGATAGGAAATGGCAGAGGCGGCTCCCCACCCGCCCCAAACATTCTGGCGCCCTAGGAACCAGCCTCGGGTGCCTTTCCCTAAATCCGGCCCTGTGTGCAAACAGTCTAACGCGGCTTAGCCGCGTAGAACGCACAGCATGCAGCACTTTGCTGCGTTACAATGTAACGCAACGTGGGCAGTGTGAACAGCCCACTTGTGTTACATTGCTGTGCGTTGGGGGAGCGTTACAGGCTGCACTAACGTGCGCCTGTAACGTCCCTGTGTGCAAGAAGCCTTAACCATCAATTTTTCAAATGATTTCCCATTCACCTCTATGAATAAAAAATTGTTCCAAAAACAATCAGAAATCAGATTGACATGTTGGTAATAATAGATCTGACAGTAAATCTGTCAGAAAATTGCATGTTGTGTACCTAGCACAAACTTAAAATTAACAGATAAAACCATCTGACTGATTTTCAAAGTACTGGAAAAGTTGAGACTCAAGGCCCCCCCCCCCCCCTCATTTATCTGCTAATTCATAAGTTTGCCTTTCCTGACCTGACCAGCATTATAAGATAGGGCCCGTTTCCACTATCGCGAATCTGCATGCAGATTCGCACAGCCAATACAAGTGGATGGGCCTGTTTCCACTTGTCAGTTTTCCTGAGCGTTTTTCTGTGCATGACTTTTCTGCACGGCAGAGCCCTCAGAATTTGCCTGCGTGTGGAATGCATGCAAATCGCTGCTAATGTATTTAATAGGGAAATCGCCTGCGGCTTTGGTATGCGAATTGTCATGCGAATTCGCATGGAAATCAATGAAAATGCACACCGGCACTGCCATGGTTAAATTCGCATACAGCGTCATTCATGCGAATTCGCACGAAAATTTGCATACAATTGCATACATCGAGTATAATCCCACTTACCGTATATACTCGCATACAAGCCGAATTTTTGACCCCCAAAAAGGGGGTCAAAAGTTGGGGGGTCGGCTTGTATGCGAGTCTTCCCTGGTGGTCCGCGGCCCCCGCTACCCCCTCCCGCCGCCGCTGCTATTACCTGCAGCGGCTTCCTCTTCCCCGGCACTTCCTCTTCCCCGCTCTGCGCTCTCATGCCCGTATGAAGAGATCACAGCAGTGCGCCCGGCGCTGCTGCTGTGACGATGCAGGGGGCAGGAAAGAGCGGTTCCCCTGGTAACGGCGATACAGATCGCCGCTACAGGGAGCCGCGCTCTTTCCTGCCCCCTGCATCGTCACAGCAGCAGCGCCGGGCGCGCTGCTGTGATCTCTTCATACGGGCATGAGAGCGGGGAAGAGGAAGCGCCGGGGAAGAGGAAGCCGCTGCAGGTAATAGCAGCGGCGGGAAGGGGGTGAGCAGGGCACTATACTGGCCACTACCTGCCTACACTGGGTACTATACTAGCTATACCGGGGCACTACCTACCTAAACTGGGCACTATACTAGCTAAACTGGGCACTTTACTAGCTATACTGGGGCACTACCTACCTATACTGGGGCACTACCTACCTATACTGGGGCGCTATACTGGGAATTATACTAGCTAAACTGGGCACTTTACTAGCTAAACTGGGCACTATACTAGCTATACTGGGGCACTATACTGGCTATACTGGGGCACTATACTGGCTATACTGGGGCACTACCTACCTATACTGGGGTACTACCTACCTATACTGGGGCACTACCTACCTATACTGGGGCACTACCTACCTATACTGGGGCACTATACTAGCTATACTGGGAACTATACTAGCTAAACTGGGCACTTTACTAGCTAAACTGGGCGCTATACTGGGGCACTATACTAGCTATACTGGGCACTATACTAGCTATACTGGGGCACTACCTACCTATACTGGGCACTATACTGGCTAAACTGGGCACTATACTAGCTATACTGGGGCACTACCTACCCTTACTGGGCACTATACTAGCTATACTGGGACACACTGGGGGGATCACGCGGCCAGCATTTCCTACCCCCGGCTTATATGGGGGTCAATCATTTTTCCCTGGTTTTTCATGGAAAAGTTGGGGGGTTGGCTTATATGCGGGTCGGCTTATATGCGAGTATATACGGTAAATACATTTTCTAACATTTTTTTCTAATTCCTAAACATGATAAATACAACAGGTTTTCCTTACAGCTAATATGCATTCGGCTAAATATTTACCCAGCTCATAAAAAACATGCAGTACTTCAATATACCGTAAATTATTTTGCCAGGTAATTGTGGCCAGTCCCTTCTTTCCATAGAAGCAGCTGGAGAGGAAAAAAAAACAACGGTGTGCTTTTACTCACGCTGTGCGCTGCTTTCCTAAATGAACCAGTTGCTGTATCGTGGTGGTTGGACAGCCTGACATGTGTACAGATTGGTATTATTGGGGCACTCAGGCTGTAACTGGCAGAGATGTAAACAGTGTTCCCCTCCATGTGACATATTTTCCTACAGCCAAACCACCTCTTACCTGCGCTGCCTAAGACAACATCCATTTCCTCCAGCCCCCTGAATGCTGCAGGCTTCTAATAGACATTTCTGGGTAGAGAGCATGTTGCCTCATCAAGGTCGCTACACGAATCGAAATGTACAATTTACAACCAGCCGCAGCTTTCTTCTAATGTTGTGTTGTTCCAGCCTGTAATTTCATTGCTGGTTTTTCCCTTTTTGCAGACTCAGCTGTAGCGCTTTGTGGCCGTTATTGAAATGATATTTCACCTGACATTTGGCGGCTTTCCCATGAATCTTTTGCCCCGCGATCCTATTGAATTATGGGTTTTGTCACCATCGATTGGAAACCGTCACATATTGTACAGTGTAAAGTATTGGCCTTAACCTTGTCGCCTGTGTGACACATTAGCGCAGCCTATGTTTTCTGGATCTGGTCGTTTTATTTCACATAAAATGATATTTCATATAAAAGGTTGCCCTTCCTGCCCTTTAGTTGACCCCATTTGCTTTCATGGACACAGGAAATCACGATCTTCTATTGTTCCCTGTAGCTTTTTTTTTTCTCTTCCTTTTATTATTTAAATAAAGCTGTCATAGTGAAGAGTGATTTGTAATAATCAGACTTGGAAAGGCTTGCGCTGTGATATGTTATCAGCTTCGGATAGCTGTTTCTCCTGTTATTTCATTGTCACTCTTGCTCCGTGTCTAGCTGAAAGGCAGCTCCTAATGAGTTATTTTATGGCTTGTCTGACTTCATGGCTGCCTGCTAACAAATTTTTTTTTTCCTGCAGTCCGTTTTGACATTCTATTGGCAGTTTAAAGTGCAAATACACTAAGGGCTCTTTCACACTTGGACGTTGCGTTAGATGCGACGTTAAGGTCGCATAACGTGTCTCTAACGCAACGCATGTTAGCTTTGAAGTTGGACGTTATATTGAGCCGCGTTATGCCTCTCTTCATGCGTCCGTGATGCGTACTTTTTGATGCATACTATCGGACGAAAACGGCGCATGCGGCAAAATAAAGAAAAAAAAAAGTACTAAGCATGTGCAAACATCCGAACACAACCACATACGAGAATAACGTACAGCACGCTGCACTTTCATTTACCATGCTGCGTTATACTCCAACGCAACGTGGGCACTGTGAACAGCCCATTGATATTTCATTGCTGTGAGTTAGGCTGCGTTACAGGCTGCTCTAACGTGCGCTTGTAACGTACCACTGTGAAAGCAGCCTTAGGGTGCATACACACATCAGACCATAGTCTTTGGAAAATGAAAGATCAGACCAATTTTACCCCCTTCCATGTAGTATGAGAGCCATACCTACACAGTCTATTCTATGGAGCTGAACTCCCCATCAGACAGAAATCTTTGCAAGATGCTGCACACAAAGATGCTGTAGACATTCAACAGATCAGTATCTGCAAAAGATCTGTTCCTGCAAAAGATCTGTTCCTGCAAAATGCATTCATAGTCTATGATATCTGCAGATACACACCTTGTTTAACGGACATTCATCTGCAGATCAGACAATCTGTAGATCTGAAGATCCATCCTGATCTGCAGATGAATGACTGTTAAAAAAGGTGTGTATAATGATCTGCAGATATCATAGACTATGTGAAAAAAAATTGAGATCCCTTGTTCTCTCTCTTGTGTCCTGCACCCAACAAGGATTTATGAGATTTTCTTTTTCTTTCTCCTCTTTTTCTTTTTCCTACCATGGCTTTCTCACTGCACAATTTAGAAACCACATGGAATACTAGGCTGGAGGCACTGTTTGGTGAGGTGACTGATGCTGTCAAGGCTGAGCCTATTCCCAAGCCATTTCGTGATTTGTGCAATAGATATAAGGAATTATACAAAACATACACCAGTCTTTGGTGGAATATCCATAGTTTACAAATGTATATAAAAGAAGGTATCTATCCTCGCGGTTTGCGAGTTCAAATCTTCCCCTCGTGGGAAGCGGACTTCCAATTTAAAGAGAAATGGGAATGCGGCTTGGGAAAATGCTCTGTTATTATTTTAAATATGCTCATTGAACATGACCAATTGCTATTGGAAAAAACCAAAACTGAAATTTCAGTGGTCCAAACAGATTTGAAAAGTTTTGACGAATCCAAATTAGTCCAACCCTTCTTGAACAAATTCAAGGGGGAATTGGAGGATTTTGAAAAATGCATAAGTAATGGAAAGAAAAATAAATATGGTAGAGATCGCAAAGATTTTGATGATGGACAGGCATATAGATGGAAACACCGTGGTAATGGACGGGGACGCCCCAAAAAACCACGTGGTGGAGGATCAGGTAATCCAAGTGGGGGTAACAGACCCAGACCAAAACCTGATAAGCCCACTAATTCTAATCCTAGTAGTGGCCCCCAGGGTGACAGTGCTAGATATTTTGATGAGAATCATTCAGAAATAGACACACAGTGATTTTTTTTATCCGAAGCAAGTGGGGCCGAAAGTGAAACAGAAGGGGTGGTAGGAGGTCAGGCAGGCACAGAATCACGGATACAAACAGCCCAGGGGGCCTCAGTAGCACACAATCTACGAAACAAAACCAATCAGACCAAGAAATTGAATCGACTAAATTAAGGATCATTAATCTGTCTGATTATCAACTTTAGTGAGGCAGAGAGTTCAGTTTTGGAGCGGGGGCTCACTTTTTCACCCACGGCCCCTTTGGATAAATTTACAGTCCTTTAAGGACCTCTTTCTTTTTTGTAGAAAGCTGGTATTGCATAAAATGTTTTTTCCAGTACACTCCAGGACAGGTACACTTTGAGACTTGGCTCCTCCCAGAAACAGGAAACATCCCAGAGCCTCCCTATAAATTAAAAATGGAACCGGAGGTCAGGCAGTATAGGATGTTTCCTGTTCCAGAAACATGCCTCTCTAAGTGTACAGCTGTCCCGGAGAGCCTGGGGGGCTAGGGGCGAGTGGTGCACGCAGCGTTTTTTCTGGGAGGCTGGGTTATCAAAAGTACCCATTTAGCTTACCCAGGTCCCTGCAGCAGACTCACTTTTTTTCCTGGGGAAGAGAGAGAGCTTGCGGGAGGGCCGCTCCGAGGACGCAGTGTGGCAGGAGGCTTTCAGCCGGGCGGTGGACGCCGGATTGTGCGGGCAGAGGCCGCATGTGGAGCACTTCCGGGTCCGGAGTCAGTTTCCGGGGCAGATGACGTCACCGCATGCGCGCTGACTGAAGAGGAGCGGCCTGTTAGCGTCCCAGCACCACAATCTCCTCGTGGCAATGGAGGAGACACAGGAGCCGCCGAAGGGAGAGCGGTAGGGTGCTGGGATGGGGCTGGGGCTGTGTTTTGCCAGCGGGAAGCGGTGTATGGTCCTCGCCTATTCATCTGACTACGGTGCAGTATGAAGTGCAATTGTTTTGTAATATCAGCATGTGGTTTCTTGACTTAAACTTTGGAATATGCTGTTCATGCACTGTGGGCATTTTGTTTTTATGCATGTTTGACTGATATCCTGTAAATTGTTTGCCAGCAATACTTTAACTGATCTGGTGGATAACATTATATGAACAGGAGTTTCTTCACTGTTGGTTATGGGATATCATGCATTTAATCACATATAGGTTTGTTTCTTTATATTTCAGACTAACCCAGGCGATTCGGTGCCTAGGCCCAGTCATAAGCAGTGCCCTGCATGTAGTAAAAAATTAGATACTAGTTAGAAGAAGAAATTTCTATGCCAGCATTGTCTATCTAAAGCAGTAAAGGAGGATGGAGGTTCTACTAAAGAATTAATAAACTCTTTTAGGAAAGAATTGAAGGATACTTTAAAAGACTTTAAAAGCTTCATTATCAGTGCCGGCAGTATCTCAACAGCCTGAAGGGCCTCAGCAGGTTCAGATACAAACACTGTCTAAGACTCAAACACAAGCACAACCTCAGGTGCAGTTTCAGTCTCAAATACAGTCCCAGGCACAAGCACAGCCACAGGGTCAGGCACAAGTGCAGGAACAATCAGTGGTGGAACACATACATAAAAAAGCATCTAGAAAATCTAATCGGGTGGTGGAGTCAGATGAAGAAAATGAACCATTAAGTGTTTACGATTCTTCGGCGGAGTCTTATATGTCACAGGATGGGAATAGTCAGGAGAAGCCATCTCGATTTAAATTTCCAGTATCAGAGACAGAGATGTTATTGGAAGCAATATATGAGGAATTACAAATCAAAAAGTCAAAACCCACTGAATTATCCGTTCATGATAGGCTATATGAAGGAATGGAGTCCATGGAGGATTTAGTATTTCCAATACATCAATCCACAAAAAATATGATTAGCAGCCAGTGGAAGAATCCTGATAGGAAACTTTTTATGTCTAGAGGATTTAAGAGACGGTTTCCCTTTTCCGAGGACGATTGTAAAAATTGGGATAAGTCACCTAAACTAAATGCAGCTTTTTCACAGGTGGACAGAGATGACGAATTGGCTTTTGAGGACTTGGGTCACTTAAAAGACCAATCTGACAAAAAGATGAATTTGCGCTTAAAAAGTTGTGGCCTGCGATTTGTACAAATTTCAGGCCGGCAACGGCAATTACCTGTGTTATCAGAGTACTGGGTCTGTGGATGTCCCAGTTGCGGGAGAATATAGTTGCTGAGACTCCTAAAGATCAATTACTGAACTCTATGACGGTAATGGACAAAGCAGTATCTTACATTACCGACGCAATATCAGAGTCAGTAAGAATTACGGCCAGAGCTGCGGGTATTCTCAGTGTGGCTAGACGTCATCTATGGCTAAAAACCTGACAAGGTAGTATGTCTTCAAAGAATAGGGTGGTATCAATGCCGGTAGTGGGGGATACACTGTTTGGGCCGGAACTAGAGCAAATTCTAGAACGTACAGCTGACAGGAAAAAGTCGTTTCCCAGAAAGAAATCACAGGTTCAAGGGAAGCGTCCTTTTCGAAAAGACCCACAAAACTTTAAGAACTTTAAAACAAGATTTCAAACCAAAAAAAGAGACTGGCCTTTTTCGAAAGGTCAGAAGAGGCAGGACTCGACAGTTAGGAATCCTGCAACCCAATTTAAACAGTGACATAATTCCGGTGGGAGGAAGGTTGGGCTACTTCCTAACACATTGGAGAGAAATGTCAGACAGCCCATTTATTATCAATACGATAAAAGACGGTTATCACATAGTATTCCAAAAGATCCCACCATCAAGATTTGTGATAACCAAGAATTTGATATCCTCGGTCCATCAGGAGGCCATACACTCAATAATACAGGATATGTTGGAGAGGAAGGTTGTATCGGTAGTGCCAGTGGATCAAAGGAGGAAAGGTTTTTATTCAAAAATCTTTCTGGTTCCAAAACCGTCGGGAAAATTCAGATTGATTCTGAATTTAAAACCGATCAATCCTTTCATAAAATACGAAAAGTTTCGTATGGAATCAATTCACTCGATCAGGAATCTTTTAATTCCGGGAGGATTTATGCTCAGCATAGATTTAAAAGACGCGTACTGGCACATTCCGATAGAACTGGAATCTCAAAAGTTTCTGAGGTTCGCTGTCCAGACGGGAAGCGGAATACAACATCTACAGTTCCGATGCCTCCCGTTTGGGATTACTTCTGCTCCAAGGATCTTTACAAAGGTCATGGCAGAAGTAGTCGCAGCACTGCACAAAAAGGGGGTACTAATAGTCCCCTATCTAGACGACCTATTAATTATTGCAAAATCAAAGCAAAATTTGATAGGACACAGGGAAACAGCGTTGCAGGAACTTCAGTTAGCCGGCTGGTTAGTCAGCGAAGAAAAATCGCAGCTACAGCCCACTCAGGAAATCCAGTTTCTCGGATTTATCATAAATTCGATAGACCAAAAGTTATATTTATCAAAGGAAAAGATCCTAAAGATTATAAACGAGATAAATCAATTCATGACACTTCAGGTGATATCCTTGAGGCAGATCATGTGGTTGCTGGGCCTTCTGACGTCATCTGCGCCGGCAGTACAGTGGGCAATGATGCACGTCAGAATTTTGCAGGCCTGGCTGTTAGACAACTGGAACAAAGATCCACATTCGTTAGACCAATTAATAAAAGTAGAGGACGAAGTAAAAATAGATCTTCAATGGTGGTTGGCAGTGAGCAACCTAGAGATAGGAAAATTATGGAGATTTCCGATACAAAAAATTCTGACCGCAGATGCAAGTGCAGTCGGTTGGGGGGCACATGTGGACTCTTTTCAGACACAGGGCATTTGGGATCAGTCAATGGCCAGAAGTTCTTCCAATTTCAGAGAGTTGTATGCGGTAAAGATGGCAATCATCAGCATGATGCATATGTTACAGACCACTCACGTTCAAGTACGAACGGACAATTCCACGGTGGTGGCCTACATCAACCGTCAAGGGGGAACAAAGTCAAAAAGACTGTTGCAGTTGGCGTTAGAAATTCTTAAGATTGCAGAAAAGAAATTTCTATCTTTAACGGCAGTACATTTGAAGGGGACATTGAATGTTCTAGCCAACCAGTTAAGCAGACAACAAATCTCCAATATGGAGTGGAGTCTAAACGACAGAATTTTCGATCAGTTGGTGATCAGATGGGGTCGTCCTCACGTAGATTTATTTGCGAACAGGAGGAACAAAAAATGCAGTAATTTCTACTCTCTGAATATGATGGACAATCCATTAGGAATAGATGCTCTGTCGCAGGACTGGAACAAGCCATTGATGTATGCATTCCCACCTCTGAATCTGATGGCCCTAGTGTTACAAAAATTGTTAAGGTCAACCGGAACAATGATGTTAATTGCTCCAGATTGGCCCAGAAGGTCATGGTACCCCTTGCTGCTGGCTCTCTCGGTGGATCCTCCATGGAGACTGCCAGTAGCGAAGGATATGATTCTCTGTCAGGGACAGCCTATCCAACAAGCAACTACGTGGAAGCTAACAGCATGGCTACTGAGGAAGCAGTCCTTAGAACCAAAGGGCTGTCTTCAAGAGTGATTACAACACTGCTAAACAGCAGAAAACGTAATACTAGATTAATTTACCAGAAATACTGGAAAACATATAATTTATGGTTACAAACGTCAAACTTCAAATCCACAGAAATCGCTTCCATTCTAGAATTTTTACAGGAAGGCGTGGATAAGGGGCTGGCTTTGAGCACGATAAAAGTCCAAATTTCAGCCCTATCGTTTTTTTTTGATAAAAAGTTAGCGACGGATCCGCTCGTTATACGGTTTGTTAAGTCAATTGAAAGAAGTAAACCAATTTTGGTTAAAAATTTTCCCAGATGGGATTTACCTTTTGTTTTACAGTCTCTTTCATCTGATTTTTTTACGGAGAAAGATTCCTTACGTATTTCTACGTTAAAGACAGTATTTCTGGTAGCCATTACCTCTGCGAGAAGGGTTAGTGAGCTACAAGCGTTATCTTGCAGACAGCCGTTTTGTTCTTTTTATGAGGATAGGGTAGTGTTAAGAACAAGTCAGGAATTTCTTCCTAAAGTAAGTGATATTTACCATAGAACACAGGAGATTATACTACCATCATTCTATACAAACCCTAAAACGAAGGAAGAAGTAAGATGGCATAGACTGGATGTTAAAGAAAACCTATTAGCATACCTGGACAAAGTGAAAGAGTTTAGGAAGACGGAATCTTTGTTTGTAAACTTTTCAGGTAAACATAAAGGAGCTAAAGCTTCAGCCACAACGATAGCCAGATGGATCAAAGATTGTATAAGAGAAGCTTATAGAGCCGCAGGGAGAGACCCACCTTTAGACTTAAAAGCTCACTCTACAAGGGCAGCTGCTACGACATGGGCCTATAGGCAGGGAATATCGCCTTTGGACATCTGTAAAGCTGCAACGTGGAAGAGTCTCAACACCTTCATGAAACATTACAAGCTTGACCGACTATCTGCAAAGGATCAAAGCTTTGGGAGAACTGTCCTGGAGGCAGTAAACCCGCCCTAAGGTGTGTGTAAACGTATTTTCTTGTTTATCATCTCAAAGTGTACCTGTCCTGGAGTGTACTGGAAAAACCACATGTTAGCTTACCTGCTAACGGTATTTTTAGTCACTCCAGGACAGGTAGGGGTACCCACCCTTTCAATGGGGAAATAATGTATCTAATGTACATATGATTTTAATATCTGTATATTCACGATCTTGTAAATGGAATGGTTGTGTTTTATATAGTATGTAGAAACATGAGGTTAGGTTTGTTCCTGTTACTTGTCATTATACTGCCTGACCTCCGGTTCCATTTTTAATTTATAGGGAGGCTCTGGGATGTTTCCTTTTTCTGGGAGGAGCCAAGTCTCAAAGTGTACCTTTCCTGGAGTGACTAAAAATACCGTTAGCAGGTAAGCTAACATGTGGTTTCACGCTCACCAACGGACTATATTGATTTGGGTCTGGACATTAACGATCGTGAGATTTTTGAGATTTTGGTTGACCTTTTGCAGGAAAATGAGCCTTCACATGCATCCCAGTTTTATCGACCCCCTTTGAAAATTGTCCGGCAGTAAAAATATTTTTAGATCTAATGTGTGAAGAGATCAGAACCTTGAAGATTACCCTCTTAAAGAGAACCCGAGGTGGGTTTGAAGAATATTATCTGCATACAGAGGCTGGATCTGCCTATACAGCCCAGCCTCTGTTGCTATCCCAAACCCCCCTAAGGTCCCCCTGCACTCTGCAATCCCTCATAAATCACAGCCACGCTGCTGACAAACAGCTTGTCAGAGCTGGCTGTGTTTATCTCTATAGTGTCAGTCTGCTGCTCTCCCCGCCTCCTGCAGGACTCCAGTCCCCGCCTGCATCCCTTCCCTCCCTGCTGATTGGAGGGAAGGGACGGGGGCAGGGATCGGAGCTATGCAGGAGGCAGGGGAGAAGCTGAGACTGACACTACAGATGTAAACACAGCCTCACAGCACGGCTGTGATTTATGAGGAATTGCAGAGTGCAGGGGGACTTTAGTGGGGTTTGGGATAGCAACAGAGGCTGGGCTGTATAGGTAGATCCAGCCTCTGTATGCAGATAACATTCTTTAAACACACCTCGGGTACTCTTTAAAAGATGGGAATATTACTAAAAAAGAACGTTATGCTTTAACAAATTTAGCAAAGAATAAAACCCTTATAATAAAAGAGGCAGACAAGGGGGGCAATATTGTTATTTGGCCAGAGGAGATGTACCGCTCGGAAGCATTACGACAACTTAATAATAGATTGTACTATTGCCGACTGCCTTCTGATCCAACTGAAGTATACAAGAGCAAGTTGGACAGGATTCTGTTGAATGGGGTTAGGAACAACATGATTTCTCCAAAAGAACTTATGTTTCTGACAGTGGATAAGCCAGTGATCCCCACGCTATACCTATTACCAAAGATACATAAAAACATCTCCTGTCCACCGGGAAGGCCCATTGTGTCAGGAATCGGAGGTTTGACTGAAAAATGCTGCACATATGTGGACGTGCACCTGCAACCGCATTTGATCGACAGGTGGATTTCCTGGACCTCCGATTAACAATGGGGGAGGACAACCATAATCATTTCAATTTATTTCGTAAACTAACAGCAACCAATAGCTTATTACACTTCCAAAGTTGCCACAAACCAGACCAAAAGATCAACCTTCCAACTGGTCAATTTCTCCGATTGAGAAGGAATTGTTCGGAGCATGAGGACTTTCAACAACAAGCCCATAATTTAACACAGCGTCTACGAGATAGAGGATATCCCAGGAAGGGGAGAACAGCAGGCTTACATGTGGCTGTCCTGGAAAGCATAAGGATCGGCTCCAGAGGGGGTGATGTGACCAAGCGTTTGCTTCAAAAAGAACTAAGATGGATTTATCAAATGGGGAGCAGAGCCCCAGAGGTCTAAATGAGGAATTCTCCTTTAAATCATTTCTTGGATCCTTTGGAATCTAAGAAGCATGCTCACGGCCATCCCAACACACTGGATTGATGACCCCCATTGTTTGGACATCTATAGAAGAATACCTGGTGAACACTTCCCTGATCTGCGCTATATATTTTCTCTGCAGTTTAGAATCTTTGAAGACATTATCATGTGACACTGTGAATAGTGCCTCTCATTTATGTAGTGAATGGACGCTGGAGTTATGTGCCCACTGCATATCTCTGTCATGTTCTTTATCTCCATCATTTTATATATATATTTTTTGACAGCATTTTCCCTTATCTTGCAGTGGTAACAGTAATGCATTTCGTGTAAAATTATTTTGCCTTATGTATATAAATCCTTGTTCAAATTTAATATTATGACATACTGTATTGGCTTTTTTTGCATATTTTGTCAAAATGTTTTTTTAAATTATTGCTTGGGCTGTATGGACGCATTATTTACTTAATATGCCTCTAAATACCTGTTTTACGTAGTGAGGATACTTCAGATAGGTTGCACAGGTGCATTGGGGAACATACAGTCCCGAATTGCGCTCCAGCAACAAGGGGACGCGGACTTCCGTGTCTCCTACTTGATACCCATGACGTCGTATGCACACGGCGGCATCCCCGCCTTGTTGTGCGTTCCACCTCCATGATGGATGGTACGCGCATGCGGCTTGTCCGCATGCTTCATGCCACCTCCCACCTACGTATAACATACACACAAGGCTTTACTTCCGCATATGCCGCGCTATTCACTGCCCATTAAAATTAGCCGCCCAATCAGCGGGCTGCTTTCTCCGCGATTTTTAGCTCTTAAGCAATTGTCTACCCACTATGCACCGCTCCTGAGGAAGTGGTCTTTTTTGAACCACGCCACTCGTGGAGCGTCTTGTGTGCCTCCCTCCACCCTGACTTTATGGCTGCCTCCAACTACCACCCCGGGTCATGTATGTATACCCCGTTGTACACAGGTAGCTCCTGATCTCTATATGCACTGTTACACATCATATATATTTGCAACCTCTCATGGTTTATGAGCATATTGCTACACTTTAGCACTTTCCTGATTCTTCCTTCACTTTTGTCATAATGGAGGTCTTTCATTGATGTTTTTTGTCACTCCCAGTTTTCAGAGTCCTTGCTCAGACCCGGGTCATATATACTCAATGGTGGGCTCAATTTCATGAGCCCATTTTGAGTTATTTTCTTGGTAGCCATAGGGGTTTACTTATGATATAGGAGGTGAGGCATTTGTGATTTTCTTTCCACATAATATTGTATTGTGGTCATTTGCTAAGGATAGCATTTGTTTTAGATGTTTTTATAATGTTTATACAGAATGTTCAATAAAGCTTTGTTATACTCATAACTGGTGGTGCAGCATTTATGCAGGATTGCTTCTTGTTACTTTTTCCACAGATATCATAGACTATGGCCCAGTGCACACCAAAAACCGCTAGCAGATCCGCAAAATGCTAGCAGATTTTGAAACGCTTTTTCTTCTTTTTCTGCAGCGTTTCAGCTAGCATTTTGCGGTTTTGTGTAGCGGTTTTGGTGTAGTAGATTTCATGTATTGTTACAGTAAAGCTGTTACTGAACAGCTACTGTAACAAAAAACGCCTGGCAAACCGCTCTGAAGTGCCGTTTTTCAGAGCGGTTTGCGTTTTTCCTATACTTAACATTGAGGCAGAAATGCCTCCGCAATCCAAAATCTGCAGCAGCCCGGGAGTATGCGTTTCTGCAAAACGCCTCCTGCTCTGGTGTGCACCAGCCCATTGAAATACATTACTCTAGCAGATCCGCACCCGCAAGCGGATCGCAAACCGCAGCTGAACCGCTCTGGTGTGCACTAGGCCTATGAATGGATCTTTTTCAGGAACTGATCTTTTGCAGATACTGATCTTTTGAATGTGTACAGCATCTTTGTGTGCAGCATCTTGCAAAGATTTCTGTCTGATGGGGAGTTCAGCTCAATAGAAAAGCCTGAGAAGGTATGGCTCTCATACTACATGGAAGGGGGTAAAATTGGTCTGATCTTTCATTTTCCAAAGACTATGGTCTGATGTGTGTATGCACCCTTACTGTACCCCCATTTGATACTAAATCCCCCCCCCCTCCTCCTATAACCCAGGATCCCCCATCTGGGCTGCCAATAGGGCATCACAGGGATTCTGGGGCTTACCATGAAGCAAACTGAAGCACATGAAGGCGCTTATCAGACATTTGACCAGAGCTGCAAGTTCTGAGGGCAATGTTTGCTGGTGTAATATAGATTCTGAATGTACACAGACATTGTCTCTCACACAGACCCCCTAACCTCCCCCACCCCCATTGTGAATGCATCTTCTCATTAGTATTCACTTCAGTAGCCTCCCCTCGGACCCCTCCCCACCTGCAGTGCTGAGACTGAGGGTAAGGTATCCGCTCCAGACTCCTTAGCTTTTTTTTCAAATGTGTACATGTGATTCCACTAGTGTGTAGAAGATATGTGGTCTAAGGGGAGCAAAGAAAGGTTAATATATTATAGCCTGATCTGCTCCTTCCTGCTGTGTTTACAGCTCTAAATCAAGCTGATAAAGAGTTAAGAGATGAAAAGGAATTCAGGACAGGTAGACAGTGAGTGAGGGATACAGGCTGTGAATGTTGTATGCAGGGGCGGTGCCAGGTGGGTGCTGAAGCACCCCCTAAAATCCTCCAAGCACCCTATTAGCACCCCCTAAAAAAAACAGGTGCTGATTTAATTTTTTTTTTTTTTGCCGTACAGCGCCGCTCTGTTGCTTTAATTTTTCCCAGGCACTAGCCCAGCCCCAGCCCTGTCTAGCACGCCACTCACGCTGCTGTGCTCTGTTCAGGCTCCCCCTTGCTGTGTGCTCCGCGGCGATTGACGTCAGACGTTTCCGTGACGTGACGTCACTTGGCCAGGCAGCATAAAACTGCGCACGCCGTGTGGTGTCGGCGTGGTGATGGTGGAGCCGTGGGTGTGAGGAGAGGGGGAGTGCGGAGACGAGAGCCGTGCAGCGAGAGACCGTCAGTCAGAGCCTGGACTGGAGACAGAGTGGGGAGGTCTGGAGTCGGAGAGAGGAGAGCCAGTCCCATTGTGTGAGTGAGAGAGGCCCAGTTCAGCGCGGGCATCGGGTGGGGGGGGGTTGGGGCCCCTTTTGCTGCGTCATCATCATTGCCTGCCGGCGCTACCTGGGCCTGGCTAGGCTGGCTCACACTCTAATCCTGTCAGTGTAATGTCCATACTATATTTATATAGCAGTAACATCTTATCAAGCACTTTACACAGTACATAGTCAGGTTCTCGGAGAAGCTCACAATCTAATCCAACCATACTCTTATATCCTACCATAACATTATGTATTTATAGAGCACTGGAATATACTCCAGCACTTTACCACGCCCCTCTTTTTGGCCATGTCCCTCTTTTTTGGCCAAGCCCCCAAAAATGTGTGCGCTGCAAAACCTAGCCTCCCTTCAAAATTATTCAGCACCTGCATAGCACCCCCCCCCCCCCAAAAAAAAAATAAATCCTGGAGCCACCGCTGTATGTATGGATTCTGTGTGTTTGCATTTTGTGTGCTCTATACAGTAGGTACAGATAGCTGTGCTTTTTTTTTGGATCTGAGGGCTCATGCACACTTATAATGCACATGTGAATGCATTGTCCCTCAGGCATTTTGAGACTCTCCCTGTACTCTTGAAAATGAGTTCATTTTCAGTTGCAAACAGCCCAGAAACACAAGAGATGAGAATGACCGTTGTAAAAATTAGTCTTGCACATGGTAATGTAGAGGATAGAAATGCATGTTAATATTAGTTTCACATGTACTTGTACATCACATGGCATGTGAAGTGCATCAAAGCTGCCTGGGGACTCTGTATATATAGGGTGCTTACTACTATGTTTGTGCCAGGTAGGAAAAAGTATAGAATCTGCCCTGGGCCCAGCAAATTGGTGCCTGGCTCTGACTGTCCTTACTGATGTGTGCTGGGGGGTGAGGGGTTGCTTTTCAGCACCACATCAATGTTACAGATGATGAAAAGGTTTGTGTCTTAGGCCTTTTAAGAGCTTTTTTTCTGCAAATTGTGATTTGGCATGAGGGGAGCCCAGTAGGTTTGCCCAGTTTGAGGCCCAGTAATTTCTGATAGCGTCCCTGTCCCATAGCTTTAAAAGGAAACATCTATATCCCTTTGTTTAGGTTCCCTTTAAAGTAAGACTGCAATGAGGAAGAGGGGAGTTAGATGCTTACCTCAGTAGTTGGAGGCCTTTAGATGGCCCAGAAGCTTCCTGGATCCTCATGGAGCCCTCCACGCTAGCATAGGGTCACCCTTCATCTTCTGGTTGCAGAAGCATGCCCAGTCAGCATCTGGACTGGGCATGCACCAGAAATGTCAGCTTATGCCCAGTAGAACAAAGTCACTCATGCTAAGAGTACACAAAGCACTTCATTCTACCTTACTTGTGCATTCCTGGTCTGCATGTGCATATCTATAGCCATGAGCGTAACCAGAAGAAACCTAATGGACAAGCTTTGGTGAAATAAGTAAAGAGGGACCTTGCACTCGAATGGTGGACTGTAGAAGAATCTAGGAAGCCTCCGGAGCATCCAGAAGCGTCCCACTACTTTGGTAAGTATGTAGTATTAATATTTTCTATCTTTAGGGTTGTTTTTTTTAACAATGTTGTCAGCAAACATCCAAGTCATTGCATTGGCATAGCTACCCTTCCTTTTTGGAGTGGCCATGGTACTTGTGTGGGATGCAGAGCAGAAATTGCTGGGATGTAACAAAAAAAGTGGTGGGGTCCAAAGAAATAATGGTGAGGTGTTATCTGGCAGCTGCTTTATTTCTCTCAGTTCATATATCTTTTAAAAAACTTTCATTTCACTTATTCCTGACAGCACCTTGATCTATGGCAATTTGGGAGCTTATGTAAAGCACATTAGTCAAACCGCTCAATGCATAGCTGTGCTATGCGTGCAATGCCCCATATGCAATTTGCATAAACCCTGATAACTATATATGTGCTGTGTGCGCATGTAAATTTTACAACTGTTTAGTAAATTTGCCCTTTGGTGCCTTATTAAAGGGTAACTACACTAAGAAAAACTTTCTTTTTTTTCCTGAGACTCCCTATTACCCAATCCAGCATAACTTCTCCTGCTGCTGGACCTGAAATACTTCCATTGGTGGCTGCAGTACATTTGAACTGGGCATGCATGGGTCTCTTCCATGCATGCTCACTGGAAGCAAGCATTTGCACATAAGCAGTTGCTTCACTTGGACATGTGTAGTAGAGAGCTCATGTATGCCAAGTTCAGATGCACCGGCTATGCATGACATGTGAGCTGATGCATGCTCAGTGCACAGGAGCTCATGCAGGGGCACAGCTGACTGGATCCTGCTTGGATAACCCTGCAGGAGTGGTGAAAATGGACATTTTTTTTTCAGAGTTCTCCATAAGTAAAAATACAAACCACCATATGTGTGTGTTTTTGTTTTTTTTTTTTGTTTTTTTTCTTTTTTTTTTCTTTACATGTGTGAGCTCAGGTTTGCTTAAAGAGACTCTGAAGTCTCCCTAAAATTAGATTTTTATTTTAAAAACCTCATTAACATTATAGTCTCTCTTAAAATGCAGCAGAACCGCGGCTGATAACCCCCTCGATCACCCCAAACTCACGGGGGTACAGGGCAGGCAAAATCCACGGCTTTCTTGGCCATGGATTTTGCTGCCACCTCTATGCGCGTCAATCAGCGCGTATCTCCGCCTCTCCCCCGCCCCTCTCAGTGAAGGAAGACTTAGAGGGGCAGGGAGAGGCGGCGATCCGCGCTTATTGATGTGCATAGAGGCAGAGCCGCGCTGCCTCTATGCAGAAGTTGCCTGCGTGTACCCCAGTGAGTTTGGGGTGATCGAGGGGGTTTTCAGCCGCGGTTCTGCAGTGTTTAGGTGGGACAATAATGGTAATGAGGTTTTTAAACAAAAAATCTCATTTTAGGGAGACTTCAGAGTCTCTTTAAAGGACAGCTGAAGCGAGAGGGATATGAAGGCTGCCATATTTATTTCCTTTTAAGCAACACCAGTTGCCTGTCTATCCTGCTGACCCTCTGCCTCCAATGCAGCAGGCATGCAGCAGATCAGGTGTTTCTGACATTGTCAAATCTCTCAAGTTCAAGTGCATGCTTATTTCAGGTGTATGATTCAGATACTATTGCAACCGTATATATCAGCAGGGCTGTCAGGCAACTGCTTTTGTTTAAAAGGAAATAAATATGATTGCCTCCATATCACTCCCACTTCAGTTGTCCTTTAAGGCTGCTTTCACAGTGGGACGTTACAGGCACACGTTAGAGCAGCCTGTAACGCAGCCCACCGCACGTAACGAAAAATCAATGGGCTGTTCACAGTGCCCACGTTGCGTTACATTGTAACGCTAGACGTCAAGAGAAAGTACTGCATGCAGTACGTTATACGCGGCTAAGCCGCGTTAGACTGCTTGCACATGCTCAGTAATGTTGGGGAGGAGGGGAGAGCGGCCGGGCACATGGCTAATTAATATTCACTGCACTTTGTGTCCTGCAGTGTTTACTTCCTGGAGCGGCCGCGTTGTGCTGCGATTGGCTGGCGGTGCCACATGATGCCACATGCGTCACAAAGTACGCAGCACGGACGCCAGAGTGAGCTGCACAATGCGGCTCGCTCTGACGTCCACATCCAACACCACCAGGCGTTGCGTTAGGGGCACGTTATGCGACCATAGCGTCCCCTAAAACGCAACGTCCTGGTGGGAAAATAGCCTAAATATCCTAAAAAGTGAAAAAACCACATGTAAATAGGGTGTAAAATCTTATAAATGTGTTACTAAACACATACACTAATAGAACACCATACATATATAATACAGAAAAACAATGAAAAATGGGTAGTGGTTGGGGTAAAAAAAAACCCAAAAAACAAAACTTGCTGCATCACAATATCAATCGTCACCTACCATATTTTTTGGACTATAAGACGCTCCTGACCAGAAGACACACCTAGATGAAGAGGCCATCTTTTGGATTATGCCCCCTTTGTACCTCATGCCCCCTTGTACCTCTTCTGTCTCCCTGTGTCCTCCTCTGTCCCCCTTGTGTCCTCCTGTGTCCCCCATGTGTCCGCCTCTGTCCTACTTGAGCCCTCCTCCATGCCCCTTTGTGTCCCCCTCTGCATGGGCACAGTACAGAGAGTCAGTTACTTTTTTTCCCCCACTTTTGGAGGAGAAAAAGTGAGTATTATAGTCCAAGAAATACAGACCTGATCCACTTGCTGTTTCCCCAGTCCAGAGGGTGGGGGCAGGGCCGGCCCGCCCATGAGGCGGGATGAAATGTTTGCCTCAGGCGGCACTTCTGGGGGGGCGGCACCCACCCATCCGTGGGTGTGGGGGGGCCGCCCGAGCTGGAGGGGATAGCGGGCAGGAAGGGGTATTGGGCCTAGCAGTGGGGAGGGGGGTTGGACCCCCCCTCCCTCGCCTGGGTCCCCCGTCCTCTGCTCCCCTCCAGCTTGTTACGTTGCTGGCTGCAGCTATAAGAGGCAACGGGCGGGGATCACTCACCTCTTCCTCGTTCCAGCGTGCGCTCCACTGACGTTACTTCCTGCGGCGTAGCCCCCTCCCCGCTGCTAGGCCCAATACCCCCTTCCTGCCTGCTATCCCCTCCAGCTCGGGCGGCCCCCCTCACCCACGGCTTGGGAGGGGCGATTTCTTTAAAGCTTGCCTCAGGCGGCAAAAAGTCTAGGGCCGGGCCTGGGTGGGGGCATAATGTCACGGGGACAGAATCCAACTGCTGCATCCCTGTGTCACCCTCAGGTTCGGAACACAGCTAGTGTAGAAGAGGTATCCTGTGTCCATTGATTTTACAATATGAATAGTCCCCACGCTGATAAACCATTCCTGTCTCTGCTGTAAGTAGTTTTATATGTGTAGTAATAAATTTGAGAGATTTTATCGACTATACTAGAGCCAGTTTTTCTTTTCTTTGTTTTAGAATCAACTTTTTAAGGAGTCTATGATTAGCTGCCAGACTTGGTGCATTTATTGCAATCTATAAGACACACTCCGATTCATCACTTTAGAAGATCAGGTCCTTCTTTCATTACTAAGAGACCTTTTCTGTTGAATCATGCCATGCTCTTTCGGATGCCACCGCAGGTGAATTAGTGCTGGCTCATTTGGTGAGTTAATGGCACAGCTGGAACATTATGGCATCACATGTGTTTTTCTATGGTCGTTTCATTTCTGTTACTTTCTTTTCTTTTTTTTCTTCTTGTTTTTGTTTCATTTTTTTTGTTCCTTTTTTATTTTTAAGAGTTAAGGTTTGAATAAAATGAGTAAGATCTGCGCTTGCAGCAAGTATATAAGCCTCAGGAACAAGCACCGTTACCAAAGAGACCTCAAAAGCCTCCATTACAAGTGTATCAAATTAACCAAAAATTAACTGAAAGTTAAAAATGTGCGCAGATTTACAGGTTAGTAGAATATTGTTAAATGTATTGATATTCTACTAACTACTTTTACCATTAGTAGAATATAGGTAAATTTACTCTTACACAAAATTTCACATAATTCTCAAAATTACGATTATGGCCATAATCAAAAAATTGTAATTACGCAAAATTACACAATTTTGCATGTATGCATAATTTCGTCATTTCGATCATTTTTGTCAAGGAAACTAATCAGAATTTTGTGTTTAACGCAGAAATTTGGCCGTTCTCTAAATTATATTCCAGTCCAGAGCCCCTTGATACATTTAAAAAGGAACTCCAGTGAAAATAATGAATTAAAAAAATGACTCATTTTTACAATAATGATATATAAATTATTTAATCTGTGTTTGCCCATTGTAAAATCATTCCTCTTCTTGATTTACATTCTGACATTTATCACATGGTGACATTTTTACTGCTAACAGGTGATGTCTGAGGAAAGAGATGCTGCTTGCTTTTTTGGCAGTTGGAAACAGCTGTAAACAGCTATTTTCCACAATGCAACGAAGTTCACAGACAGGAAACTGCCAGGACCACGGTCTTCCTAGTTTCCTTTGGGGAAATACAGCGCCCCCTGATGATCCGTTAGTGAAAAGGAATAGATTTCTCATGTAAAGGGGCATATCCACTACTGATTGGGATGAAGTTCAATTCTTTGTCACGGTTTCTCTTTAAAGCGACAGCACTTGCAGAGGCCTTTGCATTATCAGTAATTGCAATCAGTAATTAAAATCAATGAGTTACTTTCCTGAGTTTAGATATTACTTAAATTTGCATAATTACTATTAAAATGAAATTATGCCCACTTTCGTAATTAAAATAACTTAAGTTTCTATAGAAAACCTGAAATTACGAAATTTCGCATTAAATGTGAATTTGCGCAGAAACACAAAATTACGTGACTGAAATTATGCTTACAGAATTCCGAAGTACGGTTTGTATGGCAATTACAAAATTACGAATTAGTGACGTAGCAGCAAAATTTGTGGAAGTAATTACGGAAACACGCAATTGCGCAAATTTCGGCTCAACAATAATACCCCCCCCCCCCCCACACACACACACACACACACCTACCCACACAAACACACACTTCCATCTAACACTAACCTTCGTCACTCAAATTACCTTCCTGACGCCGCTCCCACCAGAACATTTTAAAGCAGGATTTTCAATATAGTATAGAGAAGCTCTGGCGCCTTCCATGGTTGCAATTTAATGCCGCCTGCCATAGCCACAGTTGATTCAGTGTCCAAATTACACTCCCAGCACTGGCTCCCGCCATTAAATTTCAAAGCCCACCATAGTCAGTTTAGCCTGCACCCAAATTACCCCCCCCAGCACCACCATAGCTGCAAATTCTACAGTGGGCTACGGCAGCGCCTAAATTATCAGGTGTAACCATTACCCATATTTCAGTGCTGCATAATATGTTGGCGCTTTAGAAGTACGATAAATAAATACATATTAGCCGATTCTTCCCTAAAACTCCTTTTTCTGTAGAACTTTGCAGAATACTAGTTTGGGATTGTCATTAGTTAAATATACACCGCACTTGTGGCTGCCTAAGCCTGATGCAGCAGTGTTTTAACATGCACGGGACATGAGACAGTGGATTTCTGTACCTTGGTCAGGAGCCAGCCCCCTGATTTCTGTGAGCCAATCACAGTGATCAGGAAGTAAAAAAAAAAAAAGGAAAATAAATCTGGGCATGGTGTCCCCAATGTAGCGAGGTGTCCTTTGAAGTGCCAGCAGCCTTTTCTCACCTCCCAGGCTGCAGCGATGAGCAGCTCTGCCCGGCATCCTCGCTCGCACTGTCTGCCATTAAGTTCTGGTTCCCGACTTGATGACATCAACCAACACTCAAGGCAGAGCGAACGGGGATGCCGGCCAGAGCGGAGGGGAGCGATGATCGCCAGGGGAATGTCGGGAAGGTGAGTCCCTGTCCTCCTCTTCCCCTCAGACCGCCGCTGCCAGTAGTGATCACTACGATCCGCCAGTGATTGTAATGATCACGTGATCAGGAGCCAATCGCGTGAAGGGAGATGTCAGCTGTCATGACTAGAGTTGGGCCGAACGGTTCGCCTGCGAACGGTTCCATGCGAACTTCCGTGGTTCGCGTCCCGCAGGCGAACGTTTGCGGAAGTTCGGTTCGCCCCATAATGCACCATGGAGGGTCAACTTTGACCCTCTACATCACAGTCAGCAGGCCCAGTGTAGCCAATTAGGCTACACTAGCCCCTGGAGCCCCACCCCCCTTATATAAGGCAGGCAGCGGCGGCCATTACGGTCACTCGTGTGCCTGCATTAGTGAGAGTAGGGCGAGCTGCTGCAGACTGTCTCTCATAGGGAAAGATTAGGCTTAGCTTGTTCCTGGCTGCATACCTGTTCTGTGAACCCACCACTGCATACCTGTACTGTGAACCCACCACTGCATACCTGTTCAGTGAACCCGCCACTGCATACCTGTTCAGTGAACCCGCCACTGCATACCTGTTCAGTGAACGCGCCACTGCATACCTGTTCTGTGAACCCACCACTGCATACCTGTTCTGTGAACCCACCACTGCATACCTGTTCTGTGAACCCACCACTGCATACCTGTTCAGTGAACCCACCACTGCATTCCTGTTCAGTGAACCAACCACTGCATACCTGTTCAGTGAACCCACCACTGCATACCTGTTCAGTGAACCCACCACTGCATACCTGTTCAGTGAACCCACCACTGCATACCTGTTCAGTGAACCCACCACTGCATACCTGTTCAGTGAACCCACCACTGCATACCTGTTCAGTGAACCCACCACTGCATACCTGTTCAGTGAACCCACCACTGCATACCTGTTCAGTGAACCCACCACTGCATACCTGTTCAGTGAACCCACCACTGCATACCTGTTCAGTGAACCCACCACTGCATACCTGTTCAGTGAACCCACCACTGCATACCTGTTCAGTGAACCCACCACTGCATACCTGTTCAGTGAACCCACCACTGCATACCTGTTCAGTGAACCCACCACTGCATACCTGTTCAGTGAACCCACCACTGCATACCTGTTCAGTGAACCCACCACTGCATACCTGTTCTGTTCAGTGAACCTGCCACTGCATACCTGTTCTGTGAACCCGCCACTGTATACCTGTTCTGTTCAGTGAACCCGCCACTGCATACCTGTTCTGTTCAGTGAACCCGCCACTGCATACCTGTTCTCGCCATGGTGCGCACCAGTCCAGCACGGCCGTCACTACACAAACAGCTGTTTGCGGTGCGTTACACGGTGAGTTTGGTGTGTCAGTGTGAAGCAGTACCTTAATTACACTACTTGATTGATGTATACACATGCAAGATGTTTTAAAGCACTTTAGGCCTGTCATTTAGCATTCAATGTGATTTCTGCCCTTAAAACGCTGCTTTGCGTCAAATCCAGATTTTTCCCGGGGACTTTTGGCATGTATCCCACTCCTCCACCTGGGGGTCCAGGTGTTAGACCCCTCAGAGGTTCAGCCCAACTCTAGTCATGACAGCTTAATCTCCCCTGTCGGATGCGTATGATCGCGTAGGGAGCAGAAATGTCAGGTGTTGTAAATGCTATGCCGCATAAGGCTTAAGGTGGCCACACACCTCCCTCCCTCCCTTCCTGCCAGCTCTCTGAAGCTGCCTACTGTGTGTGCCCCCCCCCCCCCCGGTTGCAGAGTTTGCGCAGCGGTGGTCATCTTACCTGTCTATGCGCTTGTACGGGAGCCGGCTTCATTCTACTTCCTGTTTCCAACAGGAACTAGAAGAGAAGAGCCGGCTCCCGTACGAGCGCATAGACAGGTATGTGACCACCACTGCACAAACTCTGCATCCGGGGTGGGGCACAAACAGTAGGGAGCTTCAGAGAGCCGGAGGGAAGGAGGAATGATGCAGCCCCCACTCCTCGCATTGCGCGGCTGAAGCATCGATTTTTATTTATTTATTTTTGCCTCCTCTCTGCCCAGATGCACCCTCCTCCCCACTCAAAGTGGCACCCTCCTCCCCACACAGATGCACCTTCCTCCCCACCCACGGGCACCTTCCTCCCCACCTACTGGCACCCTCCTCCCCCCCCCCCCCGATGCACCCTCCTAAAAAAGTGGCACCCTCCTCCTCATCATCCAGATGCACCCTCCTCCCCACCCAAAATGGCACCTTCCTCCCCACCCACGGGCACCTTCCTCCCCACCTACTGGCACCCTCCTCCCCACCTACTGGCACCCTCCTCCACACCCAGTGGCACCCACCTCCTCCTCCCCCACGGGCACCTTCCTCCCCACCCAGTGGCACCCTTCTCCCACCCCACTGGCACCCTCCTCCCTCCCATTGTCACGCTCCTGCAAAAGCAGAGGTGTGGCTTAAGGCCGCACAGGGGGCGTGGCTTAAGTGTCCCTCTTTGGCATTTTCAAAAGTTGGGAGGTATGGGTGTAGCTATCTTGCAAGTACACTTTCTAAAGACAATTGAATGCCCCTAGTTGCTTTACCAGAAGTGTAACCGACTAATGCACATCAGATAATGATTGGTACACCTAGACACTCGAGATGACTTGTAAAGAAACTCATGTTGCAGCCATTCATTGATGTCTCTTAAGGTGTATTATCCCCATAGGGGATATAGGTGTGTATTTGCCTTCACAGAAGGTAGCTGGGTAATAGTATATGATTTAAAGGAACGTGCATATGGTGAGACCTAGATAGTGTAACAATAGGGTGCCACTCAACGATCGTTTCACCCCAATCCGGGGCGTCGTCAGGAGTATATAGTGCACAGTTGTTTACAACATTTGCAACAAATAAATTCCCCCCCCCCCCCCAGCAGCAAAAAATTCCCCAGCAATACAGCCCAAGTCAGAGCTTAAGGTGGCTACACACCATACAATTTTTTAAATACCTGTTCAATTTAAGAATTGCAATCAATTTTTCTGACTGATTGTAACATTTCAAAAATATGACCAATGTACCACACACGCATGTTCAATTTTTCCCCAATTATGATAAAAATGATTAGAAACTCTGAGAAAATTGCAAGAGTGTATATTGATAAATTGACAATCTAACACACACCATGTAATCTTTAGAAAGATTGAAGAAAAATATCTGGCATTCTGAATCAATAAAAATCGAAGAAAATGGGAAATCCGATTGGATTTTCCAGTCGAATGAAAAAAAGAACTTTCGATTTTTTTGGGGGGGGGAAATCCGATCGTTTTTATCGAATTGCCGTAAAATTGGATCGTTTTATTGTATTGTGTGTGGCCACCTTAAGACAGCCACACGTGTGGCATAGGATTTACTACACATGGTCCCCAAAAGGTTAAGGGACCAGAGCCGCGCGGTCTCAAACAGGTTAAAGAATTTGCAGCAGTAACTTTCTCTCTTTAGGGCTCACAATGAAAATCCCCTACCACAGTTCAGGGGAGATATTGGTGTAAACCAATTAACCTGCGAGAGTAGACACATGAAAACACAGTAAGTTATGATGGATGAACATCTTGGTGGTGTGGTTTGTAGGCAAACGTTTCGCATTGCGGTGTACCAGCCAACCTACGAGCCCACCGCAATTCCGCATGTCGGTAGTTTTAGTCCAATCACAGAACTCGGAAGTGAAGGACCAATCAGAGAATGCAGAGTCAAGTATTTGGCCAATCAAAGAATGCAAAAAAAAAAAAATGACAAAGTACTACCCAGAAATCGGAAAATGCTCGGAAATCAGCCAAATCAGTAATCGGCATTGGCAGAAATGAGGATTTTTGTGGAATCAGAAATTGACAATTCCGACCATACCTAATGCTTATTGGCTTTGGTGTGAAATTACGGTAGCCAGGCTTCATGTATGGTGGTGGGTGAGCAATGGCAAAAGCACAATCAAGTGTTTAGAAGCAATTAGGTGTGCAAACCAACAAATCCTGATGTGTAAGGTCACAAACCCAGTCACCCATTCGTGCGGCAAACCAATTAATACTAAAGGGAGCACATACTATACTGGGAAACCTACCTAAGCCTACCTACATACAAGAAGATGATAAGGTCGTTGCTTCATTGTGGACAGACCAAATTTGATCAGCTGGACAGTCACTGTTGTTCTATCATTGAGCTACCACAGCCCGACGACCATATGGGCTTGAAAACTGCCACGGCCTGCACTCCCACCATGGTGCACACCACCCATTAGGGCAGCCCCCTCCTTCAACAACTTCAAGAAGGCCCTCAAAACTCATCTTTTCACTCTGGCCTACCACCCCTCATAATTGCTCTAAACCCACAGCTAAACTCTGGTCCCCTACCTCTCGTGTCCCTACCTCTCCCTCTAGATTGTAAGCCTTTGGGCAGGGTCCTCCTCCTTTGTGTCCTAACTGATCATGCACCTCCATTACTGTGCACCCATGCTATGCATTTGAGTGAACCTAATTTGCCTAATCTCCATGCTCCCATCCAGTGACTAACTAAGCATTACCTTGTACTCATACTGTGCTGTGTGATCTGGTTTTCTTGTGTTCCTGTATTGTCATATTGCTGTATGTCACCCCTAAATATTGTCTGTAAACTAAATTAATGTCTAGTGCTGCGTAATATGTTGGCGCTTTATAAATACAATTAATAATAATAATAATAATAATAATAATAATAATAATAATACTAACTTCATGCAGGTTGTATCCTCTCTCTGTAGTAAACAAAATATATAAATCCTGTTACTATATCACTCAAGAGAAGTGTTTACTAAAAGCTGTTTTTTATCCTGTGACAGTTTTCCTCTTTCTAATCCAACTAGCTGTCGCTGAAATCCTTTACGCAATTTAACCATAGCAAGGTTGAATCTGCAGCTCTGCTCCACTAACAACCTCCTTAGCCCCTCCCTTCTGATGAGTCATGCTGTCTGCTCTCTGTGTGCAGAATGCAGAAGCAAGACAGCAGTTCTGTACACACAAGAACAGACAGTATGACACATGAGAAGGGAGGAGCTAAGAAGGTCGTTAGCATAGAGACTGGGCAGAGCTGCAGATCTGGCCTTGGTACTGTCGAATCTCACAAAGGTTTTCAGATGGCTGGATTAGGAATAGAGATGGCCCGAACCTCCGATTTTCGGTTTGCGAAGTTCTGCGAAAGGTTCGGTTCACACAAACTTTCGCAAACCGCAATAGACTTCAATGGGGATGCGAACTTTGAAAAATAGAAACACTTATGCTGGCCACAAAAGTGATGGAAAAGATGTTTCAAGGGGTCTAACACCTGGAGGGGGGCATGGCGGAGTGGGATAGACGCCAAAAGTCCAGGCGAAAAATCTGGATTTGACGCAAAGCAGCGTTTTAAGGGCAGAAATCACATTGCATGCTAAATTGCAAGCCTTAAGTGCTTTAAAACATCTTGCATGTGTATACATCAATCAGGGAGTGTAATTAAGGTACTGCTTCACACTGACACACCAAACGCACTGTGTAACACACCGCAAACAGCTGTTTGCATAGTGACAGCTGTCCTGGACTGGTGCGCACCTTGGCGGGAGTGCAGGCCGTGGCGGTTTTCAAGCCCATATGGTCGCCGGGCTGTGGTAGCTCAATGATAGAACAACAGTGACCGTCCGGCTGATCAAATTTGGTCTGTCCACAATGAAGCAACAACCTTATCATCTTCTTGTATGTAGGTAGGCATACATGTAGCTGCCCCAG
Source organism: Hyperolius riggenbachi (assembly GCF_040937935.1). NCBI lineage: Eukaryota > Metazoa > Chordata > Amphibia > Anura > Hyperoliidae > Hyperolius > Hyperolius riggenbachi. The sequence continues at coordinate 235,174,933 of NC_090654.1, read as the reverse complement.
TATAGGTAGGTAGGCTTAGGTAGGTGTCCCAGTATAGGTAGATAGGCATAGGTAGGTTCCCCAGTAGTTAGCTAGGCATAGGTAGGAGTCCCAGTATAGATAGGTAGGCATAGGTAGGTGCCCCAGTAGTTAGCTAGGCATAGGTAGGAGTCCCAGTATAGGTAGGTAGGCATAGGTAGGTGCCCCAGTAGTTAGGTAGGAGTCCCAGTATAGATAGTTAGGCAGGGCCTGGCTGGCACAGTAATAGCAATTACCAAGGTCCAGCTGCAACAGATAGGGCTGTATAATGCAGTGTCAATGGGCAACACAAAAAAAAAAACACATCGGAGAACATTAGCTCTCAAAAGAGCTGTTGAGGGGTGCTATTTTAGCAATAACAATCAGCCAGGAGCAAGCTAACAAGCCTACAAGAGCCTAACTAATCTTTCCCTATGAGAGTCTGCAAGCAGCTGTCCCTTCACTAATTACTGCAGGTACACGAGTGAGTGTAATAGCCATCGCTGCCTGCCTTTTTATAAGGGGGGGGGAGTGGCTCCAGGAAAGAGTGTAGCCTAATTGGCTACAATGTGCCTGCTGACTGTGATGTAGAGGGTCAAAGTTGACCCAAATGGCGCACTATGGGGCGAACCGAACTTCCGCAAAAACTCGCCTTTGCTGGCGAACGCGAACCACCGAGAAGTTTGCCTGGAACTGTTCGCCGGCGAACCGTTCAGGCCATCTTTAATTAGGAAGAGGAATATTTCTTATTCAGGGATTTGTGGTGGATTCATATACTTGGATTGTCTACAGAAACCCTTTAAAATATACTCAGTGGAAGAACTGTATCTATGCTTGTCCTTATCATCACGTACCGATGTATTTATTTCACATGTAGTTTTATCACACTTTACCGCTGTTGTTTAATGGGCTTAATCGTCCTGACTAATTTCTGTGATCATAGATCATCTTATTGCTCCCTATTTATATCAGACAATTTGAACACCTAAATTATGTAGTGCAGCACAATAACACAACATAAAAACTCATTATTCAGTAGCTCCTGACAAGCTGCACAGTTATCACCACACGCTTGCACTGGGAATCTGTGGAGTAGGCAATTAGGACCCTATAACTCTCCTCCATGACTTACCAGTGGCAGTCTGTCAGAGGAAGCTATGTGCCTCTAACAATATATACCTGACATTTTTGACTGTCATAAGTTAAAATTCAGGAGGAAATGGAAAATACAAAAATGAATAGCATCATTGATTTGCAGAGAGGTAAAAAAAAATAATTTAAGTTCAGAATGTATTAAAGATTTTTAGAAGTAGACGACATTCTTTAGCAAGTTTTATATAGGAAGTAAATTTAAGTATATGGTTTGTTTCGCTGTTTTTTCATCTTTGTCCCCCTCAGGCCCACTCCAACACACAGACATGTATACACATTGTTAACTGAGTATACTGTATTTCAGCTCCTTAAGAGAAAAGAAAAAAAAGTTAAAAAAAAAATAAAAAAATTAACCCTTTCCAACCAATGTCAGACTTTGTCCAACACAGGGGTGAGCCGGAATGTTGCATTTTTGTAATGACAGGACACAAAATTGTAATTCGTAATTTTGAGAGAAATCATCATTTGGCATTTTGTCATTCGTAATTTGTGTTGTAATTTTGTGTTAAATCGTAAATGGTAATTACGGGTAACGTGAAATCGTAATTATGGAAATTATGAGTAACACAAATCTTAATTTCGTGTTCTAAACGGAGATTTGTCCCAAAAATGATCATCATTATGGAAACAACCGTAATTGTGGAAAATTTTTGTATGGTTGTAATACACAAAATTTCACACCATTTTTTTGCGACCAGGAGAAATATGGCTGCCGCTAGACGCATCCTCACCTGATCTAATCCGGCATGGTGTCAGCCCCTTTAGATCAAAGTGTTGGACAAAGGCAACATTTTGATCACCATTGGCCTCAGGCTTCACCTCTGTGTCTTGTAATATATTACGTTGTAGCAGTTGGTCTCCCTACTGCCCGTACCACCACCAGGTCTAGTATGGCACAGTGTCGGACTAAGTCCGACACTTTCATCCCCTTTGGCACCAATCCATGTTGCCCCGTGTAATTACATATTATGCTGGCACGTGTGCAATGTGCGGTGGAGCTTCAGTCCACGGGCTAGTGCCACGACGTGTAGAAATGATTTTTTATTTTTTTTTTATTTTTTGATACAGTAGAGCTATACTTTAAAGTTAATGTAACCCCAGTAAAAAAAAAAAAAAAAGTCAGATACTCACCTAAGGAGAGGGAAGGCTCAGAGTCCTAATGAGCCTACCCTCTCCTCTCTCGGTGCCCGGTGGATCCTCCGTGCAAATCGCCGCTGCGGGGACTTGGGAAGTCTTCGGGAGCACTCGGGCTCCCAAAGGCTGGCGGCTCCATACTGTGCATGCGCAAGCGCATCATAGAGGGCGCTCGCGCATGCGCAGTATGCAGCGGCCCGTCTTCGGGAGCCCGAGTGCTCCCGAAGACTTCTGAAACCTCCCTTCTGTGGCGGAAGTGGCAGTATTTGACTGAAACGGTCAAATACTGCTACGGGGATCCTGCGTGGGACCAGGCACCGGGAGAGGAGAGGGAAGGCTCATTAGGACCGAGCCTTCCCTCTCCTTAGGTGAGTATCTGACTTTTAGCTTTAAGCAAAACACACCATCAGATAGCTCTTCATTAGTTTGTACAGTTTTCTCTGCAACTCTCAGATGCTCTGAAGACCAGTAGCTGCAGTTTTTTAAACAGTGTGTGAGAAAACGCGGAAAAGCCGCCGCGTGTACTGACAGCAAGGTGGCTGATTCCGTGTCCAACGCGGCGGTCTGCACGCGGAAGCGTGCATCTAGTGACATGGCAGAACGCGAAAAAACCGCCGCATGTAACGACAGTAAGGCGGCTGGTTCTGCGTCCAGCGCGGCAGTTTGCATGCAGCAGCGTGCAGCTAGTGTGGCTGAGCTTGTTAGTTCACACAGGTTTTGGAATGCGCGCGCGCTGAAAGGCAGAACTTTTATGATGGCCAAGGAAGGATCAGCTGACCAGGCCGGTCAGCTGACCTCAGAGCTGGTAGCCATTGGTTGATCTCTTCAGGGTGGCGCCAGAGAGCAATGCACTATATATGCTTACTGCTGGCCATTCTCAAGTTGTCTGCCGTTGCGAACACTACGTGGAAACACTCAGACCTTAGTCAGATCCAACAGTGTGTTTGAACCAGGAGGACCTGGGAATTCACACTGAGCCAGATTACTTGTGTTATTATTGTTATACTTCAGACTAGTTCCAGGGTGTAGAGACCACGGACCTCACACCCAAGACTAGGCATTGTTTGAGATTTGTTATGACCTGTTGCTTTCCTGACTATCCCTCTGCTTTCTGATTCGGTACCGCGCATTTCTGATATTCCGTTGCCAAACCCTGCCTGCCTTGGATACCGAATCAGCCTTCTGTCTTTGTACTTTGTCTGTCCGTGTGTTGCTGACCTGGCTTGCCCGACCTCGATAACTATCTCTCTCCACTAAAGAGATAAAATTCTCCAGATCAGTCAGTGACATCCACCTTCAGGTGTCACTCACTCTCTAGTCCTTCCTACCTTCAGCCTGACTCCACCCCTTGGAGAGTCTCAGGCTGCAGGAAGGTTTCTGTACTCTCTATAGCAGTGTCTTCTGCACTGCCTAGGATCATCTGCTCGTCAGGTGGTTCACTCAAAGTCATACTGTTACACCAAACACTCACAATAGATATATATAGGTGTCCAGAGGTTAGTACTATATCTGTATTATTGGTGATTCTGCAGATCATCCATAATCAGGTATAGATCTGTATTCTCGGCGATACTACAGATCACCAATAATCAGATTCTCTGTGTGCTGACGCCGATCGTTACACAGTGCCTCTGCAGGTGACTAATGGTATTGCAGCTCATCTATTCCGCACCTTCCATTAAATGTGTACTGTAAATTGAAAGCATAATCTCCCCCAGCACATAATGCTATGAATAACAGATCACCCAGAGAGAATTTCTTGCGTACAATGAAATGTCACCATGAACCTTATCACCGTCATACCAGTGTCAACATGAAAGTTAGGTTCTGTTAGACAAAAACAGCCCAGGAGTTTCTATCTTGTCTTTCAGCAGAGTGAAGTGCTGGACCATCTTCCAGTGCCAACATTTCAATCACAATCAACACATTCCTCCTCTTTATCAGCATCACTATATATTTTGGAATGATTATGATTAGTTCCAGGCGTAGCTTTGAATCTTTTAATTACTTCTGTTGCAGAGTTTTGCCCTAGTGTGTAATCACTGGGATTCAAGGAACTGGAAGAATGTGTATGATAAAAAAAAACTTCCACGCTTTAACACTATATTAAGCATTTTGCTTCAAATTAGTCTTTTTCTTCAGTAGATTTTTGTGGGCATTGCCATGGCTACCCATTTCCAAACGCCTTCTATGCTTAAAAGTATTGTGACTTTTGGTCAGTTTTTAAAGGCTTTTATAAAAAAACAGATGTTTTATCTCCGTGTTTAGCTAATTTATTTTATATGTGCAGATGGTAACCTCTGCAAAAATAGCAACTCTTTAACTGGAAGCTGAAGTCAGATTTCAGCTTCCTAGTTTCTTAAAGCGGATCCGAGATGAAAAACTAACTATAACAAGTAACTTGTCTATACATCTTATCTAAAGTTTAGATAGTTTGCACAGCAAATCTAGCTGCAAACGGCTTCAAAAGTTTATGATTATTTATTCCTGTGATACAATGAGGACAGCCCTGTTCTGTTTGTCACATTGTCACAGGCTGAGGGTTGGAGATGCTATCAGCTTGCCTGTGTGTATATTCAGTCCCCTCTCCTCCTCCCTCCTCCCCTCTGCCTCTGAAATCAATGGCAAGTAACCTCCTCCTCCTCCTGCCTAGACTGAGCTCCCATAAGCCCTTGCTACAGTGCCAAGGCACAAAAGGAGCTGTGGGTGAGGCTTGTTTAGTTTACAGGGAATTAGGGTATTAAAACAAAACAAAAAAAAGTATTTGGCTTGAGGAATGCCCTATAAACTATATGAAAGGAACACAATTATGCAATGAGTAAAAGTTTATCTCGGATCCACTTTAAACAAGTAAAAAAAATGCTTTATTGCAAAGAATGTGATCCCTTCAGCGCTATACATTGCAGGGATTGCTGGCAAACCTTATCTCAGCTTGCACATACATTACAGCTTTTCCACAGGATTCTTATCGGACACTGCGATATGGGAGTGTCCAACATTGCTGCCTATCAATGGATCAGTCCACCTCTGGAAAGTAACAAGGGCTCCTACAAGGGCATAATTACTCATGCAACTCATGGGGAGTTTGTGCATTCTGTGCTTTCAAATTTGTAAAGAACTAAAAGTTCTGCTTGATTCAGACTTAGGAATTTATAGCTGGGGCAAATTGAAATGAAAATAAACTTTTTTAATGTTTATGTAAAATAAAATCACATAAACTCTTATGGAGCCCTGAAATATGTTTTGTAGCAAAATACAGTGGAAGTGGGGTTCCCTTTTAATATCCAATTTCTTTGGTAGCCTAAATGGTGCCGAGACTTTAAAAGTGAACCTGAAATCTTGCACAGGACAGAAGGAAAACATGGAGAAATGTACATTGTATGTATTAACCACTTTTTCCATCACTACAGTAGATCTACGTCCTCTGTGACTTCATCAAAGCCACGAGATGGTAGATATATGATTTTACATTGCAGCATAGCTGGGGGGAATTTAATAGTGGGGGCACATCTGGACATCCTGGGGGGCAAACACAGCCTTTGATAGCGTTTGTCCCTTTAGGGGCCAGGGACCAGGCTCACGATCCAGCTCCAGGCGGGGAATCCGGAGGGCCACCAGGGAGTCACGTTCTCAGTTTGGACACTTCCAGGGAGGCCGTAGGCAGGCCAAACATTAGACCTTGCGAGACCAAACGGGGGTGAGATATAACCGCTGTGACTTGCCGCAAATAAAATAGAGTGGTGAGATAGTAAGGTATAAAAAGGGGCTTATTTATTAGTAACAAAGACGCGTTTCTCAGAGAAAACGTTCACTGTTTCATCAGGCTAATAACTCATAATTAATTTTGGAATAAGGTGCTGTGGACTGATGAAACTAAAATTAAGGTAATTTGGGCATAACAAGGGACGTTATGCATGGAGGAAAAAGAACACAGTATTCCAAGAAAAACACCAGCTATCTAAAGTAAAATATGGTGGTGGTTCCATCATGCTGTGGGGCCAGTGCAGGGACTGGGAATCTTGTCAAAGTTGAGGGACGCATGGATTCCACTCAGTATCAGTAGATTCTGGAGACCAATGTCCAGGAATCAGTGACAAAGCTGAAGCTGCACCGAGGCTGGATCTTTCAACAAGACAACGACCCTAAACACGGCTCAAAATGCACTAAGGCATTCATGCAGAGGAACAAGTACAATGTTCTGGAATGGCCATCTCAGTCCCCAGACCTGAATATAATTGAAAATCTGTGGCGTGAGTTAGAGAGCTGTCCATGCTCGGAAGCCATCAAACCTGAATGAACTAGAGATGTTTTGTAAAAAGGAATGGTCCAAAATACCTTCAACCAGAATCCAGACTCTCATTGGAATCTACGGGAAGCATTTAGAGGCTGTAATTTCTGCAAAAGGAGGATCTACTAAATATTGATTTCATTTCTTTTTTGTGGTGCCCAAATTTATACACCTGCCTAATTTTATCTAAACAATTATTAAACACTTTCTGTAAATCCAATAAACTTAATTTCACTTCTCAAATATCACTGTGTGTGTGTCCTATATGATATATTTAACTGACATTTTTTATTGTAACAACCAACAATTTATACAGGAAAATCATTGCGATTAACAAGGTTGCCCAAACTTTCGCATCCCGCTGTATATATGCTAATTACCTAGTTCCTTATGTGGATCTCTATGAGGCTTTATAAGAATGTTGTTAAGAGTGGAGTAACATTGTGGGTTTGTCATAATTTAAGAAAGGACCTAGGATGGCCCTAGACGCCTGTGCGTCAAGTACATACCCACATATGGATTTTTAAATTGTTATGTTTTAAGAAGCCTAAATAAAGGAACTTTTAATATGGTGCAAATCTTATGGAGTAGTTTACAGTGCACTGTACAGTGTTGCTGGCTGCTGACCGACCGTGTGCTCTTAATTAGATAGTGTAGTGGAGAAGAATAGGTTACTACTTTCCCTAGTGATTATATCACTAATTGTCACTCAGGAAAGCTCAAAATCTATTCCTTAAAAGGGGATAAAACTCTGGCATAACATTCAATAAAAATGTGTTTTCCTCCTTTTTATTACCCATACAGTAACCATATTTACTTTTGCACACAAGTAATATGTCCGTTTACAAATTACAAGGTCCCAAAGCACAGTTCATCTGAAAGCTGCCATTGCATTTTATAGCTGATGTATTTATATATTAAAATCTATCCAGTGATCACTTTTCATCTGCACACAAACTAGACGCAAAGAGAGCTAAGCTTCTGCACTTTGCTAATGCTTACTAATTATAGCAGACAAAGGAATGTAAACAAACAATAATGTGATCACCTCTTCAGATGAAACAACATCTTTCCCCTGAAGAATCAAGTGCTATGTTTAACTGTTTGAATTCTGTTCTGCAACTTTTCTTTTTTGTTTGTGGTAGAAGATTTTATGCCAGAAATAATCTTTTAGAGCAAATAAGAAATGCTGAGTTTCATACCACTTTAAAGGTGGCCATTATGATACAATCCCATGAATGATCGATCATTTCCAATCATCACGGTGATTGATTAGAAACAATTGGTCGTTCCCACAAACATCTGAAAACCCGCAAACCAATCCAATCAGATTGATGGAATCCATCCAAAAAATGTAATGTTTGATCTGATCAAAGTAGTTAGCAGGTTTTTGGCTGTTAGTGGGCATGACAAATCATTTCCAATCAATCATTGCGATGATCAGAAATTATTGATTGTATTGTTAGCAGCTACTTTAACACAGTCAGTGTATTGTACCCCATAATATATATGAGGGTATAACCTACGCAGACATGAGAACATACAAATTCTGCGTAGATAGCGTTCTGGCCCAGAACTGAGAACCCTAGTGCAGGAAGGTGAGACTGCTATATACTAAATCACAGTGTGAAAGCAATATAGAATTACTAGTAGACAGGGCCGAACTTGTACTTTTTACCGCCCAAGGCCCACTATCACCAGCTGCCCCAGGACTGACAGCATCCTAAAGCTCCCCCACAACACGGCAGGGATTTGATTGTAAGCTCCTCTGAGGACAGTTAGTGACATGATGGCATGGAATACATTATAAACTCCTCTGTAGACAGTGGCATGATGGCATGGATTACATTATAAGCTTCTCTGAAGACAGTAAGTGACATGCTGGCAGTAATTAGATTGTAAGCTCCTTGGCTCCTTGTTCACAGCCCTTTTATCCCCCGAGTGCCAGATCCGGCTTTTGGTAGCCACCCACCCCTATGTGCAAACTCTGTGTAGCAGGATGACCGCGGGCCGGCACTGGCTGCTAATGTCCAAAACACTCACAAGTGTAGTAAGCCTAGACCTGCACCCCAGTACCGTCAGGGGCCAAGTATGCAATGGATCCAAGAAAGAATCCAAGTCCGGAACCGTGGTCTGTCGCTGCTCTAGTCTAGTTTTTTCTGCTTTTTTTTCTGCATGCAATTGTAATTGAGCTTGAATACTATCAGTGGAGCTGACCTTTCTTGGATTTACTGGCTGCTATTGTGTGCAGAGTGCTGCACAGCCAGCAACAGGAATAGCCTGCACAGCCAGAATCAGGAATAGCGCATTTGGTCGCTCACCCAACTGCTGCATATGTTCAGCAGGCTAACTGCTGCTGCCCACAGCCTGCCCTTTCTTTCCTGGTGCCCTAGGCCATGGCCCTTGTGGCCTTGCCTGAAATATGGCCATGCTAGTAGACCCAATCCCATTTAAAAACTGGCTTTAGGTCTGTCACTCTCCGCCACCACCGCCGCATGTCAGTGCACGTGCGCGGGCAACCGTCCGCCCGCGCATACGCCCGCCCACCTCCCTAGTCCATCCTCCTGTTCCAATGGCTGCGCAGTAGCAAAAAGCATGGACACGAGGAAACAGGGACATGTGTACGCAGGGACACAGGGGGTTTATTAGATAGGATAAGATTGTATTTGGCGTTATGTTTTCAGTGGTAACTTTAAACACACACATATCATGTGATCGTTTATTACCAAAAAGTGAATTTTTCCACTATAGTCGGCATATACACATTTTCAAATTTTAGTAGAGAAAACTATCATTTCCACATTCCGCATAATATATATTTTAGTGCTTGAATGCATGTTAAGTTGTGCTTTGAATGCTTATTTCACACACTAAACTGATTGTTTATCAAAGGAAAAAGCATACTTTGTTCCCCAATCAAACACATTATTGTTCAGTATTGTGTGCAACATTCTGATTTGAGTGATCCGTTGACACAGGCAACAATAGAGCGCTATTGATTATGAAAGAAAGGTGTATTTTTCCAATTCTGTGTAATATACGTTTTAGTTCATTATTGCATATAAAGTTGTTTCAAGTGTTACTTTCACACATACACTATACAGAGGTAGAGATGGCTCGAACCTCCGAATTTAGGTTCCCGAACCACAAACGCAAACTTCCGCAAAAGTCCTGGTTTGCGTGAACTTCGCGAACCGCAATACACTTCAATGGGGAGGCGAAATTTGAAAATTACAAACATTTATGCTGGCCACAAAAGTGATGGAAAAGATGTTTCAAGGGGTCCAACACCTGGAGGGGGGCATGGCGGAGTGGGATACATGCCAAAAGTCCCGGGGAAAAATCTGGATTTGATGCACAGTAGCGTTTTAAAGGCAGAAATCACATTGCATGCTAAATTGGAGGCCTAAAGTGCTTTAAAACATCTTGCATGTGTATAAATCAATCAGGGAGTGTAATTAGTGTACTGCTTCACACTAACAGACCAATTTCACTGTGTAATGCACTGCAAATAGCTGTTTGTGTAGTGGCGGCCGTGCTGGACTGGTGCGCACCATGGCGAGAGTGCAGGCGATAGTGGTTTTCAAGCCCATATGGTCGCCGGGCAGTGGTAGCTCAAAGACACAACAACAGTGACTGGCCAGCTGATCGAATTTGGTCTGTTCACAATGAAGCAACAGCCTTATTATCTTGGGTGTGCCCCCCCCCCCCTTTCCCCGACACACTCATATAGCCGGTGGTCATTGCTTCATTGTGATACGCAAGCCCCTTCACTGCTGCAAGGTAACGAAGGGGAATTGACACGTGTACATGCCTTTTTGTTTTGTTGGTGCAGCTGCAGTGCAGCCAGAAAAATTAGACAGGCATGTACACGCACCAGAAAAAAAATTGTTATTGGTTTTGTTAGCGGCCACTGCTGGCAGCGGCCTTAAAAATGCAGGAATCCGCCTGGAGTCCTGGACCCTGTTAATGGTGGCAGAGAAGGCAGTCAAGCGGCCTGCAGGCAGAGATGCTGTGTGGGGACCGACTTAGTCTTGGGGCCGGCAGTCACACGGCATGCAGGCAGAGATGCTGTGTGTGGGGACTGAATTAGTCTTCGGGTGGGCAGTAGCCCTCCAGGATCCATGCCTCATTCATTTTGATAAAGGTGAGGTACTGAACACTTTTTTTGACTTAGGCGACTTCTCTTGTCAGTGACAATGCCTCCAGCTGCGCTAAAGGTCCTTTCTGACAGGACGCTTGAGGCAGGGCAAGACAGACGTTGGATGGCAAATTGTGACAGCTCTGGCCACAGGTCAAGCCTGCACACCCAGTTGTCCAGGGGTTCATCGCTGTTGTCTACATCCGCAGTTAAGGCCAGGTAATAGTCTACCTGCCGGTCGAGGCGTTGGTGGAGGGTGGGCTAAGGCGAGGCATTGGACTAAAGAATGTCCGCATGTCCGACATCACCATGAGATTGCTGGAGCATCCTGTACTTGCCAGTTTCCTGTCTGCGAATCTTGTTGCATTGTGGAAAATAGCTGTTTACAGCCTTGTTAAGGGAGGATTCCGAGACACTTAGGGGGAGCCAGCGCTGGACTGCCTGCAGCTACAGGGGAGGGGAAAGCCTCATTGGGACCCTGAGGCTCCCCCCTCCTGAGGTGAGTACCCCCCAGGGTTTTTGTTACAGGGTCCGTTTAAAGCAAACCTGATGTAAAAATAAACTTACGAGATAAAGAATTGTGCGTGTAGAACAGCTAAGAAATAGAACATTAGCAGTAAAGAAAACAGTCTCATGTTTTCTAGTACAGGAAGAGTTAAGAAACTTCTGTTGTTATCTATGCAAAAGAGCTTCTCTGAGCTATTCCACCAACTTGGGTTAAAGACAGTGCTGTTTTCTAAAGTACTTAAACAGCCAAGAAACAGTGATAGACAGCTTTGAGAAGGTTTTACTGCAGAAAAGTTCAAAGGGTCATTAACTGTTCTGTTTTAAACCTTAAAATACAGAGGGTGGTTTGTAAACTGCAAATATTACACAATGATGCAATATTATAAAAACAAGCTATATAACTGAAAATAAAAATGACTCTTTTCTTTGCTACTAATGTTCTAATAATTATCTGTACTACACAATTCACTATATCATAGGTTTGTTTTTCACTTCAGGTTTGCTTTAAATAGCTTGTTCCCTGAAGGTGACCTTTCTTTTTTGGACAGGCAGTGTATCACCTATAACTTTTTTCTTTTGCAAAAGACAGTGACTATAATAAGGCCCTGCACTGTACTAACACCTCAGGTAATTTTTTTAACCACTTAAGCCCACAGGGTTGTAATTTTTTTTGCATCTGAGCATCTTTCACCTCCCATTCATTTGCCAATAACTTTATCACTACTCATCACAATTAATTGATCTATATCTTGTTTTTTCCGCCACCAATTAGGCTTTCTTTGGGTGATACATTTTGCTAAGAATTAATTTATTCTAAATTAATTTTAATAGGAATATTAAGAAAGAAATGGAAAAAATGCAATATTTCTCAGTTTTTGGTCATCGTAGTTTGAGATGAATACATGTTACCATAATTAAAACCCATGTATTTTATTTGCCTATTAGTCCCGCTTATAACACCATTTAAATTATGTCCCTATCACAATGTGGGGCGCAGATATTTTATTTGGAAATAAAGGTGGATTTTTTCAATCTGCGTCCATCACTATTTACAAGCTCATAATTTAAAAAAAATATATTAATGTACTCCTTTGACATGCATATTTAAAAAAAGTTCCGACCCTTAGGTAACTATTTGTTTGATTTTTAATTGTAATTTTTTTTTAATTAAAAAATGTATTTGGGTAATTTTCGGTGTGGGGAAGTAAACAGCTAATTTTTAAATGTAATTGAATGTATTTATTAAAAAAGTGTATGTGTGTGTAATTTACTATTTGGCCACTTTTTAATTGCAGAAAGACCGCGGTCTCTGTTAAGAGACCGTCATTTTTTCTGCGGGGAACTTAGATATTCCCATTCACTGATCGGGGGGGATAACGGCGGGTAGCAGGAGCACGGGCGATTGCGCTCACTGCACACTACAAGCAGCACAGCCTATCTGGACGAACATATTCATCCAGATAGGCTTAAGTGGTTAAAGGGACCCCGAGCAGTGCATAGAATAAAACATTTCACTTACCTGGTGCTTCCTCTAGCCCACTGTAGGCTGCGAGGTCCCCCAGCATCCTCCTGGCTCTTTTCCATGTCCTTCCAGCAGCTCCCGTTACTGGCGAAACTCGGGCCAGCTCTTTCTGGATCTTGACGCATGGTGTCATCCCCGGCGTGACATTCCTGCGCATGCGTAGTTTAGAATTGGAAAACCGTGCATGCGCAGAACTGCCGCGCCACCCGCTGTGATGACAGGTAGTGGCCGGCGTGATGACACCAGGTGTCAAGATCCAGGAAGAGCCAGCCCGACACCCGGACGGGTGTCGCCGGTAACTGGAGCCGCGGGATGGACACGGAAAAAAGCCAGGAGGACGCTGGGGGGACCGAGCGGCCTACGGTGGGCTGGAGGAAGCCCCAGGTAAGTGCATTTTTTTTATTCTATGTACTGCTCAGGGTCCCTTTAATCTCAAACTATATATTTCTTAATTCATTTAAAGGTACAAAAATCTCCAGCAAATACCGTACTTTCTGTTTTCTTCAGTGGAACAAAATAAATCAATATAAAATGATTTATGCCGACTATCATCATGACAAACCTTTCTTTGATTAGCTTAGCTATATCTACAATTACATTGATTATGCACAAAACTGTGTTTCAAGAAATTTTTGCCAGGAGTCTACCTTCGTAGGTTTTGGATGCTATCCTCATGATTGGATCCATCTGTAGTCCTTGATTACATGTTTCTTACCTGCAGTAGGCAGACTGTCATTTTCCCCTTACAAGATAAATTCTGCCACTATAATCAGAGTACTGGGGGGATACAGATAACACAAAAATTCCCAGTGTTAACCTTCTCACTGCTGTATGACAGAAACCAAGCTTCACGTGATTGTCAGTGAGCTCCAACTGCCCCCTTAAAAAGTATCTAAACATTTATTCAAAAAATGGTACAGCATCCTATATAAATACTTGATTGTAAGCTTGCCAACATAGGCTCTTCCTTCCCAAAGTAGTGGGATAGATAAGATCGTTTAGACAAATGGGTCCAATATTCTATTTCCAAATAAACTTCCCTAAGTCTGAGACTTTCAAAATGAAAATTGTTTGACTAAAGGAACAGGAGGAGATTAGTTATAAGTATAAAAATACAAAATACAAGTTTTATTAGTCACCAAAATACAAAAATATATATGACAATTAAAAATGACCAGAGCACACAAGCAGGTAAGCTGCCTCGGGATCAGAGGTAAGACGTAGAATAAATTGGTTGTTAATGGGGATCCCCTATGAAGAGTATATATATCCAGGTCTCAATATGTAAAAAATACACAGTTCACTGTGAGAACTCCTTTCAGGGACATATGAGCAGAAAAACCATTGGAGAAAAAATATAAATCATTAGGTTGTTAGTCCAAGTATCCAGGACCTAAAAGGCAAAAAATTGTCCTCCTTATGAATTCCACAATAGATAGTGTAGGTATATTCCAGATCTAGGCAGGACCACCACAAGGTGATCTCTGTATCAACAACTGTGGTTGTAGATATGGTGGAAGAAAGGGAACAGGAGGAACAAGAGGATTCAGTCCGCCAGGATATAATCCTTTTGCAGGTGCTGTCACAGTATTATTTATGCATGGACAACTGGAAAGTAAGGTCAAGTTGACCAACAGTCAGTCCCTATTCAGGTTCTGACATGGACCAGAGTGAAGCAGATCAATGTTACAGCAATAACAACACAGTTCATGTGGTGGGTATTCCGGGCTGACAGGCAGATAATAGGTAATACAATGCACATTCACATATTCCAAGTGCAGCATACAGTTCACCAGGATTAATCCCCGAGCAGCATCAGTAGATATTAATGAAACAGCCACGTGGTGGATACTCAGAAGGATGCACAAATAAGCAAGCTGAAAATAGTAATGTGTTCAAAGTTGATATAGTTCATATAGTCCGCCAGGGTCATCCCTTAAGCAGCATCAAGTTGACATAATATAGCTTGAAATTCCAGCAAACAAGAGCATGGAGTGTGCATCTGGTGCAAAGGTTGTCTCAATGATCATATAGTGCACATTTGTTTACTCCAAGAAAGATACAGTTCATAGTCACTAAAGCTGTGTAACAATCATAGGAAGGTATACTCATACAAGCAGGTAGTCACAGCAGTGTAAAGGAGTTGTCCAGCTGGAGCCCGAGCGCTGCCACCCACATGTGTGCCTGGTCAAAAGAGCCTTGTGGAGCCAACCGCTTTCACTGGTAAGATTACCAGCATCATTAGGGCAGACTCTGAAGTATGCTGCCTGTGGGGAAGAAGCCGGCCTAAAAATGGCGCTGAGCGGCCGGAGGATGCCGTCCCGCCCCCCACCGGCCCGCCCACCACGCCACCTCGTGACATGGACGGCGAGTGAACGGCGGAGGCAGAAGGCACGACGCGTCTAATTCTCCGTGTGTACGCATCGCATGGAGCTCCCTCCGTGGCCGCCGGTGGTATTGTGGTCAGACGAGGGGGGAGCACGCGTCCATATGTACGCATCTACGCGACACCTGGAGCTCCCCCCGCGGCCGCTAAAAGCAATGCGGTCAAGCAGAGAGGAGCCGCAGGGTCGCACTGGAGCGCAGCAAGGGGCTGCCGCGCTCCCACGTCAATGTTTTGGAGATATAGGGCCTATGGTGTCTCGCAAAGGCGAGGCCCAAGGCCGCCTAGAAGCCATCACCCCCCGGGACAATACCGGACCAACGGCCACACTTGCCTAAGGGAGGGCAAGGATGGAGTTGAACTTGTGGGAATGGGAAGGGGGAGACAGGAGGAGAGGGGAAAAATGGGTGTACCCATATACTCGCAGTTAGTATAATGTCTAGTAGTTAATGTAATGTCTCTCGTGACAAGGGGACACTGTTTGCCAACATAAATATATCTGCATTGGTTACAAGAGTGGCAAGGGTATGTACCCAAAACTTTGCAGTTACATAATTTAGCTTTCTCTCTACCAGAACAGTGACTTTGTGTCAAATTATCACCTATGGTGGCAGCCCGCCTGTAAGTCCCATTTTTAGGCCGGCTTCTTCCCCACAGGCAGCATACTTCAGAGTCTGCCCTGATGATGCTGGTAATCTTACCAGTGAAAGCGGTTGGCTCCACAAGGCTCTTTTGACCAGACACACATGTGGGTGGCAGCGCTCGGGCTCAGCTGGACAACTCCTTTAGGCCTCTTGCACACTGCAAGTGATTCTGATTCAGATTCAGCTTCTTAATCTGTTTTTACATCCGATTCCGATTCTGATTTGCAGTTTGCTCCCTGCACACAGATTAAAAAGCGGAATCTGAATCGGAATCGCGTGCAGTGTGCAAGAGGCCCTACACTGCTGTGACTACCTGTGTTGTTATTGCTGTAACATTGATCTGCTTCACTCTGGTCCATGTCAGAACCTCAATAGGGACTGACTGTTGGTCAACTTGACCCTACTTTCCAGTTTGTGATGTCCATGCATAAATAATATTGTGACAGCACCTGCAAAAGGATTATATCCTGGCGGACTGAATCCTCTTGTTCCTCCTGTTCCCTTTCTTCCACCATATCTACAACCACAGTTGTTGATACAGAGATCACCTTGTGGTGGTCCTGCCTGGATCTGGAATATACCTACACTATCTATTGTGGAATTCATAAGGAGGACAATTTTTTGCCTTTTAGGTCCTGGATACTTGGACTAACAACCTAATGATTTATATTTTTTCTCCAATGGTTTTTCTGCTCATATGTCCCTGAAAGGAGTTCTCACAGTGAACTGTGTATTTTTTACATATTGAGACCTGGATATATATACTCTTCATAGGGGATCCCCATTAACAACCAATTTATTCTAGGTCTTACCTCTGATCCCGAGGCAGCTTACCTGCTTGTGTACTCTGGTCATTTTTAATTGTCATATATATTTTTGTATTTTGGTGACTAATAAAACTTGTATTTTGTATTTTTATACTTATAACTATTCTCCTCCTGTTCCTTTAGGCCCGGTTCACATTAGTGTTCCCTGGCCGGATTTTCCTGATCTGATCCGGACCGTATACTGTACAAACGGAACGTACGTTCCGCATAGCAATGCAAAGTCTATGCGGACGTTCACACGTGTCCGTTCCGTACAGTACAGAGCCGGACCAGACCCGGACTCCGGACACTTTTCCAACATGCGCTATTTTTTGGGTCCGGATCTCCGGCCCACGCACCCGGACCGGAGCCGGACCTGAGCCTGACAGCACCATCCGGAACACAGAAACCAATGGGAAACGGAAGGCACAGAACACACTGCCTGACGTTCTACCCCACTTCCTATGCGTATCCAAGCGGCCATTTCGGAACACAAAAACCTGACGTTCTACCCCACTTCCTATGCGTATCCAAGCGGCCATTTCGGATGGGGACACATGGGCCAAGCATGTCTGGAGTGGAGCAGCAGTGACAGACGTGCTGGAGCTGTTTGGCAGAATGTCGGAGGTGGAGGTGAGGCCTACAGCGGAGGAACCTGATTCTACAGGTGCACCTTCTGCTGACCCCAACATTTTTTTATTTAAATTCCACTATTTTTTGCCCACAGATCCGGATGACAGCCTGATGCATGCCTGATACAAACGGACCGGATCGGATCCGGATCAGAACCATACGGTTCTGATCAGGATCAGGTCCTGATCCGATCAGGATCCGATCAGGATCCGGTCCGTTTACTTGCCAAAACGCAAGTGTGAATGGGGCCTAAGTCAAACGGATAGATAAGATCAGCGGAAAGAATCATTGGGAAACCTCTTCCCTCCCTGGAACAAGTTTTTAACTCCAGACTATGCTCCAGAGCTCTGAGGATCATCAAGGATAGGGATGCTCATCCGGATTCCGGATATCTGATTTTTTTTTTACACTATCCAATTCGGATTCGGATTCCGAATTTTAAAAAAAATCTGGATAGCTATCTGCAGATATTTGGACGCATAATCCGGATATCCGCGGATATTGCAGATATCCGAAACTGATTACAAAGATAAAAACTCTCCACCCTCCTCCCTCCACCCTCCCTTTTCCAATGTTGAGGTCAAGGGGCTAATAATCCCTGCCTCACACCATGGGAGTTTGGGCCAATTGCGTAACAAATATGGCCTGCGGGAAACATGACACGTTAGAGAACCAACATATGCCTGCCCCGCCTCTCAGTGAAATAGGCAAAGAAGGTCATTTTTGACCCCCAAATCATTTATAAAAAAGTGTCAAAGATAAGAATAAAAGACAAAATATCTATTTTTAAGAATAGATAAGTGATTAGAATTGGAATGAGTTATTCTGTAATATTAGTGATTAGAGTTGGCTTTTTCATAAAAGGGAGGGGGCGAGATATTTTTGTCTCTGTTCTTAGTTAAGGTATTTGGGAGTTACAAAATCCCTAGCTGGCTCTGGAGTCCAATTTTATGACTTTCTGGATTAAATCCGTGAACCGCTTTGATGCCTAGACTTCTCAGACAGTCACTTACTTAAAACTGACCCTTATCTTTTTTTCAGATATCCAATTACTTCTGCAGAGAATTTAGGTGAACTAAAGGGAAACACATAAAAAAGTAGTTTGAAGCAGCACTCTAGCTTTTAGTTGTGTGTGTGTGTGTGCCATGATGTAGGTGTGTGTATCTGCCTTTAATCTGACCTAGAGCAGTGATCTGCAAACTTGGCTCTCCAGCTGTTAAGGAACTAGAAGTCCCACAATGCATTTGCCTTTGTGAATCATGACTGTGGCTGTCAGACTCCTGCAATGCATTGTGGGATTTGTAGTTCCTTAACAGCTGGAGAGCCAAGTTTGCAGATCACTGACCTACAAAAACTAAAATAAGTAATTTAACCACTTGCCGACCGCCCCCCAGCTGATGGGCGGCGGCAAAGACTGGGCCTGAACGACTGCAATACGCCCATCGGCGGAGGCAGGCGTGGTTATGCGGCGATCGCGTCATTCATGACGCGATCAGCCGCCGGCGACTGGCTCCGCCCCCTCGCGCTGTAACCCGCCGGCCGTTCGGAAGCGCCGGCGGGTTACTAGCACCCGGATCGCCGCATGTAAATAGTATAATAGGCTTTGTAATGTATACAAAGCCTATTATACTGACTGCCTCCTGCCCTGGTGGTCCCAGTGTCCGAGGGACCACCAGGGCAGGCAGCAGCCACCCTAGTCTGCACCCAAGCACACTGATTTCCCCCCTCCTGCCCCCTGATCGCCCACAGCACCCCTCAGACCCCCCCCCCCCTGCCCACCCCCCAGACCACTGTTAGCACCCAATCACCCCCCTAATCACCCATCAATCACTCCCTGTCACTTTCTGTCAACGCTATTTTTTTAAACCCTAAACTGACCCCCCCCCCTGTGTACTGTATGCATCTATCCCCCTGATCACCTGCCAATCACCTGTCAATCACCTGTCAATCACTCATCAATCCCCCCCTGTCACTGCCACTCATCAATCAGCCCCTAACCTGCCCCTTGCGGGCAATCTGATCACCCACCCACACCAATAGATCGCCCGCAGATCCGACATAAGATCACCTCCCAAGTGCAGTGTTTACATCTGTTTCCTCCTCTAAACGCCCACTAATTACCCATCAATCACCCCCTATCACCACCTGTCACTGTTACCCATCAGTATAGACCCTAATCTGCCCCTTGCGGGCACCCAATCACCCGCCCCACACGCTCAGATTGCCCTCAGACCCCCCCCTTATCAATTCGCCAGTGCATTATTTACATCTGTTCTTCCCTGTAATAACCCAATGATCACCTGTCAATCACCCATCAATCACCCCCTGTCACTGCCACCCATCAATCACCCCCTGTCACTGCCACCCATCAATCAGCCCATAACCTGCCCCTTGCGGGCAATCTGATCACCCACCCACACCATCAGATTGCCCCAGACCTACCCTCAGATCACCTCCAAAGTGCATTGTTTACATCTGTTCTGCCATCTAATCACCCACTGATCACCCATCAATCAGCCCCTGTCACTGATACCTATCAGATTAAACCCCTATCTGCCCCTAGGGCACCTAATCACCCGCTCAAACCCTCAGAACGCCCTCAGACCCCAGCCCTGATCACCTCGCCAGTGCATTGCTTGCATCTATTTCTCCCCTCTAATCACACCTTGAGACACCCATCAATCACCACCTGTCACCACCTGTCACCCCCTAGCACACCTACCCATCAGATCAGGCCCTAATTTGCCCCGTGTGGGCTCCTGATCACTCGTCCAAACCCTCAAATCCCCCTCAGACCCCCTTCCGATCACCTCCCCAGTGCATTAATTGCATCTATTTTCCCCTCTAACCACCCCCTGAGACACCCATCAATCACTTCCTGTCACCCCCCTAGCACTCCTATCCATCAGATCAGGCCCAATGCAACCTGTCATCTAAGAGGCCACCCTGCTTATGACCAGTTCCACAAAATTTGCCCCCTCATAGACCACCTGTCATCAAAATTTGCAGATGCTTATACCCCTGAACAGTCATTTTGAGAAATTTGGTTTCCAGACTACTTTTCGGGCCCGTAAAATGCCAGGGCAGTATAGGAACCCCACAAGTGACCCATTTTTAGAAAAAAGACACCCCAAGGTATTCTGTTAGGTGTATGACGAGTTCATAGAAGACTTTTTTTTTGTCAAAAGTTAGCGGAAATTGATTTTTGTTTTTTTCACAAAGTGTCATTTTTCACTAACTTGTGACAAAAAATAAAATCTTCTATGAACTCACCATACACCTAATGGAATACCTTGGGGTGTCTTCTTTCTAAAATGGGGTCACTTGTGGGGTTCCTATACTGCCCTGGCATTTTAGGGGCGTACGTACAAAAAGGGCGCCTGGACAAAAAGGGCGCGGGGTGTAAACTCTAAATAATAATTAATCATTAATAGGGTTTATAAATATAGTGTGCTATATTTCGTTTACAAATAATGTTTAACAAAATTATAAATCATTAAATAATGTTTATGAAATCGGAAATTGTGAAAGCGTTAATCTTCCCTGTTTCAAAAGTTAAACTTATAATTACGTTTATAAAAAAAACAATAATATATGTTTAATTGTTATAATTGTATATTATTGTGAATAACCGTCATTTATGGTTTGTTCTTATAATAAAATCTGAAAATATTGTTTATAAAGATGATATAAATAACTACGTTCGTAATAAGTGTTGTAATACATTAGTAATTATTACTAAAATTTTACTAAAACTATACCTAAGCCTACTCTTACACAGAACCCTACCTGTACCTATCCCTAACCCCTAGACTCCCCTGTTGGTGCCTAAACCTAAGACCCCCCTCTTGGTGCCTAAACCTAAGACCCCCCTCTTGGTGCCTAAACCTAAGACCCCCCTGTTGGTGCCTAAACCTAAGACCCCCCTGTTGGTGCCTAAACCTAAGACCCCCCTGTTGGTGCCTAAACCTAAGACCCCCCTGTTGGTGCCTAAACCTAAGACCCCCCTGTTGGTGCCTAAACCTAAGACCCCCCTGTTGGTGCCTAAACCTAAGACCCCCCCTGTTGGTGCCTAAGTAACCCTCCCTGTACCTACCCCTAACCCCTAGACCCCCCTCTTGGTGCCTAAACCTAAGACCCCCCTGTTGGTGCCTAAACTTAAGACCCCCCTGTTAATGCCTAAACCTAAGACCCCCCTGTTGGTGCCTAAACCTAAGACCCCCCTGTTGGTGCCTAAACCTAAGACCCCCCTTTATTATGTGGATAATAATGTTTTACTAATTGTGGATTGAAAAAATATTTTGCAATTTACGTTACGTACTGATCGCTTTATTTTGTGAATAATAATGTTTTACAAACAGTAAGGGATAAAACTTTAAATAATGTTTTAATTATTTAAATAAGATAAATATGTTTAGTATTTTCATAAACGTTATTCAGCACGGGTGCATTTTATAAACGTAAATCACCACAAGTTCAGTTATAAATCATTAAACATCGCCGGGCGCCGTTTGTAAACTTTATTTAGCTCCTGGCGCCGTTTATAAACTTTATTTAGCTCCGGCGCCCTTTTTTCCTACTCGGCGCCCATTAAACGCTATTTATTATGGGAGTGAATGGCGGCGCCCTTTTTGTCCACTAGCGGCATGCGCCCTTTTTTCCCAGCTCCATTTTAGGGGCCCTAAACCCTGAAGAGTAGTCTAGAAAACAAATGCCTCAAAAGGACCTGTGAATAGGACGTTGGGCCCCTTAGCGCACCTAGGCTGCAAAAAAGTCTCACACATGTGGTATCACCGTACTCAGGAGAAGTAGTATAATGTGTTTTGTGGTGTATTTTTACACATACCCATGCTGGGTGGGAGAAATCTCCCTGTAAATAGACAATTGTGTGTAAAAAAAAAATCAAAAATGTGTCATTTACAGAGATATTTCTCCCACCCAGCATGGTTATATGTAAAAATACACCACAAAACACATTATACTACTTCTCCCGAGTACGGCGATACCACATGTGTGACACTTTTTTGCACCCTAACTGCGCTAAGGGGCCCAAAGTCCAATGAGTACCTTTAGGATTTCACAGGTCATTTTGCGACATTTGGTTTCAAGACTACTCCTCACGGTTTAGGGCCCCTAAAATGCCAGGGCAGTATAGGAACCCCACAAATGACCCCATTTTAGAAAGAAGACACCCCAAGGTATTCCGTTAGGAGTATGGTGAGTTCATAGAAGATTTTATTTTTTGTCACAAGTTAGCGGAAAATGACACTTTGTGAAAAAACACAATTAAAATCAATTTCCGCTAACTTGTGACAAAATACTATCCTGGAATTCTAGCACCTCATGAAACATGACAGGTGGTTAGAAAAGGCAGAGAAGCTTCAAAATAGGAAAATTCACTTTTGGCACCATAGTTTGTAAACGCTATAACTTTTACCCAATCCAATATACATACACTTAATGTTTTTTTTATTTATCAAAGACATGTAGCAGAATAACTTTCACGCTCAAATGTATAGGAAATTTAACTTTATTTGAAAAATGTCAGCACAGAAAGTTAAAAAAGTCATTTTTTTGACAAAATTCATGTCTTTTTTGATGAATATATTAAAAAGTAAAACTCGCAGCAGCAATCAAATAGCACCAAAAGAAAGCTGTATTAGTGACAAGAAAAGACTGTGGTCCTCAAGTGGTTATGGGCCCGTTTCCACTAGATGCGTTGCTATGTGGAAACTGCTCCGCAACGCAAGGAAACTACATCGGGCGCGATGCGGGGGAAATTATGGGTAGCATGCTGCAGTTGTCCGCAGCACGCATCCGAGTTCCCATTAGAGATGGCCCAAACCTCCGATTTTCAGTTCGCGAACTTCCGCGAAAGGTTCAGTTCGCACGAACTTTCGCGAACTGCAATATACTTCAATGGGGATGCGAACTTTGAAAACTAGAAACACTTATGCTGGCCACAAAAGTGATGGAAAAGATGTTTCAAGGGGTCTAACATTTGAGTTTTTGCATGGAGTAGTGGGATAGATGCCAAAAGTCCCGGGGAAAAATCTGGATTTGACGCAAAGCAGCGTTTTAAGGGCAGAAATCACACTGAATGCTAAATTGCAGGCCTAAAGTGCTTTAAAACATCTTGAATGTGTATACATCAATCAGGGAGTGTAATTAGAGTACTTCTTCACACTGACACACCAAACTCACTGTGTAACGCACCGCAAACAGCTGTTTGTGTTGTGACGGCTGTGCTGGACTGGTGCGCACCATGGCGAGAGTGCAGGCGATAGCGGTTTTCAAGCCCATATGGTCGCCAGGCTGAGGTAGCTTAATGACAGAACAGTGACTGTCCAGCTGATCAAATTTGGTCTGTCCACAATGAAGCAACAACCTTATTATCTTTGGTGTGCCACTCCCCCAGACACTCATATAGCCGGCAGTCATTGCTTTATTGTGATACCCAAGCCCCTTCACCGCGGCAAGGTAATGATCACGAAGGGGAATGGGCACATGTACATGCCTTTTGTTTTATTGTTGCAGCTGCAGTGCAGCCAGAAAAATTAGGCAGGCATGTACACGCACCAGAAAAATGAGTATAGTGGCCGCTGCTAGCAAAAAAAATTCAGGAATCCGCCTGGAGTTCTGGACCCTGTTGGTGGTGACAGAGAAGGCAGTCATGCCGCCTGCAGGCAGATATGCTGTGTGGGGAGCGACTTAGTCTTGGGGCAGACAGTCACACGGCGTGCAGGCAGAGATGCTGTGGAGATTACAGATGGCCCAAACGGTTCGCCGGCGAATGGTTCCAGGCGAACTTTGGGTGGTTCACCTTCGCCGAAGTTCGGTTCGCCCCCATAGTGCACCATTAGGATCAACTTTGACCCTCTACTTCACAGTCAGCAGGCACATTGTAGCCAATTAGGCTACACTCTCTCCTGGAGCCACTCCCCCCCTTATAAAAGGCAGGCAGCGCTGGCCATTACACTCACTCGTGTGCCTGCATTAATTAGTGAAGGGGCAGCTGCTAGCAGACTCTAATAGGGAAAGATTAGTTAGGCTCTTGTAGGCTTGTTAGCTTGCTCCTGGCTGATATTGCTAAGATAGCACCCCTCAACAGCTCTTTTGAGAGCTAATGTTCTCCTGATGTTTTTTTTTTTTGTGTTGCCCACTGACACTGCATTATACAGCCCTATCTGTTGCAGCTGGACCTTGGTAATTGCTATTACTGTGCCAGCCAGGCGATGCCTAACTATCTATACTGGGACACCTACCTATGCCTACCTAACTACTGGGGCACCTACTTACCTATACGGGGACATCTACCTATGCCTACCTACTTACCTATACTAGGACACCTACCTATGCCTACCTACCTATACTGGGACACCTACGTATGCCTATCTACCTATACTGGGACACCTACCTATGCCTACCTACCTATACTGGGACACCTACTTATGCCTACCTACCTATACTGGGACTCCTACCTATGCCTAGCTAACTACTGGGGCACCTACCTATGCCTAGCTAACTACTGGGGCACCTACCTATGCCCATCTACCTTTACTGGGACATGTACATATGCCTACCTACCTATACTGGGACTCCTACCTATGCCTAGCTAACTACTATGACACTTACCTATACCTATCTACCTATACTTGGACACCTTCCTATGCCTATCTACCTATACTGGGACATCTACCTATGCCTACCTACCTATTCTGGGACTACTACCTATGCCTACC
Source organism: Hyperolius riggenbachi (assembly GCF_040937935.1). Lineage (NCBI taxonomy): Eukaryota > Metazoa > Chordata > Amphibia > Anura > Hyperoliidae > Hyperolius > Hyperolius riggenbachi. The sequence goes on along the minus strand of NC_090654.1, from coordinate 235,149,984 downwards.
TACCTTTGCTGGGGCACCTACCTATGCCTACATACAAGAAGATAATAAGGTCGTTGCTTCATTGTGGACAGACCAAATTCGATCAGCTGGGCACTCAGTCACTGTTGTTCTGTCATTCAGCTACCTCAGCCCGTCCATATGGGCTTGAAAACCGCCATGGCTTGCACTCTCGCCATGGTGTGCACCAGTCCAGCACAGCCGTCACTACGCAATCAGATGTTTGCGGTGCATTACACAGTGAGTTTGGTGTGTCAGTGTGAAGCAGTACTCTAATTACACTCCCTGATTGATGTATACACATGCAAGATGTTTTAAAGCACTTTAGGCCTGCAATTTAGCATTCAATGTGATTTCTGCCCTTAAAACGCTGCTTTGCGTCAAATCCAGATTTTTCCCCGGGACTTTTGGTGTCTATCCCACTCATCCATGCAAAAACTCAAATGTTAGACCCCTTGAAACATCTTTTCCATCACTTTTGTGGCCAGCATAAGTGTTTCTAGTTTTCAAAGTTCGCCTCCCCATTGAAGTCTATTGCAGTTCGCGAAAGTTCACGCGAACCGAACCTTTCATGGAAGTTGAACCGGTTCGTGAACGGAAAAAATCGGAGGTTCAGGCCATCTCTATACTTTGGTTAAGGGCTGCACGAAATCACGACAACGCGACCTCAAACAGACCTGCCAAGTGGCCTGCCTCTGCCTTATGTTTTGTCCATATTGGGGGGGATGAAGTGAAAGGTATGCACTGACTTGACTAATACAATGTGCAGTCACACAGGTGCAGTTAACAGGTATGCACGGAGTCGTATATCACACTGCGTGCACTCACGTAGGTAGGTGTATATCACACTGCGTGCACTCACGTAGGTAGGTGGGTGCACTGAACACAACAGGTAGGTATATGTAGTGATGAGGTGGGTGCACTGAACACAACAGGTAGGAATATGCAGTAATGGGTATTACAATGTGCACCTGTCACACACACAGGTAGTCACTGAATGTGCTGGACACCTGGCAGTGGCACACACACAGTATGAATGATCAAGGCTGTCTATGCAGCACAAGTGTCAATGGGACACACAGAAAAAAATAGATCACAAGAACAAGATTAGCTCTCAAAAGAGCTGTTGTGCTATTTTAGCAATAAAAAACAGCCAGGAGCAAGCTAACAAGCCTACAAGAGCCTAACTAATCTTTCCCTATGAGAGTCTGCCAGCAGCTGTCCCTTCTCTATTTACTGCAGGCACACAAGTGAGTGTAATGGCCGGCAGTGCCTGCCTTTTATAAGGGGGGGGGGAGTGGCTCCGGGAGTGAGTGTAGCCTGATTGGCGACAATGTGCCTGCTGACTGTGATGTAGAGGGTCAAAGTTGACCCTAATGGAGCATTATGGGGGCGAACCGAACTTCCGGGAAAGTCCGCCTTCGCCGGCGAAGGTGAACCACCCAAAGTTTGCCTGGAACCGTTCGCCAGCGAACCGTTCGGGCCATCTCTAGTCCCCATAGCTTCCGGTGGGAAGCCGCATGATGCCGCATTTGGTTGTACAGAAGACAATCGGAAGTACTTGCGGAGGGATACGAGGCGATCACCTCGCATCTAAAATGCCGGTGGAAATGGGCCCTTAAGCAGTGCTCTAGCTTTCAACTGTGTGTATTGTGCATCTATCTTTTATCACAACATGAATCATTTTTTTTTTTGTTACTATAGCTTAATTTCTCATTTTAATGCACAACAGCTATTCTACTTGCCCAGAAGCTCAAATCACAGCAAAATAAGCTCAATGTTGGACACTTTTTGGTTTTCTTACTGCATGAATTATTAGAGGCGCAGAGCAAGAAACCTTGTTTCTCTGTGAGTGCACCAGGGCCAATACAGTAAGTGTAGTGGGCTGGTCCATTCATCTACAGTTTCTGTTTGAGGTGGTTGCGTTTAAACACTTCAGCCTACAGTCCATTTTACCAAAAAGCCATTTTACGCCAAAAACCATTTTTACCTGTCAGCGCACCTACTGTTCATTTGGTCATAACTTTATTACTGCTTCTCACATATGAATAATCGATATCGTTTTTTTTTTTTTTTGTGGGTGATACTTGTTTTCAGTAATTACTTTATTTTCTAAGTATTTTATAGGCAAAAGCAAGAAAAAAAGAAAAAGAAAAAAAAATGCACTATTCCTCCAATTCCATCCTCTATAGTTTTAACCTCCCTGGCGTTCTATTAAGATCGCCAGGGCGGCTGCGGGAGGGTTTTTTTTTAAATTAAAAAAAAACTGTTTCATGCAGCCAACTGAAAGTTGGCTGCATGAAAGCCCACTAGAGGGCGCTCCGGAAGCGTCATTCTGATCGCCTCCGGCGACCAGAATAAACAAGGAAGGCCGCAATGAGCAGCCTTCCTTGTTTTGCTTACATCGTCGCCATAGCGACGAGCGGAGTGACGTCATGGTCGTCAGCCGCCTCCGATCCAGCCCTTAGCGCTGGCCGGAACTTTTGTTCCGGCTGCGCAGGGCTCGGGCGGCTGGGGGGATCCTCTTTCGCAGAGCGGCGGCGATCAGGCAGCACATGCGGCTGGCAAAGTGCCGGCTGCGTGTGCTGCTTTTTATTTTGCAAAAATCGGCCCAGCAGGGCCTGAGCGGCGACCTCCGGCGGTGATGGACGGATATATTCGTCCATACCGCTGAGGAGGTTAAAATAAGCTATGCTACTATGAAGAAAAATCCACCCATTTTGTTTGCTCATTAGTCCCAGCTATCACAACATTTAAAGAGACACTGAAGCGAGAATAAATCTCGCTTCTTGTCTCATAGTCAGCAGGGGCTAAACGAGGGTCCCCGGCTAAACGAGGGTCCCTGATCCCCCAACCCCCCCCCCCCCCCCTTGCAAAATCTACGACCAACTTGGTCGTAGATTTTGCTGCTCTTGAGGCAGGGGTAATGGCTGCAGCCCTGCCTCCACGCGCGTCTGTCAGCGGTGCATCGCCGCCTCTCCACCGCCCCTCTCAGCGAAGGAAGACTGAGAGGGGCGGGGGAGAGGCGGAGATACGCGCTGACAGACGCATGTGAGGCAGGGCTGCGGTGGTTAGCCCTGCCGTAATCCGGAAGAGGGGATGCGCTGCTCGGAGGGGATTTCGGAGGGGAAAGGGACCCCCGTTTAGCCGCGGGATAGCGGCGTTTTAGCAGGGGCACACATGCCCCTGCTGACTATGAGGTCTGAAGCGAGATTTATTCTCGCTTCAGTGTCACTTTAAATTAGTTCCTAGTACAATGTATGGCGGCAATATAATATTTGGAAGTAAAGGTGTATTTTTCTGTTTCGGGCATTTATTCTGTGTCAATTGCAAGCCCTTATGTACTGAAATAACAGCAAAATACCATACCCTCATGACATATATATAAAAAAAAGTTGAGACCCTAAGGGCCACAGCCCACTGACGCAGTTGTGTCCGCTTTTCAGTTACACACAATGTTACAGATGCTGAAAAGTGGACAGAAGCGGATACAACTGCGTTAGTGGGCTCAGGCCCTAAGGCAACTATTAATAGACTTTTTATAAAAAAAAAAAAAGTTTCAATTTTTTTTACGTGATTGTTTGGTAACTGGGGTGGGTAGGTGAGGGGGGCTTTGGAAGTGGATTCATTGTTTTTTTTTTTTTTTTATAAAATTGTGTGTGTGTGTGTGTAATTTTACTTTTAGCCACTAGATGGCACTAGAAACACTAACCTGGTTTTCCAGGAAGTGTTTAATTTTCTTTTTTACTTTCATTTCATTACTTATTTATGAATGGACATGGCCCCTAATAGGGGTCCATTCTCTCCAGGCACTGCGATTGGTTTGGGGAACCCTTGCTTCCCTTTCCCAATAGCGCTATGCAGGCCCATTTCAAGGGCCGTGCGGCCCGTGCGGGCGCCCTGGGCACCAAATGAGTTGTGGGCACTGTAATGAAGGGGGGAGTCAGCTGCGGGGAGGGCAGCCCATCCTCTCCCTCCCTTCCTCTCCACGGCCGCCCTCCGTGCTCCCCCCTCCGAGTCTGACTGCAGGGAAGCGCTGTGTAGAGGGCAACTCACCTCCCTGGTTCCATTCGCCGCCGGTCTCCTCTTCTCTTCATAGCCGCTGATACACACACTGTTTCTGGCTAAACAGGAAGCAGTGTGTGTATCAGCGGCTATGAGGAGAAGACAGAAGAGGAGACCGGCGGCGATTGGAACCAGGGAGGTGAGTTGCTCTCCCTACACAGCGCTTCCCTGCAGTCAGACTCGGAGGGGGGAGCACGGAGGGCGGCCCGCGGAGAGGAAGGGAGGGAGAGGTCGGGCTGCCCTCCCCGCAGCTTATTTACCTTTTCCTGCAGCCCTTTTTATAATGTCCATACCTACATTATAGCTCTCACAGTTGTCTCCCCTACCCCTTAGGAGATGTGGGCACCTGCCCATTTATCCCGTCATGTTATCGGCAGCATTCGATTTTGTGACACTGAGACACTCCTATATGTATTAGAGCAGTCCTCTTATACTGTTACTGAGAACCAAAGGATTACTTTCCCTGCACCCCCCCCCTTTTTTTTTGACAATCACATATATATTGGAATGAGTTTTATAATTTGCTCATCCCCAAAGGTATGTGCTATCTGTTTTATCGTATTTTAAATATAAACGTATTTTGCTGTAAACTTGCCATGTATGACAGCTTCTGCAGGCACTAAAGCTGCAGCATGTTTTATCTTTGAAACAAGAACTGATCCTTGGCGGTAACCCCGAACGTAGTTCGGGGTAAGCCGCCGGAGGGTGCCGCTCAGGCCCTGCTGGGCCGATTTGTTTAATTTTTTTTTTGCTGGACGCAGCTAGCACTTTGCTAGCTGCGCCAGCACCCCGATCGCCGCCGCCGCGCGCCCGATCGCCGCTATACGGTGCGGCGCGCGGCCCCCCCCAGACCCCGTGCGCTGCCTGGCCAATCAGTGCCAGGCAGCGCCGAGGGGTGGCCCGGGACTCCCAATGACGTCCCGACGTCAGTGACGTCATCCCGCCCGTCGCCATGGCGACGGGGGAAGCCCTCCAGGAAATCCCGTTCTTTGAACGGGATTTCCTGATCGGAGATCGCCGAAGGCGATCGAAGAGGGCGGGGGGATGCCGCTGAGCAGCGGCTATCTTGTAGCGAGCCCTGGGCTCGCTACATGATATAGAACAAAAAAAATTAAAAAAAAACTGCCACGCTGCCTCCTGGCGTATTTTTTTTATACCGCCAGGAGGGTTAATGTTTACATTTTCTATGCTATGTGCTTATGTGAATATGTTCGGCGTAAATGCCATGTTGTTCTATATGACAAATTACATATTTGTTTTTGACTTTTGATGATTGTCATATATATAATTTTTTTGTTGTTGTTTTAACACAAGATCTGTATCATTTCTGAGTGTTACTGTTTGTTTTTTAAAGGCACGTTACTGACCTAAGGAAGCGGTTTTAGCCATGAAACGCGTTGTCGAGTGCACAATTTAAATATTTTTTTACTTTTTATCCAAATCCTGATTTATATATCTAGAACAGGAACCCTAAAAGGTAGGACACCACATAAGCTATTGTTGGATACTGCCTTTTAGAGATCTCTGTGCACTTAACATTAGAAACGTGTGCCTCCAGTTCTTACAGTACTTGATGTACAGTGGCTTGCAAAAGTATTCGGCCCCCTTGAAGTTTTGTCACATTACTGCCACAAACGTGAATCAATTTTATTGGAATTCCATGGGAAAGACCAATACAAAGTGGTGTACACGTGAGAAGTGGAACGAAAATCATACACGATTCCAAACATTTTTTACAAATAAATAACTGCAAAGTGGGGTGTGCGTAATTATTCAGCCCCCCTGAGTCAATACTTTGTAGAACCACATTTTGCTGCAATTACAGCTGCCAGTCTTTTAGGGTATGTCTTTACCAGCTTTGCACATCTAGAGGCTGAAATCCTTGCCCATTCTTCTTTGCAAAACCGCTCCAGCTCAGTCAGATTAGATGGACAGCGTTTGTGAACAGCAGTATTCAGATCTTGCCACAGATTTTCAATTGGATTTAGATCTGGACTTTGACTGGGCCATTCTAATACATGGATATGTTTTGTTGTAAGGGGCGTTGTCCTGCTGGAAGGTGAACCTCCACCCCAGTCTCAAGTCTTTTGCAGACTCCAAGAGGTTTTATTCCAAGATTGCCCTGTATTTGGCTCCATCCATCTTCCCATCAACTCTGAACAGCTTCCCTGTCCCTGCTGAAGAGAAGCACCCCCAGAACATGATACTGCCAACACCATATTTGACAGTGGATATGGTGTGTTCAGAGTGATGTGCAGTGTTAGTTTTCCGGCCACACATAGCATTTTGCATTTTTGGTTCAGTTTTGGTCTCATCTGACCAGAGCACCTTCTTCCACATGTTTGCTGTGTCCCCCACATGGCTTGTGGCAAACTGCAAACAGGACGTATGCTTTTCTGTTAACAATGGCTTTCTTCTTGCCACTCTTCCATAAAGGCCAATTTTGTGCAGTACATGACTAATAGTTGTCCTATAGACAGATTCCCCCACCTGAGCTGTAGATCTCTGCAGTTCGTCCAGAGTCACCATGGGCCTCTTGACTGAATTTCTGATCAGCGCTCTCCTTGTTCGGCCTGTGAGTTTAGGTGGATGGCCTTGTCTTGGTAGGTTTACAGTTGTGCCATACTCCCATTTCTGAATGATCACTTGAACAGTGCTCCGTGGGATGTTCAAGGCTTTGGAAATCTTTTTGTAACCTAAGCCTGCTTTAAATATCTCAATAACTTTATCCCTGATATGTCTGGTGTGTTCTTTGGACTTTATGGTGTTGTTGCTCCCAATATTATCTTAGACAACCTCTGAGGTTGTCACAGAGCAGCTGTATTTGTACTGACACTAGACACACAGGTGCACTCTATTTAGCCATTATCACTCATCAGGCAATGTCTATGGGCAACTGACTGCACTCAGACCAAAGGGGGCTGAATAATTACGCAAACCCCACTTTGCAGTTATTGATTTGTAAAAAAATGTTTGGAATCATGTATGATTTTCGTTCCACTTCACATGTGTACACCACTTTGTGTTGGTCTTTTATGTGGAATTCCAATAAAATTGATTCAGGTTTGTGGCAGTAATTTGACAAAATGTGGAAAACTTCAAGGGGGCCGAATACTTTTGCAAGGCACTGTAATATACAGACTAGCAGCAGTGCTGCTCAATGCTTGCTGTAATGTACTGCACTTGGAAACAATCTAGTACAAAGATCACTATTGACAGTAGAAAGCAATGATGATAATTATTGATGCCACATATACCAAACAAAATAATTGCATAAGCAGACAGTAAGCCCAATTTTTGGGTCCCCATAGCAGTGGCGGTATTCTTGACTGCTATGGCTATTGCTATGATCTTGATCCAGAGATTCTCATGTTTGACTTTGCATTTTAAATAGAACACACCTTGATCTTTGAATACATGTCAAAACTGTAGACTATCTATTGTAATGACCTACTGTTTGAAAGCAGGACATCTGGAAAATGACTGTAAACATAGTGTTAGTGTCTGACCTAAACTGAACACCTCCTGTCTATATGGCTTGTCAGACAAAAGACCTGATAAATCTATATTTAGAAGTAACCATTTTGTTATGTTTTTTTTTTTTTTTTCATATTATGGAATCAGCATATTAAATAGGAAACTGTAAGAAGACTGACCTTGAGAGAGCTATACATTTTCTGTTATATCGGCAGCAACAATACTGCATAGAAATGAGAATGAACAATCCATTCTCACTTCCATCCATACAGGAATAATTAACTAGTAAAGCGGAATGTGACAAGCGTACACAGATTGCACCTTGTATGGTAACTTGTGTGAAATCAATGGTGTAATTTATACCTTAGCAGTGCACGCCTCGCTCAGAAGAGAATGGGTTCCCACTTCACCTAGTGCATCCACCTACACACAACTTTGACTAGCCTGTCTTGGATTAGTCAGATTTCCTGGAAAAGCCTTCATGCTGACAGCTGTTTAAAGCAGCAGGGACAGCCATACTATCCAAGGGAAAAAACACATACATTAGTAGAAAAATACTTGTTCTACTTACATAACATGTATTGTACTGTCCATGTTTTAATGTCAGTAAATCTTATATAGTAAATAAAGAGAAAAATGGTTTCAGGCATTTTCCATCTTTACTACCCCTGACTGAAGCCAATCCTAGTGTAATTTCCCCCCTAAGGGCTGGTTAACACCACAAGAGCTTTTTAAGTGCTTCCTGCTATTAAAGCACTTGCTAATGCAATGCTATGGGGGATTTTTACAGAATCACATAGCTCCAGTGAGAACACACACATAGGATTATATTAGCATAGCAAGAGCTTTTAAAATCACAAATCCTTCAGAGAAGTGTCTTGTAGTGTGAACCAGCCCATACTTTTTTTTTTTCATTTCTTCTAGAAACTGCATTGTCATATGAAGCTTGCTTTGTAAACACATGTAAGCACAGCATAGATCGTTTTTAAGCAGCTTCACACTGAACTGCCCTCAGCCAATCAGCGAAGGGCAGGAACGTGGGAGGGGAGATAACAAGCTTCTCTCTCCTCTGCATTGTACCAATTAGAGCCAGACTGACTGAGATAAGATATATTATTGCAGAAACATGTATGATTATATTAGAATGCTTGCAATGCAGGGTCAGGTTGGAGACTGCATAATAAACACAGAGCATTGGATAAATGGAATTTGATTTTATGGCTGACAATGCCCTTTAAGTTAATTTAGCTGAAAATGAAACTCTTGGCTAACTGTAAAGAAAAAGAAAAAAAGACATGCAGTACCCACATTTCAATAAATGTAATGGTCAAATTCACGAGTAAAACTTAAAATGTGTTGCCAACATGATGGAACTGATTTGCTGAAGCATCTCCAGAGGTCTTTGTGCCTCTTCATAAGCGATTTAGCAAACCTGCGCTGGAATTGTGTAAAGCTGTCCCCAAGTGTTTTTTGGCCACAGAGTAAACTTCAATGAGTGAACCCCAGGAACCGGGGGGAAGAAAGAGAACACCATGAGCACCAATATAGTGTACACAGTTAGAAGAGTACTACATACAAGACTGAGGTGCTAAACCCGTCCAACATGAGCTACTGTTTGTGATCCCCTTCTATTGCCTGAGGAAGTGGGCTTTGCCTGCGAAACGCGTCGCACCTTTGGGGTATTTATAAATAAACGTTTTGCTGCTTGTCAGACAGTTAAGTGTCTGCTTTCATTTTTAAAACTTTTAATATGTTTTTATCCTGCTGGCGCCTCTGTTCCGTTATCTACTTATCGAGTCCACCCCTGGTGGAGGGTGCTAAGCCCTACTTTTCCTGTACTACAGAGAGCAACTTTTTAATCCTGAGTGGGGACAGGACTAATCTCCTCACCAGTCTACACAGTGGTTGCCTCAGCGGTAACCCATGTTTGTGAGAATATTTACCTCACTTTACTAACATTCCACATTATCCAGTACATACTACCCTATATCGGGCTCTCAGTGTCCCTTTGTCTTGTACTTACAAAACTGGGTTGCTATAAGGAAATTACTATATCGAGCATGCGGAGAATTCCGTCTTTATTCGGATCTGTCGAAGATACTTTTTTTAAAAAATAAAATTAACAGTCTCTCTCCAAATAAATTACAATGCTACTGTAACAAACGCTGGAGAGGCAGCTGCGGTGAACAGCGCTACCACCGCAGCTGCCTCCAGCTCCCTGCCTAGCAATCTATCCGGGCCTCAGGCATCTAGCACGCCGAGGACGGGTCTGTCAGCAGCACAAAGGGTTGCATTGTCGCGTGCGCACAGACAGGACCTTTATGCGGGGAGGAGGCGCGTCAGCTGACCGGCCGGTCGGCTGACGTCAGAGAAGACGCTCGCCGCTCCTCATTGGCTGATAGGAGGGGGCGTGCCGGAGGGGTCTCCTCTGCTTCATAAGCCTAGCTAAATCACTCGCAACTTGCCTGCTGTTGCGAATACTTGGTGTTAGCACTCAGACCTTAGATAGTTCCGGTGTGCTTTGATCCGGGAGGAAACCGGGGATTTCACACAAGATAGGAATTGTTTGATAGCCTTAAAGATATTTATTACTGTGTTATTATCTGTGCATGACTCTGGCTCGTTCTGACTGCTCTTCTGCTCAGTGATTCTGTACCTCTGCCCATCTGATCTTGCTGCCGACTCTGCCTGTTTATACCTTTCTGTCTCTGCCTTCCAATTTTGTACTGCATCTGTCTGTCTGTTGCCAACCCGATCAGTCTGACCACTCTACTGTCACCAGAGGGCCCTTGACTCTGGTGAGGGGCGCTGTACTGTTAGTACCTGTAACATCTGCAACTGCAGGTACGCAAGGTATGCCCGCAGCCACCTTTGTTCCCTGTTCACAGGCCTCATCCGTTCCATCGGCGTTTAGCACGCCGGGAACGGTACTGTCTCGTGCTCATAGGGTCGCTGTATCGCGCGGGCGCGTGCGGAGACAGGACCTTTATGCTGGAAGAAGGCGCGTCAGCTGACCTGCCGGTCGGCTGACGTCAGAGGTGACTCGCCACTCGGATTGGATGATTGGTAAGGGGCGCGGCTGTGAGCTCTCCTCTGCTTCTTAAGCCTTCACTGGTCATTTGCAACTTGTCTGCTGTTGCGAATACACTCGTGTTAGCGCTCAGACCTTAGACTAGTATCCAGTGTGCTTTGATCTAGGAGGAAACCAGGGATTTCGCACAAGACTAGGACTATTGTTATATTGTATTACTGATTACCTGTGTATGATTCTGGCTATACTCTGACCTTGCTATTGCTTATCGATTCTGTACTTCTGCTTATCTGACCTTAGTTGCTGAACCTCTGCCTGATTACTCACTATTTTTCTGCCTCACGTTTCTGTACTGTATTAGTCTCTCAGTTGCCAAACCTTGCCTGTCTGACCCCTCCGCTCACCAGTGGGCCCTTGCCACTGGTGAGGTGCTCTTCTGTCTAATACCCACCAGCTCCTCTGGCGAGGTTTAGTTTAAGTTATACAGCTCCTGTGACTGATGGTACCTTACCAGCTCCTCTGGTAAGGTCTAATTAAACTATTCAGTTGCTTGTGCTGATAGTACCTTACCAGCTCCCCTGGTAAGGTTTAGCCAAACTTTGTTGTCACTCTTGTTGTTAGTACTTTAGCAGCTCCTCTGGAAAGGCCTATTATTTATACTACTGTTGTGCAGCTAGTACCCACCAGCTCCCCTGGTGAGGTCTAGCACTGTTGTTTCAGATAGTACTCACCAGCTTCTCTGGTGAGATCTATCCATTTAATCTACTGTTGCACCAAACACTTTACACCTCTGTTTCTCAACCTTCTATACTTGCATTATTGGTGATACTGCAGATCACCACATAATCGGGTATAGAGTCTGTATTATAGGTGATTCTGCAGATTATACAATAATCAGACGTCTGTGTGCTACACCAATCTTTACAGTACCCACCAGCTCCTCTGGTGAGGTATAGCTAAATCTACCAGTGCTACTGTTGCACCAATCACTATTTTGCTATTTGTTGTCACATCAGCTTTCTGATATACCCGTATTATAGGTGATTCTGCAGATCACCATATAATCAGGTATATATCTGCATTATAGGCGATACTGCAGATCACCTAATAATCAGAATTCTGTTCCTTGCTGACACAAATCGTTATAGCTACTGGATAAATCACAGTAGGTGCCCCAAAAGTATAAAATGTTTAAAAAAGTCTTACCTCAGACAAAGATTTGGAAACTCATTTTATTGGACAATAAAAAGAGGATGCGTTTCACAGACCCTACCTGCTTTCTCAGGTTTTTAAACCTGTTTTAAAACTTTTTGGGGCGCCTCCTGTTACCCATCCTCTTGTCCCCTAGGTGTTTACTATCTACCAGCTTTACCTGTGTCATATCAAATCCCTGTGAGGCGTACAAGAGACATCGCCGTCGGGAGACTTGGGCGCAGGATACAGTAGATGTACGGTTTAAGCTGTTCTTGCACAAGTCCCGGCGGCATTAATTACTATTCCCCCTCCAGGTCCACATGGATGGTGGAGAATGATGTAATTCGGCTTCCAGCTATTGCTGGCGGATGAATTATACAGTATTTTAAAAGTAACTTCAGCTCAGTCTTCTGACAGCGCTGAAGTTACTCAATGTGGGCCGCTATAGCCGTAATTCCTATTATGGTCTATGGTGGCGCCGGCTGCTCCCAAATCTCCTGCGCTCTAATCAACGTGCTCATCCGACGTGAGGGCTGCAAGAGGGGGTGGAAATCTTCCCCTATTGCAAAGCACCTTTGTCCAAATTTAAGGACAATAAGCTTTTCCCTATCTTTGATGCCCAGGAAAAGGAGGAGTTACGTATGATGAATATTGCAAGGAGGTTGTAATCATTTTTTTTTCTTTAAAGGGACACTATCGATTAACATGTTGTTTTTTTTTAATAGAAATAGGAAATGTTTGGGAAGTGCTGCTAATTACTGGTGTATACATTTCACTGTTTATCTATTTGATTACTTTTATCTAATTCCTTTCACATTTTTCTGGTGGCAGTCTGCTGAAATTCTGACGACAGACTCAGCCATGAAAGGAGTGGGGGGGGGGGGGGGTTCCCTTCAAAGTGCACCATTAACTTTATGTGTGCAGAGAGCTCAGTCAGACAGGCAGAGAAGAGGAAATGTATCGTATGTGCAACATAAACATTTGTAATGCTGTTGTGTGTGAAACCTGATGCCTGTTTTCAAATAATCTGCTTCAATATTACACTGTTCTTAGCATGTCAGACTGCAGCGATTCATACCTCTGCAAATGAGACATTCCAAACATAGCTATCTACACACAATGTATTAAAGCTTTTGCCTCTGATATTTAACATGAATAGTAGGAAAATGTTAACACCGCTACTTAGATATTATTTTTACGTTGTCATTTTAGAACACTTGGGCATTGATAGTATTCCTTTAAGTACCTTTTTAATACTTGCACCTAGCACAACTCTTTTTTTTACGTTTTTTTTAATTCATCTGTGCTCCTTATCCATATCCACAAAGGGTTAAAACTGTAAAAAAATGTATGCCTCCCATAGCAATCCCAATCAACATGATTGTCCTGTCATAGTTAGCCAATCTAACAAGAATCCGAGGACGTAATCTATCAATGTCTCTTCCCAAAGTCTTGATTGCAGAGGTTCTTGACACCTTTATTGGCCGCAAGATAATAATTGCATCACTAAATAATAATGATGTCTCCTGGACTTTGGCTGACATCCTCTATGTGGGCAACTAGATCCTTGTGAACACTTCTTCTAAATGACACATTGGGAGCCTATCACCAGATCAGACACCCCCCATTATTGTTGAAAATCTATTTTTTTAAATATAATTTAATATAAGAATATACAATATCCAAAATAGAACAGATCCTTCTTCCCCCTTTTCTCGCACAATTTTTACAAACAAAACCCCAAACTCAATTTTCTAACCAACTCTTCCAAAATGATCTAGCAAATGAAAGGTAGTGACTGCCATGGGTGTGACATCTGATCCTGACTGTAGGGGCGGGCAGATGGAGATAATCTTAGCTGGCAACAAATTGTCCAATTAGAGACATTGTTTACATCTGAAGCCCCAACACTATAATAATATAATAATGTAATTAAAGTGAGATGAAACTCGATATTCAACTGAGAAAAACAAACCATTCAATAAGAAATGACTTATTGAGCTTACCTTTCCTATTGTTTTAGGCTTCACTAAATATCACGATTTCTCCTAAATGTTATATGACAAAAGACAATATTTCTGCTGGTGTCCATCTTTACTGTTTTTTCTGTGATGTCACCGGTGACAACACTTCTGCTTTTTTTTTTTTTTTTTTTATTTAGCTCAGTGTTAATACTCCTCACTGCAACAGCTTATTGTCCCTCCCACAGCAAACATTACCTAGACAACAGGCTTACATCAGTTTGTAAACTCTTCAAAGTGATATTCAATTACATTCTGGTTTTAGTGTCTTTATGTCATCTGAAATAGTAAGCTTTCTGTTATTTGGATGCTGAAATAAGCTTGTGACCGTAGCTTAACAACAACCAAACAACAAAAAAACCCTCCCCCAATCCCGCTGGGGCTGCATAGTTCCTGCAGTAAGGCAAAGGAGAGCAGTCCAGGTAAAAATAAAAATATAGGATAAGTATAGGGACCCATCGTTGAAAAAAAAAAGTGGGGTATATATATTTTTGGGACACCAACTATTTTTTGGCAGTGTTTTATTTCTGGATATTACTAATGTTGGCTGTATGGAAAAACCTACTGTAGTGATTCTGGCAAAATCTTGAGGCAGGTTTTACATTTGTGGAAAGCGTTGCATTGCACTGCAATGCCAAAAATGAGATTCATATGACCATACGTGGCAAAGTGTGCCAACAGGGTCATATGCATAGCACTGCCCCCTGCATGCTGCTCCCATGCCCCCCCCCCCCACGCCCCCTCTGCCATCCGTTGACGCCCCATGCCCATTGACATACTCCCTGGAAGTACCTTATTTGCCGCTGTATAAGATGCTCCTGAATGTAAGACACACCTAGGTTTAGAGGGCAAAAAAACGGGAAAAAAATAAACCTGGTGTGTCCATAGTCCATATTCCAAGAGTGTCTTATAATGGTGTCCCCTTCTGCCCCCAGGTGTGCCCTTCTGTCCTCTTTGATCCCCTGTGTGTCCCCTTCTGCCCCTAGGTGTCCAGTGTGCACCCCCTGTTGTCTTCTTCTGTCGCCAGGTGCCCCCCTTCGGCCCTCTGTCCAGCTTGTGTCCCCAGGTATCCCTTTCTGTCATCTGTGTGTCCCCTGTGTATCCCCAATCATCATCTTCTTCTGTGGCTGGGTCCCCCGCACCCCTCCTGACTCTTGTGTGGCTGCTCTGTTCAGCTCCATAGTCTGTGTCTTTGTTGATGTGCAGTAATGCCCCCTTCTGTCCCATGTGGCCACTTTGTCCCGCCCCCCCAGTCGGAGTCTCTGATTCCCGTGCATGTTAAATGTAGTGGCAGCCAACATGTCTTACTGAATCCATGCTGCCGGGGATTGCTGACGTCCTCACTTCTCCCTCTAGTAACCGGCACAGATGACGTCATCTACACAAGGGCCGGTCACTAGAGGGAGAAGTGAGAATGTTGATGATCCCCAGCAGCATGGATTCAGTAAGACCTGCTGGCTGCCACTACATTTAACACGCACGGGGAGCAGAGATGCTGACTAGTGGGTAGGACAAAGTGGACACACAGAATGGAAGGGGGGACATTAATGCACAGGAACAAAGACACAGAGGGGCTTGACAGAGTGGCAACACGGGTGACAGAAGGGGGGGACACGTAATACACTGGGAGTGGCACACCAGAGCGACAGACACATGGCTGGAACTATGCAGGGAATCCCCGATGTTGCGGCGGGTCGGTAGTTTGTATCAACAGGCGATCGTAAGTCGGGATTCCCTTCCCTTCTTCTACCCCCCAAAAAAGTGTGTTTAATGCAGCGGAAAATACGGTATGTCACTGGGATTCCTGACTTCCTGGTTGTATTTGCATTGTTCTACACATGCGCGCTCACCGCCACCAAATGTAAATATTTTGCGTCGCTGATTGACTTCCATTCATTCGGTTATCGCAGCATCGCCATAGAAGTTTGCCGCGTGTCAGGGCCTTCCGTTGTGGCGCACTTAATGTAACGCGCCCCTTACGCTTTCTTTGCTGTGGCATTACCCTACGTGCAAAAAAAGTGCCCACGTGTAAAAGGGGCCTAAACGTCACAAACTTAACTGCTGATTCTATAAGGCCCAAACAACTAGACAATATTCAGATAGAATTTAACTTTGACATACAGTATAACCAAAACAGCAATACAATTCAGCTGCAACGAGTAAACAGGGGAGGGCACAGAGCTGCTTATGCTGGTTAGGGTGTGGCTTGTCTGAATAACAGGACTGTCTGAGGAGAATAAGGATACTTTTTGGAAAGGTAAAAGTTTTTACACTTATTATGGGTTTTACTTGTGAATTGAATGAGCAGCTGTCCATGGATCTGTAAGAAGCAGCCAGTGTTTAATTGTCATTTTAGTTGTGCCCAGCTTCTGCTTTGTATGCAGAGTATATGAACAAACATCCCGAATTTGATTGTAATTACTCTGCCGAACATTACTTTGTGTTTGGACAACATCTTCTTCCACACACAACACAGACAAAATCTGCTTGATTTGGAAAATCTATTACGCTCAGGGCCTGCGGGATATTCAGAAATAATTACAGCTTCTTGACCAGAACCTGAGTCTTTAAGAGCTGCCTCCTCGGCATACAAACCGACGGAGGAAATGTGCAAATAAATATTTATTTTCATGTTTAATGCATTAACAATGGTATTTTTTACACTTAATTCGGCATTAATATTTACCTGGTGGTGCATAATAGGCTTGATTTAAATTCAGCATGTTTATCTGCAAGCAAGAAAAGTCAAATATTTTTCAGCTTCTGGGGGTCAGTATCTTGTATACTCATCTCGTGCCTTCTCTAGGGACTCAAACGGCACAGAGATTCGTTTATCAAGGCCAGTACACCGAAAACTGGAGCAGATGTAGAGCAAAGCACAACAACGCCTCTACTTTCTGAGAAAACTAAGGAGCGCTAACCTCCCACAGAAGCTGCTGGTTAATTTCTATAGATGCACTATAGAAAGCGTTCTGACCAATTGCATGACGGCCTGGTACAACAGCTGCACGAAGGCTACTAGAGAAGCCCTGCAGCGAGTTGTTAAAACAACAGAAGCCTTTATTGGCACTGAACTACCATCACTGGACCTTTTGTATAATACTCGCAGCGTGAGAAGGGCCAAAAACATTATCAAGGACAACACTCACCCTGGAAATTGTTTGAGCTCCTTCCATCAGGTAAACGTTTTAGATCAATCCGCACACACACAAACAGACTGAAAGACAGCTTTTTCCCATCCGCCATAAACTTGATGAACTCTGAATCCTCTCTGAAATAATTAGCACTGTGAACAAATTGTTTAAACATCTGTAATACCTGGCATACTTGTATAAATTCTTCTCTTCCTTGTTACTATCACTATGTTCCCTATATGCACCGTGGGGTTGTCATGAAAAGTAATTTCGTTGTGTTACACAATGACAATAAAGTGAATTGAATTGAATTGAATCTAGCTTGAGCAGCCTGTCTCACATCTTGTTTTAGTTATTAGATGGAAGCTGATTGGCTGCTCTAAGAAACAGCTTCATGTTACTTTGCACCTTTGTTGATAAATTGGCCCCATAGTCCTCCTTCCAGGGTCCACGCTCTTGGAACAAGTAAAATGAGCAGATGGTGCACTGGATAGTTTGGGCAGATATTATTGTATTTTTCGGCATAGAAGATGCTCCGGCATATAAGACGCACCTAGGTTTAGAGGGGAAAAAAACTAAACCTAGTTGGGTCTATGGTGCAGGGCGTCTTATCGACTTATTAACCCTAAAAAACCTGTCTCTAAGCTATTCTATTTAAGATACACTGTCTAGCTTCACTACATTTATCCCTGCTGCCACTACCAGTTACACTACACACTACATTACACTAATCCCTGCTGCCCTATCAACTAAGCTACAAAGCAATACACTGCATTGCACTACACTACACTAACACAACACTGCACTGCACTAAAATACACTACAATAACACAAACACTATACCTGCTCCGCTCGCCATGCTTCTCTCGGTGACCCCATTTATGTCAACACTATTCAAATCAGAATGAGGCGCGTGGAGCTGTGTAGGCCGTGGTGTCCCTGTACATCAGAGGATGCAGCAGACGAAGAGGCGCCATCTGACAGCAGGACCTGAGCCAGGGAGAGAGGAACAAGGCGGGAGGAGCAGGTAATATAGCTTCCCTGCACACTCTGCATAGCTTTATTACACATCTTTGGAATATAAGACGCACACACTTTGCCCCCCAGGTTTTGTGTGTTGTATGCCAAACAATAGGGTACGCCACAATGCAATGATGGCTGTGACGTCACCAGGTGGGTAATTTGGGAACAGGAGTACGCTATTGAGGTATTTTGCTCTTTTTCTTAGCAATTCTGAAAGATTTTTCTCCATTTCCGAACATGAGGTAAAATATGATGTAAAACATGAGGTAAATGCATAAAGTGAGGTAAAACATGAGTTATTTCAGCAGTAAGCATGCAGTAACTAGTACTCTTTAATTGTCTTCCATAACTTTGGAAGATGCTTTTTTTTGAGGGAGGAAGGTGTATTTGATTATGTAGCAACCTATGAAAAGTATATTTATAAGCATCCCTTATAAAAAAAAAAAAGATCCAGTAAATAATTGGAGTTTTATTTCTACTATTCTTTTCTGTTACACAGCCTGAATAGGAACAACACTAAAACAGCAATAGGAACTCCACTAAAAACTGCAAACTGCATACAAATTGACTTTACCTCCAGGTACAGGCAGGTCTTAAACTGATCGTTGAATTATGTGCTAACATGTTCCCTAATTTCCATGAGAATAGCTATTTTTGGTAAATTATGTCATAAATAATCTTATAATTTACCCCATGAGGTAAAACATGACTAAAACCTACCAGAATTGCTAAATTACCTGTCTGGTGACATACTGCATGCAGTGCCCTAGCGCTAAACACATTAATTAAAAGTGTAAGTGAAGCATACTTCTTATTGACTGTGTGCTTCGCTGTACCCAATGCAACGTTTCACAAGCACTGAGTTGTGTTCCTGTGTTCACAGGGATTGCAACACAGCAGGCCCTGCGAATGTGCCTTCAGGCATATATAGAGGGAAGGTTAATGGTAAAGGATACCAGAAGTGAAAAAGATGGAGAAATGGGTGAAGTAGGCATTTAGGGGGATCTGTCCTGAAGGCCACTGCTCCCCCCGTTCTCCACTGACACCCCTCTTTCTCACCTAAAGACTCCCCCCCCCCCCCCCCCCCCAAGCATCTTCTGGGTTGCTGGGAGTCGTCATCACTGTCGCCCCGGCTGCTCGTGCCCCACAGCAGCTGGGAGCACTGTGCGCATGCGCATGATGTCAATCGACAATCATGCAGGTAAATCTCTACAACCATTTGTAAGCTATTTTGGCAAAAGGTATTTTAGCATGAAAACGATACAAAACCTGTGGAGACGCCACTGCTGCCTGCCGCACTGCCCCTGCTCCCGCGGCCAGCAGCAATGCATCACCTGTCCGCCGGCGCGAGTGCCCGGAATTTGTTCAGTCACACTTCTTCCGGCTGGCGTTCTTCTTCATGACCTCTTCACTTCCTGTCTCGTCCTGTAGCAAGCGGAAGTTTAAACAGTAGAGGGTGCTTGAACTTTGGCTTTTCACAGGACTCTACAGGAACTGAAGAAAACATGGAGAAGGCCAGCCGGATGAAGTGTGACTGAATGGATTCTGGGGACTCGCGCTGGCGGGCAGGTGATATTGTTGCCGCTATGCTGCGGCGGTTGTCGCCAAATCGAATGCCACTAGCGATGCGCTCCCAACCCAGCGGCGATCAAGCACAGTTTTCCATCGCAACCAATCAACTAAATTGATCGATGTCAGATGGTAATTGGTCGATCGGTCAGTGTTTGCGTTATCGATTTAACAGCAGATTCACAGTGATTAAATCTGCTGTATATCGGCAGGAATTCGAGTTAGTGTATGAACACCTTTCCACATAAGACAAAACACAGGCTGCATTTATACAAATATAAATTGAACACATGAAACCATGCTATTTACTTAGTATCACCTAAAACAAACATTGAAGGCACACTAAGGGCCTGAGTCACAAAGCTTTTTGGTTAAATTATCTCACCTTATTTATTAACTCACAAATTATCTCTCCTTAACTGACTTAACTCATGATTTACCTCTCCTTATTTAACTTAACTCATGGTTTAGCTCTCCTTATCTAACTTAACCACTTCAGCCTACAGTGTTGTTCACCTTATGCATCCGAGCAACTTTCACCTCCCATTCATTCGCCAATAACTTTATAACTACTTATCACAATTAATTGATCTATATCTTGTTTTTTCCTCCACTAATTAGGCTTTCTTTGGGTGGTACATTTTGCTAAGAATTTTTTTTTTCTAAATCCATTTTAACAGGAAGATTAAGAAAGAAATGGAAAAAATGCATTATTTCTCAGTTTTTGGCCATTATAGTTTGAAATTAATACATGCTACCGTAATTAAAACTCATGTATTTTATTTGCCCATTTGTCCCGGTTATTACACCATTTAAATTATGACCCTATCACAATTTATGGAGCCGATATTTTATTTGGAAATAAAGGTGCAATTTTTCAGTTTGCGTCCATCACTATTTACAAGCTTATAACTAAAAACAATATAATATACTCTCGACATGCATATTTAAAAAGTTACTGCCAGGTAACTATTTATGTTTTTTTTTTTTTAATTGTAACTTTTTTTTTATTCATTAAAAAATGTATTTGGGTAATTTTTGTTGTGGGAGGTAAATAGCTAATTTTAAATGTAATATGTGATTATTTAATAAAAAATGTATGTGGGTGTAGTTTACTATTTGTCCACAAGGTGGCCACAGTCAAAAAGTCCTGGAAGCAAATGATCTCGCTTCCAGGAACTAGACTGGAAACTTTTTTTTTTTGCAGAAAGGCTGCGGCCTCTGATAAGAGGCCGTTGTTTTTTCTGCGGGGGACTTAGATTGATGAATGGGAACTATTTTCCCATTCATCGCTCTGGGGGCTAACGGCAGGCGGCGGGAGCGTGCGCGAGGTCGCGCCTCAGGCAGCAGCAGCTGCACAGTCTATCAGATAGACTTTAAGTGGTTAAATCATGGTTTAGCTCTCCTTATTTGACATAACTAATGGTTTAGCTCTCCTTATCTATTTATCTCATGAATTAACTCTCCTTATTTGTTTATCTCCTGCATTAGCACTCCTTACAGTTAAGGTGAAAAATAAGTAATCTTTGTGAACCAACCCCTAAGTATCATACATTCCCATATGAGAGAAGGAAAAACCCACGTCAAGAATTCAACACAGTTCATGCAACATAATGAAACAAATGAAGAAAACCTATATTTTGCTCTAACACATTACGGTACACTCCTAAAAGCCAGTTAGGAATTCCTGTTGGAAAAAATCAGCACAGTTACAACAGCCTCACATTAATACATTTTACACATAATAGGTTTTCAAACACTCCCCATGCTAGAAAGAACGCCTCATAATCTACACATTTAGCTTACCTTTACATATAATTCTAAAGAATCTCCACACATTGTTTACAGGCTTTCACACTACAATCTGTATTCATACCAATGCACACATGTTCCTGCTCCCATCAGTGCACATTCTAGTGCACAGTGTGCATATGTTCTTGTCTGCGTTTATATTCCAGCCACTATAATTACCACAGAAATGCATACACCTGCCTGAAGAAATAGCAGCATGCTGAGCTTTTTCTTTTAAAGCAAACACACAAGTCTGAAAACTAATATGGGTTTTCCTATAGAAAAATCACATAGTAGCACATTTGAAATTAATCAAGTAAAAGATGCCAGATTGCATTAACGTTTCATGCACTGCCTAACCGCTTCAAACACATTATTATACGCTTCTCACATATTGCTAAATTACATACATAATCAGGGGCGTTGCTAGCCCCAAAGATCAATGGCGCATGCCCCTGTATCTTTTCTGGGGTGCCCCGGATGTTCTCCAGGCAGAGTCGGGCAGTGGGCAACAGTACTCACCTCCGGCCACTTGGCCTCCAGAATCTGCAGACATCTTCTCTTCCGGGCTGGGTACTGTGGTGCCTCTAGGTGGACATACTGGGTGCTGTGGTGCCATACTGGGTGCTGTGATGCCTTTATGGGGACATACAGGGAGCTGTGGTTCTTCTATGGAGACATGCTGGGAGTTGAGGTGCCTGTGCTGCTTTTTAAATGGAGATGGGGGCTTCATCCAACATTTTGCTGGGCAGGCCTACTTAGACTGCAGTTAATGAGAAACCGTAACCAATAATTGAACTTCTTCCAAATCAGTAGCTGATACCCCCTTTCCCATGAGAAATCCTTTTCCTTTTCTCAAACTGGTCATCAGGGGGCTCTGTATGGCTAATATTGTGGTGAAACCCCTCCCGCAGTGTGATGTCAGGACCATGGTCATGACCGTTTCCTGTCTGTGAAGCTCATTGCATTGTGGGAAATAGCTGTTTACAGCTGTTTCCAACTGCCAAAAAAAGCAAGCAGCATCTCCTTCCATCAACATCATCATGTGATAAATGTCAGAATGTAAATCAGGGAGAAGAAAGATTTTACAATGAACAAACACTGACTAAATCACTTATACATAACTATTGTAAAATTGAAGCACTTCTTTTGTTACATTATTTTCACTGGAGTTCCTCTTTAAGTTCATGGAAATTTGGCACCACCCATGACCACACCCACATTCTGTTGCACGGACACACCCATTTTTCAGCTAGAGTGCCCAAAATTCCCCGGATCTCTTAGGATCCTAGCAACGCGGTGCCCCTGTACATATTATAAAATATTTCCATGTTTTACTTTGCACTGGCTCCCTTTAACCTTCTGCTAATCCCAAACATTACATGTGATCTGCTAATATTATTCCTGCGACCCTCCATTGCTTTCTCTTCTTTTTCTTCTGAGTGTTTAGGTGGTTTTTGTATTCCAGTCTGGATTTTTGTGGCATGAGAGTAGGGATGCACCTTCGGATTCCGTGGAAATGAATTTTCCACATTTCCGATCACAAACAATGGTGTACATGGCAGATGGGAGCCCCAGTTTCTGCCACCGCCCAGGGCCCCCAAACCCCAAACCAGCCCCTGATGAGTCATTGTGACGAAATGAGTAGGGCGGAGCTTGGAGACACGCAGGACGCAATCCAGGAAGGAGGTGAGGTGGTATTCGGTGGCTGAAGGCATGCAGCGGGATGCTGACACTTATCAGATGTGCATGAACGCTTTATTTGGTACGCATATTTTTACTTGATTTTAGTGATTAAATTCGAAACAGTTTTACACTATGGAAGCATCCTGGCTTGCATTTAAAGGTTGCTTTTAAGGGAATCTTGCTTAGATCATAGGAGGGCTGAAATGCTGAAAGCAAGTGGGGACACGGTGTGTGGAACCCACTTGGGGGAGACTGCACCCCCGATTAGTGGCTCTGGTGAAGGCACAGTTGTCTTGTCCTGCAGTGGTCACTGTGATGGTTCTTATATAAAAACAATATTGCACTATATCAGTTTACTCTTTATAGATTGATTTGTGATTCATATCTACTTGAGATTGAGGATTTTTGGATCTGAGAGCTGCTTGGATGAATTATATTGGAACTGAGGATTTATGTGATCTTTGAGAGCAAGCGCCCCCCCCCCCCCCCCCCTCACCAAAATTTCCACATTTCCGATCACAAAGAATAGTGTACATGGCAGATGGGGGGCCCCAGTTTCTGCCACTGCCCAGGACACCCAAACCCAGATTTAACACCAACAGGGGGGAGTGCAGGGGAGTCCTGGTACTGCCACCATCAGGGGATTCACACACACTGCCTCTATCTAAATGCTGAATGCAAAACACTTGAGTTCACATTTTGCTGAACTTATGCAATACCTGCTAGATTTGGTACTGCAGACACAGGGGTATAACAATTTTATCCTCTCTGGGTGCCTCTTCACCCTTGTGTTTTAAAGAAAAACATTTATTTGTTACAGCTTATACAAATCCTGCAATGAATCTCTAGTGTATTTACTTCCTGCTTTGATGGACGCAGACATAGCGCTAACATCCTGTGTTTACAAATTAGCTGCTCTGCTGAGGTAGCCAGCTGACACAGCTGAGAGATCAAATAACAACTTGTGATTAGTAATAGATGCCATGAGAGGAAATTAGACACGCTAAATACATCCAGGCAGCGGTGTAACTAGAAATCACTGGGCACAACATGTGTGTATGTGTATATATATTTATATACATACAGTGGGATGCGAAAGTTTGGGCAACCTTGTTAATCATCATGATTTTCCTGTGTAAATCGGTGGTTTTTACGATAAAAAATGTCTGTTAAATATATCATATAGAAGACACTCACAGTGATATTTGAGAAGTAAAATGAAGTTTATTGGATTTACAGAAAATTGGGCAGGTGCATAAATTTGGGCACCACAACAAAAGAATTAGATCAATATTTAGTAGATATTCCTTTTGCAGAAATTACAGCCTCTAAACGCTTCCTGTAGGTTCCAGTGAGAGTCTGAATTCTGGTTGAAGGTTGAAGGTTTTTCGGACCATTCCTCTTTACAAAACATCTCTAGTTCATTCAGGCTTGATGGCTTCCGAGCATGGACAGCTCTCTTTAACTCACACCACAGATTTTCAATTATATTCAGGTCTGGGGACTGAGATGGCCATTCCAGAACATTGTACTTGTTCCTCTGCATGAATACCTTAATGGATTTTGAGTAGTGTTTAGGGTCGTTGTCTTGTTGAAAGATCCAGCCCCGGCACAGCTTCAGCTTTGTCACTAATTTCTGGACATTGGTCTCCAGAATCTGCTGATACTTAGTGGAATCCATGCGTCCCTCAACTTTGACAAGATTCCCAGTCCCTGCGCTGGCCACACAGCCCCACAGCATAATGGAACCACCACCATATTTTACTGTAGGTAGCAGGTGTTATTCTTGGAATGCTGTGTTCTTTTTCCTCCATGCATAACGCCCCTTGCCCAAATAACTCAATTTTACTTGCATCAGTCCACAGCATCTTATTCCAAAATGAAGCTGGCTTGTCCAAATGTGCTTTAGCATGCCTATCTGTTTGTGCTGTGGGCAGAGAAAAGGCTTCCTCTGCATCACTCTTGCATACAGTATCTCCATGTGCAAAGTGCGCCAAATGGTTGAACGATGCACATTGACTCCATCTGCAGCAAGATGATGTTATAGGTCTTTGGTGCTGGTCTGTGGGTTGACTCTGACTGTTCTCATCATTCGTCACTTCTATTTATCCGAGATTTTTCTTGGTCTGACACTTCGAGCTTTAACTTGAACTGAGCCTGTGGCCTTCCATTTCCTCAATATGTTCCTAACTGTGGAAACAGACGGCTGAAATCTCTGAGATAGCTTTCTGAATCCTTCCCCTAAACCATGATGGTGAACATTTTTTGTTTTCAGGTCATTTGAGAGTTGTTTTGAGACCCCCATATTGCTACTCTTCAGAGAAAATTAAGAGGAGGGAAATACCCCCTTAAATACTCTTTCTCATAATTGGATTCACCTGTGTATGTAGGTCAGGAGTCACTGAGCTGACCAAGACAATTTGAGTTCCAATAATTAGTTCTAAAGGTTTTGAAATCAATAACATGACAACAGTGCCCAAATATATGCACCTGCCTAATTTTATTTAGACAATTATTGTGCACTTTCTGTAAATCCAATAAACTTCATTTCACTTCTCAAATATCACTGTGTGCGTCTCCTATATGATATATTTAATTGACATTTTTTATCGTAACGACCAAAATCATGACGATTTACAAGGTTGCCCAAACTTTCGCAACCCAATATATATATATATATATATATATATATATATATATATATATATATATATATATATATATATATATATATATATATATATATGTATATATGTATATATGTATATATATATATGTATATATAGATAGAGAGATAGAGAGAGAGATAGATAGATAGATAGATAGATAGATATAGAGATAGAGAGATATAGATAGATAGAGAGATAGATAGATAGATAGAGATAGAGATAGAGATAGAGATAGAGAGATATAGAGATAGATAGATAGATAGATAGATAGATAGATAGATAGATAGATAGATAGAGAGAGAGAGAGAGATAGATAGATAGATAGATAGATAGAGAGATAGAGAGATAGATAGATAGATAGATAGATAGATAGATAGGGAGAGATATAGAGAGATAGAGAGAGATATAGAGAGATATAGATAGATATAGATATAGATATAGATATAGATATATAGATATAGATATATAGATATAGATATATAGATATAGATATAGATATAGATATAGATATAGATAGATATATATATATATATATATATATATATATATATATATATATATATATATATATATATATTAGAGAAAATGTGTGCAGTGCTACCCTGCTGTCTGTTTTTGTATATATATATGTATAGATAAAACTTTCCTATATATTCCTATATATATATATATAGGAAAGGCAGGCCAAACAGATAAAAACAGACAGCAGGGTAGCACTGCACACATTTTCTCTATTTGTTACATTAGCTTCTGGGGTAAAACGTGCAGACTCCTGCGGGATCACTAAAGTACAGAGCACTTGGGGAGGGGGTGGAGAGGATGGGCACTGTACACATGACCCTGCTGTGCACTGAATAGGGACTGTATACAAACCTTTGTCTACAAAACTTTGTATGAATCCTTATCAGTGAACACTTATGCATAGAGCAGAAAGCTTTTTCTCTCCATGCCCCTTAGTTGCCAGTCTCTCAGGACAGGGAAAAGAAACTCCCCCCCCCCCCCCCCCACATGGAGACGGGTGCCTATCGGCAGTGCACTGAATAGGGACTCATTACAAATCTTTGTCTACGAAACTTTGTATGTTTCCTTATCAGTGGCTGAACAGATGCAGTCATTAGAACAACTGTGCAGAGAGGAGAAAGTTTTTTTCTCTCCATGCCTTTAGTTGTCAGTCTCTCAGAACAGGGAAAAGAAACTTGTCCCCCCCACTGGCCCACCTGTGGCTTCTCCAATCTCCACCCATGGGCCCCCCTGTGGCTGCATCCCTTGCAGGGGTGATCAGGGGCGTAGCAATAGGGGGTGCAGCGGTAGCGACCGCATCGGGGCCCTTGGGCCAGAGGGGCCCCATAGGGCCCTCCCTCAACTACAGTGTAAGCTCTCTATTGGTCCTGTGCTCATACTAATCACCTCTATAGATACTTTGAATAGTGGTAATCATTAACACACTGTTCCCCATCCCCTACTTGCACCTCTGACACTGTAGTTGCCATTGGCAGGTTTTGGGGCGGCGTATCAGTTGTTATGTATAGAGTGCTTGGGGGGCCCCATTGTAAAACTTGCATCGGGGCCCACAGCTCCTTAGCTACGCCACTGGGGGTGATCATTGCGCCCCTGCATCCAGGGTACATTTCTCTGTTTTCCGTCTATGTAGGAGTTCAGGTACACTTTAACGGAGTGTAGTGTGCTTATTTGGGCAAAACTAAAATTTCCTTTTAACTCTTCTCAAACGAAACTTGCTACACTGCAACGCTTTGCTACGCTTTGATCATTTTGATTTCACTTTGTACTGCATGGAATATGCTCGGTCCTGCATTCCGAAAATGTATTACAAGCATTTTGCGGGTGAATGGATGTATTTATATATTTATATGTACTTTAAAGGTTTCCCAGAAAACATGAGGATAGTTAAGAAGTAAAAAAAAAAAATAGCAAAAATGTTGTTGCAAAACATACGGTTCAGCAACTTTCGGCAAAGGTCACTGCCATAGAAGGCAAAGGGATTTTCTAAATTTTGCAATGAGAGCAATCTCCGTCCTCCAGAACTGATGACTTAGCTGGGAACAAGCGGACAAAACTGCACTGCAAAGGCTTTTCTGTAATGTAAAATGTGATCTCTCCCTGAGACCAGCACAACCCAGGAAGATTTGTGACTTCAAAGTAAAAAGGGAAGTCTTGGAAACCAGGCTTGTGTATAAAGCTCAGGGTTCAATAATGCCACGGATACAGAAATACATATATTGATTACTTAGACTTATTATTTTTTCAGTCGCAACCTTAAGAACAATCATTATATATTTACTACTAAGATGCCAAGACCACTATTATTGTGCTCTAACAGGCTTGATGTACTGTATTTGCCGGTGTAGCTTTATTGAACAGTACCATTTATACTAAATAACTAATTTTATATTTCTTGTGGCAAGGCAGACTTTAAAGTAAAATTACATTATTATAAGTTTGTATGGATATATGTAAAGAGAAGAACCGAGAGCCAGATATAGTGTAGTAGGTTATGGCAATGGGTTAAATGGAAAAGATTGCAATGATATACTCACAAACCAGGGTTACCTCCAGGCAACCACTGTATAGGCAGGTGGGGAGATTAGCCTGTCCTCACTCAGGATTAAGACGTCGCTCTCTGTAGATTAGCAGAAGATGAGGTATCCCCCCCCCCCGTTACGTTATATTATTGTAAAAGGTTCATCATTATGCCAGATATTGCCCCAAACATGATCTCCGCTCTGCACACAATCCACTGCTGCCCTCCACTACTCAGTTCAGCTACTCATCTGTCACTCTTAAACTTTCAAAATCTTCGAGCACATTCTTAAAGAGTCACTGAAGCGAAAAAAAATGATGATATTATGATTTGTATGTGTAGTACAGCTAAGAAATAAAACATTAAGATCAGATATATCAGTCTAATTGTTTCCAGTACAGGAAGAGTTAAGAAACTCCAGTTGTTATCTCTATGCAAAAAAGCCATTAATCTCTACAACTTTCAAAGTCATGGAGAGGGCTGTTATCTGACTTTTATTATCTCAACTGTAAGTGAACTAATTACTTTTTCTCTGCCAGAGGAGAGGTCATTAGTTCACAGACTGCTCTGAAAGAATCATTTTGAATGCTGAGTGTTGTGTAATCTGCACATATTAGAGAATGATGCAATGTTAGAAAAAACACTGTATACCTGAAAATAAAAATATGAGGATATTTTCTTTGCTGCTAATCTTCTAGTAATTATTCATAATACACAACCAATTCACTATATCATATATATTTTTTCGCTTCAGTGTCTCTTTAAAGGCAACCAGAGAAGAGGAAAAGAAAAAGTTTTATACATACCTGGGGCTTCCTCCAGCCCCATGTGCACGGATCGCTCCCACGCCGTTGTCTTCCGCTGCCTGCAGCTCCGGTACCGGGTCCCGTAACTTCCTCCAGTCACGGCCAGTCTGCGCAAGAGGAAGTGCGCTCTCTACGTATCTCTCCAGCAGCTGCTGGATCAAGGGACTTGAACGACTACAGGGGGTTAGAAGCCCCAGATAAGTTAAACTGGGCAGATTAGTTTTACTTACGGTACCCTTCAAGACCTAAATGGATAGTTTTCTTCTAGAAAACTGAGGTCTTACAGCTGCTCACTTTCCTAATTTTTATGAACTATAAATTTTGCCTGTACATGTTGACTCATTGTTTCTACTGTGATGAAGGGATGCTGGGTAATGCAGTTGATACACTGCTATTGTTCTTACATTGGATGTCGCATGGCAACACCTGATTGGCCCACCCACCATCAGAGTCCAGACAGAAGAGAGACGGAAGCAATTTGTATGTCAGAACATTTGGACCACGTAACAGTTTGTCTTCTGTTTTGCTTCTAAAAATGTTTTCTTGTCATTTATCTCCCTGATTGCTATCTGAATTGGCCTGGTTGAGTTCTAGGTTTAAATGGGTTTTAAGTTTGTGGGAGGATAATTAGGTTTTTTGGAAACGTAATCATGACAGCTCAGAGATCTCCTCCCTCCAGAAACCTTTTAATAATATGCAAACACAAATATGTCCCTCACTACCCTTGACTAATCAGTGCACTTCTTCAACATTTTTACTGTTAGACAGGAAACCTCATAAAAGCGGCATGTGGGTAATCTCTACTAGCCCTGAGCATTCATATTAAAAACCCGCGAGTTGTAAAAGATGCAGACTTTGCAGATAATAGTAATTTTAATGGTGAAGGCTAAAACTGCCACTAAAATATTGGTAAAAAGACTGACATACCGATATGACTCCCGGTAATCCAGGCAGTCACAGCTCAGCGATGCACACACCCCTCGTTGCGATCCCGTTCAATAGAGAGCTCCGTGAATGCACGCCAGGGGAGCGCGCGCGGCCAAGCCATACATGCATAGAAGCCCACGACTGGTGGCGACTGACTGATTTACCGGGAGTTGTTGCGCCAGAATGGAGGGGCTGAAGAGGGCGGCGAGGGAAGCCACGATGCTCTTGGGGCTGGAGGAAGCCCAAGGTAAGTATAAATAAGCGCTAGTGTGCCATCTCTGATACACTTTCATAACTACCTACAGTAAAGATCGTGTCACTCTAATGGGCGTGACCGCGGTGGCAGCCCCAGGACCGCCTAATGCCAATTGGCGTCAAGTCCTGGAACCGGCTACTGCAGGAGCTCGCGCATCTCCACTCAGCCTTCAGTCTCCAAGCGGCGATCGCCACTCGGAGACTGTTAAGCTGGCCACTAACGGGACAATTTCTAGCGAAAAATCGTTCGATCGATCTGAAATTCTAGGTCGGCAGTGATCGAATTGGCAGTAAATAATCTCCGTTAATGGTTATGATCAATTATGAACGATTGAAAAAAAAGTCGTCCGACTGAATTTTCGTCGAACGAAATTTTGAATTTTAAAGATGATCGTGATCGATACATAGCAAAGATTGGTTCGTGATGGTGTAGTGAATGATTTTTCTTCCGATCAGAATTTCTGATCGCTCAAACGATTTTTCGCTAGAAAATTGGACCATTAGTGGCCACCTTTAGACGGTTTGTGCTGCGATCTGCAGCAGTGCTATACTGGGGACAGCCGTGTGACACACCTGTCCCCTCCATTGGCTCAGGAGTGAACGGCTGGAGGGGATAAAAATAAATAAATAAATAAATATTTAAAAATATTGTAAAAAAAAAAAGAGATAAATATGTATAAAAAAATAAACGTTTTGTGTGCCGAGTTGTGCGGCCCTGCAGCTTTGCCTTAAAACTGCAGTGGCCCAATTAACTAAAAATGGCCAGGTCTTTAGTAGGGTTTAGTATTGTGGTCCTCAAGTGGTTAAGACCCTTGGTGGTGCCTAACACCAAGACCCCCCCTGGTGGTGCCTAACTTGTCTGAAGTCTGACTGCATTAGCTGCATACTTGTTTCAGGTGTGTGATCTAGATACTACTGCAGCACGGTGGCGTAGTGGTTAGCTCTCTCGCCTTGCAGCGCTGGGTCCCTGGTTCGAATCCCAGCCAGGGCACTATCTGCAAAGAGTTTGTATGTTCTCTCTGTGTCTGCGTGGGTTTCCTCCGGGCACTCCGGTTTCCTCCCACATTCCAAAAACATACAGATAAGTTAATTGACTCCCTCTAAAATTGGCCCTAGACTACAGTACTTACACTACATAATATAGACATATGGCAAGGGATTAGATTGTGAGCTCCTTTGAGGGACAGTTAGTGACAGTCAGTCAGTTATATATATATATATACGCTGTACAGCGCTGCGTAATATGTCGGCGCTATATAAATACTAAATAATAATAATAAAAAATAATAATACTGCAGCCAGAGACATCAGCAGGACAGCCAGGCAACTGGTATTGTTTAAAAGGAAATACATATGGCATCCTCCATATCCCCCTCACTACAGTGTACCTTTAATGGGGTTGTCCTTTCAATGCTTGTGAAATAAACTGAACACAGATGCAAACAAAGTCCTAAAAACACAGTTTTTTTACACTTTCTAAATACCCCAGAAATAATATAGTTCCTGGGAAGATCAGACCAACACACTCGGAAGATTTATTGAATGTGGACTAAGTGATCATCACAATTCCGCTTGCAGTGTCAAGTGAGATCCGCACAGCCTCTTTGTTGATTTAGGTGACATTTCAGTCTGAATATTTTCAGTCTCTCCATACTGGGTCTCACCTAACAAAAATCCAATTATACAAATAGACATGGAGATGGCCTGACACAGATAATAAGTGCACATGACGAGTTCAATTCAATTAGAATTTGGTTGAAGGGCTCAATTAAAGAATGACTAGTTCATGAGTGCACCCAGTACCAAGCTCATTTCTTGTGTCAGCACAGGGTAAATGCCTGCTGGGTGCCTAACGGCTTCAGAGCAGTGAGCAGCGTGTGGACTGGGCATTCTGAGTTAAAGCTGTCCTATGCCAAATAAGCACATGCCGAGTACAGTGTACTGCAGTACAGCCAAGTGCAGGGGACAGTGGCGTAGCCAAGGAGCTGTGGGCCCCGGTGCAAGTTTTAAAATGGGGCCCAGCAAGCACTCTATACATAACAATTGATACGGCGCACCAAAACCTGCCAATGGCAACTACAGTGTCAGAGGTGCAAGTAGGGGGTGGGAAACAGTTTGGTAATGATTACCACTATTCAAAGCATCTATAGAGGTGATTATTATGAGCACAGGACCAATAGAGAGCTAATACTGTAGTTGAGGAAGGGCCCTTCAGGGCCCCTCTAGCCCAAGGGCCCCGATGCGGTCGCAACCTCTGCAACCCCTATTGCTACGCCCCTGGCAGGGGATATGGAAAAAGTTATAAAGTACCTTCCATAAGCATTCACTCCTCCTTGAATTTCCTGTATATTTTACTTTGCAAGAGATCAGAGATAAGGGACAAGACTGAGCCATGGATGGACAAATATTTATGAATTCACATATGGGAAGTCCTCAGCAAGTACTGATTAAGGAGGACCCCCGGATAACCTAAAGCAGCCTCAAAGTCTTACATAGCACACAATGAAAAGTCTTTATTCCATAAATAGTTGCTGAAGAAATTCACTTCTCTGTGATCGGTGTTTGTTTAGGCATATTTAACATGTCCAATTAGTTCTTATCAGCAACTGTGTATAGCCTGCAGGAGAACTTTGCCCAGGCAGCTCTTCATACAGTAAACACTGAGACTTAAAGAGTACATCTGGTAAAAAAAGACAAACTGTCATGATGGCGCATCATGGAGGTCTCAAACTTAAATACTTACCTGATGTGATGTCATTGGGTCACAGCAGGTGACACTCCACCATCAGAAGTTTACCAAAGCTTTGTGGAAACCTCTGCCTGCATTACTGTGGCCCACCCCCAGCTCAGCAGCCACCAATTAGGTTGCAGCCACAGAGCTGAGGGCGGGACATGGCATTGCAAATGGGCGTGCCCAGAGCCTGGGTTGAGATTTTGTAAAAACTCTTCATGGCCACAATATTGAGGGGGCGTACCAATTACCTGAATGGATAGATGATGTCAGAACAGGTACGTTTTTAAACCCTAATATACTTCCATTCCTTCATCATTAAATAGAACCAGAGGCGGTTCCTTGGGGGGGCAGATGAGACACAGAGGCGTGTTCTCTGCCTCATGAAATGCCTCTGTGTCCTCCCCACCGCCACTCTCTGCGTCCCCCAATGCCGCGTATCCCATCAAAATTAGCGACAATATAACAAACATAGCAATGGGAGGAGAGGGATTTCCACCAGGGGTGTTCCTGCAGGCTTTTCAGAGCTGCCATTGGGCAGCTCTCTCTCCCTGGCCACGCTCCCTGCCGCTCCCCCGCCTCCCTGCATGTTGCTGTGAGAGAGAGAGATCTTGCGCCTTCCAGCAATGTGACCCAGATGTCAGGGAAATTAAAGTGGGGCAGTGCTGGCCTCAGAAGCAGCGGTTTTGGCGGCTACCTGATCTGCTCAGCCTCCCCAGATCAGGTAGCCGGTTTTTTTTATTTTATGAGCCCACCTCGGGCTCTCTTTAAGACAGAGCCTGTTATGACAATTTTTTTATTACCGGAGTGTTTCCTGCAAAAATGAAACCGAGTTAAAATTCAGTTTTGTTTTAGGATTTCCACAAATTATAGTGAAGATGATTGTTTATCAATAAATGTTATCATGCTGTGACTAATCATCATTCAGAGCAGAGAGGAAGTTCTAAGTTTAGTTCCACTTTAAGACCACATGGTAGTCTTCTTCTATACAGTGGATGGTAACATCTAATTTTGGATCACCTTTTCTACTCCTCCCCCCATCATCTGTGGACCCTGCTGCTCTCCACCCTCTCATCGCATCATCATGTGTCCCTTGCTTCTTTCCACCATCCTCATTGTCAGGTGTGTCTACTACTTATCTCTACCATCCCCCGTACCATATGGATCCAGAGAGCATCACCTCTACTCTTTATACCCTACTATACAGAATTTGCAAAACATGCCTGCCTTTCCTTTTATACATCTCAGGGGGAATTTTGATTTTCAGTGGTTGATTATTATTATTATTATTATTATTATTGTTATTTGCCCTTAAAGACAAATTACCCTTATCTAATCCATTTTTTGGCCTAAGTTTTCTCCCAGCAGTCAAGTTTTCATCTTCTGTTTAAAGTAAAACCCCTGAATCATGCCCCCCCCCCCCCCCAGCAAAATGTTGATGCCCCCCCCCCCCCATGTTAACATCCCTTCCCTTGCATTCATGGCATTGGGGCCCATCTTACAAGGTACCTAAAACAAGTGTAGTCATCATGGTCTTCACTTCCATAACAAGTGTAGCCACAAAACCCCTTGATAGCTACGCCTCTGATAAGTAGGTAAAAAAGTACTGGCAAGATTATTCCGATTATTTTCTCGCTTGCTGGGATAATGGATTGTATGTGTCGTCAGCTAAGAAATAGCACATTAGTAGCAAACAGTAGCAGTAAACAGTTAAACAACTACGGTCGTGATCTATGCAAAAGAACTCCTCTGAGATAGATAATAGGATAACAGAGGCGCCAACAGGATAAAAAAAACACTAAAATAACTTAAAAACCCATCTTGGTAATAGAGGAGGCAGTGGTGGACTCACCTCCTCCAAGCAGAACACACGACTGTGGATTTTCAGTCAAAACAATTTTATTGGATACTCCAAATAAAGTGCAACGCGTTTC
Organism: Hyperolius riggenbachi; assembly: GCF_040937935.1. Lineage (NCBI taxonomy): Eukaryota > Metazoa > Chordata > Amphibia > Anura > Hyperoliidae > Hyperolius > Hyperolius riggenbachi. The sequence goes on along the minus strand of NC_090654.1, from coordinate 235,115,135 downwards.
ACGGGATACAAACCCGCTTCATCAGGCAATAACAGATAGGAGTAAACAGCATCTGCCAGTATCATCAACACTGAGCGCCTCTGTGTTGATGATACTGGCAGATGCTGTTTACTCCTATCTGTTATTGCCTGATGAAGCAGGTTTGTATCCCGCGAAACGCATTGCACTTTATTTGGAGTATCCAATAAAATAGTTTTGACTGAAAATCCACAGTCGTATGTTCTGCTTGGAGGAGGTGAGTCCACCACTGCCTCCTCTATTACCAAGATGGGTTTTTAAGTTCTTTTAGTGTTTTTTTTTTTTTTTTTTTTTTTTTTTATCCTGTTGGCACCTCTGTTATCCTATTATCTACATCAAATCCACCCTTGGTGGAGGGTTGTACCCTTACTTCTTCTACTACAGAGAGCGACTTTTTAATCCTGAGTGGGGTTAGGACAATCTTCCCACCTGCTTTGACAGTGGTTGCCTACTTGGTAATCCTGGTTTGTGAGTATTAACCACTTGCCGACCGCGCACTCATACCGCGCGTCGGCAAAGTGGCAGCTGCAGGACCAGCGACGCAGTATTGCGTCGCCAGCTGCAGGCTGATTAATCAGGAAGCAGCCGCTCGCGCGAGCGGCTGCTTCCTGTCAATTCACGGCGGGGGGCTCCGTGAATAGCCTGCGGGCCGCCGATAGCGGCTCGCAGGCTAAATGTAAACACAAGCGGAAATAATCCGCTTTGTTTACATTGTACGGCGCTGCTGCGCAGCAGCGCCGTAAGGCAGATCGGCGATCCCCGGCCAATCAGCGGCCGGGGATCGCCGCCATGTGACAGGGGACATCCTGTCACTGGCTGCACAGGACGGATAGCGTCCTGTGCAGCCCTGATCTCCGGGGGGGAGCAGGTAGGAGAGGGAGGGGGGAATTTCGCCGCGGAGGGGGGCTTTGAGGTGCCCCCCCCCGCCAGCCACATGCAGGCAGGAGAGATCGGACCCCCCCAGCACATCATCCCCCTAGTGGGGAAAAAAGGGGGGTGATCTGATCTCTCTGCCTGCTATATGATCTGTGCTGGGGGCTGCAGAGCCCACCCAGCACAGATCACTCAACACAGCGCTGGTCCTTAAGGGGGGGTAAAGGGTGGGTCCTCAAGTGGTTAAATTAATATTATTACTCTTCCAATTATACATTACCAGTACATACTACACTATATTGGGCTCTTGGTGTTCTCTCTTTTTCTCAACTCCTCTGAGATATTCCACCCACTGGGCTGAAGACAGTCCTGTTTTCTGAAGCACTTAAAAAAATCAAGAAATAGTGAAATCTTGAGATAAGGTTTTACTGCAGGAAAGTTCAAAGGATCATTATTTCTGCTTTGTGTTATAGCTTAAAAGATAGGGGGCTTGATTCACTGAAGCATGCTAACACCGTTAGCACTCCTAAAAGCTTTGCAGCTAAGTAGTTTGCACGGGCAAAGCTGTTACTGATCGCGCAATATTTTGTGCGCGCAAAAAGTCGCACCGATGCGCACAAAACATTGCACCGTCCGTATGCAAAGTACGCTTATCAGGCTATTTTGCACGCGGACGGCGCGATGTTTCCCGTGCAATGCGCAGCACTAAACTTTGTGCGCACAAACGCATATTGGCGCGTGCATAGGCACTTTGCTAAGGGGCTTTTCTCTGGTGTGCTAACACTTAGCACGCTTTAGTGAATCAAGCCCAGAGTGTGGTTTCTAAACTGCAAATGTGACAGAATGATGCAATGTTTTAAATAAAGCTATATAACTGAAAATAAAAATCGGAGACTTTGTTCTTTGCTACTAATGTTCTATTCATTATCCGTACTACACAGACAATTCATTGTAGCATAAGGTTTTTTGTTGTTTGTTTTTCACTTCAGGTTTGCTTTAAGAATGTAAATCATGGTGAGGAAAGATTTTACAGTGGGCAAGCACAGAGTAAATAATTTATGAAGTGATGTTAAAAAAAATAAGAAATTGTATTCATAAAGTTGTATTCCATAAATGTCGTCTCCGAGGTAAGCGTGATATGGAGGCTGCCATAACTGCTTCCTTTTAAGCAATAAGGGCTGGTGCACACCAGAGAGGTTCTGGAGCGTTTTTAAAAACGCTAGCGGTTTGAAAACAGCTTGGGTAATGTATTTCAATGGGCTGGTGCACACATGGCCGGCCTTTGACCTGAGCGACCGGAGCGGTCGCTCAGGGCGCCGGCTTCCAGGGGGCGCATGCTTTCCTGACGCATGGCTTCCCTCCGATTAATGTTCCCCCGCTCTGAGCTCTTAGTTCCCTTCCCTCCCTTCCTCCGATGTAAAGAACAGTGCAGGCAGTGGCTCTCATCATTTTGCGGATCTGCTAGAGCATACACGTCAAACTGAAGTACAAAGTGGGCTGAAATTGTACACTGGGACCAAGTCACGGGCCAACCTCAATGTCTAGTGGCCACCTTCCTGCCTTATAAAGTTCCCAGGTGTCTAATTCCCCCCTTTAACTCCTATACAGTTCCCTGGTGTCTAGTGGTCCTCCCTCCCGTGCAGATCCCTGGTGCCTAAAGGCCTGTGCAATGTAGCTTCCCTGGTGGTCTAGAGTGGGCCAAGCATAATGCAAAGTGGGGATACCCTTTGAGGGCCAAATTTAATGGCTCCGAGGGCCAGATTTGGCCCATGGGCCGGAGTTTGACATGTATGTGCTAGAGGTTTTTGGTGTGCACTGGCCCCCGGTATCTGGCTGTCCTGCTAATCCTCTGCCATAGATCCTGAGCAAACATATACAGATCAGGTGTTTCTGATATTATTGTCAGATCTGACAAGATTAGCTGCATGCTTGTTTCTGTTTTAATTCAGACACTACTGCAACCAAATAGATCAGCAGGGCTGCCAGGTAACTGGGATTGTTTAAAAGGAAACAAATAGGGCAGCCTCCAAATCACTCTCACCTCAGGTTCACTTTCAAGTTACTTACTGAGAATGCAGGGAAATTGCACCTGCGCACGCAAGTTTTACTGCCCTTTCATGAATCATTACCAAAGTGGCTGCATGTCTACAGAAAGAAATAATGGCCCTATATAAAAGTGTTTTCTCTACAGATAGCAAATGTAAGCTCTTTTCTGTTTTCATATTTAATAACTGAAATTAGCTCTACCCCTTTCATCACTGTGACTTTCTTGTTTTCCTTTGCACAAATCTGTGTAACCTTTTCATAAGCCTAATCTATCTGTTCTCATCAAGTGTTCTGTAAAATGTTACCCGTGAGTGCTGAAAAAAAATCTTCTGCGTTTATTTCAGCCTGGAAATGTCAAAATGAAATATGGGGACATTTTAAAGATTAGCATTGCACAATTAATAGAGATATTGTCTAGGATGACATTAAAAAAACACACCAGTATAATCCATAATTTTTCAAAGGTACTTAATTGCAGAATTGTTTATATTAGTATTAATATCGATAAATATAGTGCTCTTATCTGAGGCCTGGTGCACACCGAGCGGTTTTTGAAGCAATCCGCAAACCGCTTCCGCCTTGGAAAACGCATGGCTAATGTATTTCAATGGGCTGGTGCACACCGGCGGTTTGCGGTTTTTAGCAAACCGCAAACGTGGGTCCTGCAGCACTTTTGCGATTTGCAAAAGCGTTTCTGCCTCCATGTAAAGAATAGGAAAAGCTCAAACCGCTCTGAAAAAAGCTAGCTCCAAAAAATGCTAGGCATGTTTATGAAACCTCTCTAAACATGCCTAGAATCGGTCTGAAAATCTGCTTCAAAAACCTCTAGCATTTTGAGGATCTGCTAGCGGTTTTGGTGTGCACTGGGCGTAAGGGCTCAGTTTTGATGCGACGCACATACTGTACGATCTACATGGCAAAATGAAAGTCCATAGACTTTCTTGTTACCATTCACATTACAGGTGTGCGTTCCCATGCGTTGAGATGTAATATGATGTAACGCTTCTGGGAACATCTGACACATTCTCCTGATTAGTTGGCTGCCACCGTCTGCGCTCCTAGCGCACCACAATGTGTATTCTCTTCGTTGGCTGAACGATGGCAATGCATACACGAAATCACGTTCGTGTATGCCCTCTGTAGTGTGAATGAGCCCTTATACTATATACAGACTCCAGTCAGTCCTCCCAATTGAAATGGCAACACCATAAAGGAATGCACATAGCCCGCTGCAAATCACAGTACTGGTAAAGGTAGGAAAGAGAGTCTTTTATAGCCAGGCTCAGACAAGGCCGGCGAAAGCTCGGGATTTCGCCAGGTAGGCCTCCCTTTTTGTGGCCTCTGGGGGCAGTGGCGTAGCTAAGGATATGTGGACCCCGATGCAAGTTTTACAATGGGGCCCCCCCAATCACTCTATACATAACAACAATTGATACAGTTCACCAAAACCTGCCAATGGCAACTACAGTGTCAGTGGTGCAAGAAGGGGATGGGGAACAGTTTGTTAATGATTACTACTATACAAGGTATCTATAGAAGTGATTATTAATTATGAGCACAGGACCAATAGAGAGCTAATACTGTAGTTGAGGGAGGGCCAATCATGGTCCCTCTGGCCCAAGGACCCCGTTGTTGTTGCTACCTCTGCACCCCCTATTGCTACGCCCCTGCCTGGGGGCCCTGAGCACTGCAGGAGGGGGCACAGCGCAGGAAGGAGGAGCAGCAGCGGGCACAGAGCAGCTGGGAGGGGGGGGCAGCCCCCCCTCCCTCATCTGGGGGCCCCCCCTTCCATGCTTCCCCCTCCAAGCTACAATGTGCGGTGGTGGAGACCAGGGCGGCAGCGAGCAGGGAACCAATACACTTACTACTTCTCTGCTGCACTGTCCAATCACGCTCTCACTGTGCTTCCTGTGAGAGCATGATTGGACAGCAAAGAAGACCAGACCAGAGCAGCGGCAGGCAGAGCGGGATGTAGGAAATAGTAAGTAGACAGTTTTTGCCCGCTCGCTGCCGCCCGTTGCACATTCTAGCCTGGAGGGGGGAGAGGCGAAGAGGGGGACCCCCAGGTGAGTGAGGAAGGGAGACTGCCCCCCCCCCCCTCCGTGCTGCTCTTCAATCTTCCATTTTGTGGGGAAATCTGCCGACAATCTGGTTCCATTTTGAGGGGAAATCTGCCGACAATCTGGTTGCATTTTAGAGGGGAAATCTGCCGACAATCTGGTTGCATTTTGAGGGGAAATCTCTAGACAATCTTGGTGCATTTTGAGGGAAATATGCCGACAATCTGGTTGCATTTTGAGGGGAAGTCTGATGAAAATCTGGTTGCATTGTGGGGAGAAATCTGCCGACAATCTGGTTGCATTTTGAGGAGAAATCTGCTGACAATCTGGTTGCATTTTGGGGGGAAATCTGCCAACAATCTGGTTGCATTTTGGGGGGAAATCTACCAACAATCTGGTTGCATTTTGAGGGAAATCTGCCGACAATCTGGTTGCATTTTGAGGGGAAATCTGCCAACAATCTGGTTGTATTTTGGGGAGAAAATCTGCCGACAATCTGGTTGCATTTTGAAGGGAAATCTGCGGACAATCTGGTTGCATTTTGGGGGAAATCTTCAGACAATCTTGTTGCATTTTGTGGGGAAATCTGCGGACAATCTGGTTGCATTTTGAGGGGAAATCTCCTGACAATCTTGGTGCATTTTGAGGGAAATATGCCGACAATCTGGTTGTATTTTGTGAGGAAATCTGCTGACAATCTGGATGCATTTTGTGGGGAAATCTGCTGACAATCTAGTTGCATTTTCAGGGGAAATCCTGGAGGGGGATCCATGCCAAAAGTCCCACCAAAAATCATGGAGTTGACGCAGAGTCAGGTTTTAATCCCTAAAGGGCAGTAATCACATTATGCACAGCTCTGGGTGTCAGTGGGCTGTGGAGTGTCTCACACAGAGAAATGCAATAGTACTATCAGAATACAGGGAATGAATAATGCACTGGAGTGGTTCTGTGCCTGCAACTTAGGCCTCCTTTCCACGGACTGTTGAGCTATGTGCTCAGCAAGCAATTGCCAGGCTGCAGTGAGCAGTACAAGGTAATCCCTGTCTGGCATCCGACCAGCAGGCAGTGATGCTCACATCCTGTTGGGCAGTCGATGACGTATGCAGCATTAGATAGGGCACTTCCAGGGCAGCGTACCGCAACGTGGGGAGTGTGAACTCCTCCATAGACTTTCATTGCCCGAGGGCGTAGTGCGGTAAATTTATCGCACCTTCCCAGTGTGAAAGGGCCCTCACTGTTTCTGTCCATTGGTTAGAGGTACCTCTGTAGAAACACTACTTTTAGTATTTTTGTGTCACTATGTTATTGGAATTTCAAAAATATACAACAGACAAGAATTACCATCAATTACTGCGAACTACGCTCAAAGTTTAACTACACAGGTAGAACAAAAAAGGCCATTGCTTCATTATTTAGGCTCTAAAAGTATGTAATCAAAAAATAATAAATTATGAGTAAAGATGGCCCGAATGGTTCGCCGGCGAACGGTTCCCGGGGGAATTTCTGTGGTTCGCGTTCGCGGAGAACCGCAACCTTTTCCAGAGGTTCGGTTCGCCCCCATAGTGCATCATGACGGTCAACTTTGATCCTCTACATCAGTCAGCAGGCACATTGTAATCAATCAGGCTACACTCCCTCTTGGAGCCCCCCCCCCCCCTTATAAAAGGCAGGAAGCGTCAGGCTTTTCACTCACTTGTGTGCCTGCAGTAATTAGAGCAGGGAGAGCTGCTGTGCAGAGACCTATAGGGAAAGCTTAGTTAGGCTCTTGTAGGCTTTTTAGCTTGTTCCTTGTTGATTCTTATTGCTAAAAAAGCACCCCTCAACAGCTCTTTTGAGAGCTAATCTTGTTCTTGTGATCTATTTTTTTTTTGTGTGTGGCCCACTTGCATGATATACAGCCCTGTCAGTCAGTCGCAGCTAGCCTTTGGCCTCTTGGTGGTATAATTACTACTGTACAATATAGCAGAGAATTTAAGATCTGGCTCTCATATGCTTCAACTGGGGGGTTTTGAAGGCCTTGCTTTAAAGGGTGCTTTGTCTCACTTACAGCTTGTGGTACCTACACCTTTTGATATTCTTCCAACAACCTCAATAGGACATGCAGGAGGAGTTATGAACTGTGCAGCAAGTAATTTTGTGCAGAGCACCAAAGCATTTACAGTACATGTGAAAAAGGGATACTGTGCACCTGTATCATAACAGTTTCAAAAGTTTTATTCCGTTCCTCAGACAAAAATGATCAGCCTTGACATACATCAAAGAAAGGTGTCAAACCTGTATGTGTCGAAGTTGTGGCGGTGTAGAAGGGAGAGGTGACCAGGGGAAAATCCGGACGGCACTACAGCCATTTCTCGCCGCTTGGGCGCTTGCTCACATGTGTGTCCGTATAAGAATGGCGCCGAAGAGCTTCCTGTATAGGACCTCCAGTCCCTGCCTCCGGCGCCACCTCATTGGTGTGGAGTTGTGACAGGGAAAGGTCGGGGGTGAAGGGGCGGGGAAATTCCGCCGTTATGCGGAAAAGAATAGATTGGTATTACACGTCTAAGTGGCGCTGTGCAGTGCATCTATAAGGGGCGGAACGCCCAAATCAGTGACGTGTGCTGTGTCCGTGACTTCATTAGAAAAATTATTACAACATACATTCATGATAACAAACATTATTGTGCCGTTAAACCATTCGTATCTGTGCATAAAAAGAGGCATATCGCCGTGCTCTGTGCAAATTAGCATCTGCCAACACCATTAACCTATGCATGTATCATCAAGCTCACTTATCTTGTCTCTGCATTAAAAAGGTATTTTACTTTATCTCATCCGAAAAAATACCCCATTAAGGGGACCCCCGACCCTAAGAAAAACCCCATTAAAAACCCGGGAGAGCTGGGCGGGACTCTGGAGACCTCTTACTTTACAGGTTACATTTATCCCTATCCCTGACGTACCTATTTAAGAACAGAAGGGAGGAAGGAGGGGATCATCGTATAGTTACATTATAGAGATGTTACTTGGTTATGTTGGTAGAAAAGGAGGGGACTCGCACATCTCGTTGTTATGGGGACATCCTTTATCCCCGCAACCAGGTGTCAGCGTGAATCGGGCAGGACGTTAGCAGAGTAAGAAAGAGAAAAGAAGAGGGGGAAAAGAAACTAAAAGGACAATGTCCCCCGTTGGCGCCTTTAGGGGGACCACGTCCCAAGCCTATCTCGCTCGTCGTGCGCAGGGAAAGGACTTTATTAGTCCTTGATTTATGGGGTGTGATGTAGACCCTAGTTCCTCTAGCTCACCCAAGAGTGAATAGGTTCACCGCCATAGTCGGCTGTCCGCACTGGGCGATCCCCGGCAATCAAATAACGGGACAATGAATTTACTATCCATTTCATGTTTTGTTGGGCCCTATTGGGTCCATACGTGTCCACCTATTGGGGACCTTTCAATACTTTGCTAAAGCAAATTGCCTTGGACATTTGTTTATTATTTTTTAATGATTTTTTGTTGTTGCCCGTATATTGCCCGTGCGGACATCCAAACAAACCATACTAGGTATTAAACCCTTGCCCACAATCAGTGAGGGATCATTCAGTCATCACCTTCAAAAAAGCACCCAAAGGAAGAAGAAAAAGCAAGGAATCAAAGTTTCCCGGAAGAATCATTCATTAGACGGGGATTCAAGGTGTCCCACCGGGGGAAGGGGGGCACCGAGTGTCCTAAGGTTCAAGAAAGCACGCCAACTCCAATCTATCGTTCAGGCCCAAAGGTCCCATAGCCTCAGAGCGCAAGATGACCCTTGACTCTCTTCTGGTCAATTCTCGATCACGGTCACCCCCTCGCCTTGACGGGGCAACATGCAAAAGGCCTGCAAATCTCAAACACCTTGCCCTCCCACCATGGACCTCCCTTACATGTTCAATCAGTCTGGGACTGCCTTTACCTGACTTGATCGAGCTAAAATGCTCCCCCCACCCTCTCTTTGAGGGGGCGAGTTGTCTTCCCTACATAATAAAAGAGGCAAGGGCAAAACACTACATAAGAAACAAACTTTGTCTGGCATGTAATAAAGGCTCTCACCTCCCGCTGTAGGCCTCCCAAACGGTAATTGGTACCCTCCCACATGTTGGCACAGAAGTCACAATGGCCACACTTATGGTTGCCCTTTGGGCGATTACCCGATAACCAATTCCGAATAGGGGGCGAACGGTATTCGCTTCGAATTAGCGTATCCCCCAAAGTGGGGGCCCTTCTGAATACAACCCTGGGGGGACCTGGGAACACCTTTTGGAGGGCTGGGTCTCTCACTACTACCCCCCAATTTTTCTTTATGATCTGGCTCAATTTTGCTGACATTGGGGTGAAGTCAAAGGTGAGGGTCAGACCACTTTTCCCATTATCCCTCTGACTCCCTGAACCTCTCAAAAGGAGGGAGTTCCTATCCATTTTTCTCGCCCTGTCCTGGGCTTGTTCCAGGCAATGCCTGTCATACTTCCTGGCTTCAAGCCTTGCAGTGAGTTCTCGTGCCTGTACCTCGAAGGTCTCCATGTTGGAGTTATTTCGTCTTAAGCGAAGGTACTGGCCGTATGGCAGGGAGGTCTTGACATGCCTAGGGTGGAAGCTATGTCTATGTAGGAGGGAGTTCACAGCAGTGTCCTTCCTATACCCCTCACAGGCTAGCTTGGCCCCATCGGGCCTGATCCTCAGATCCAAAAAACTGATGGATTGCTCGCTTAACTCTGACGTAAAGCGCATATTCACCTGATTATCATCGAGGTAGCTCATAAAGGCGCTGAAATCCTCCCGGCCTCCCTGCCACACGACCAGCACATCGTCCACATATCTGGCCCAACTTTTGATGTTCTGTCTATATGGATTCTTGGGGTTATGGACATAGTCCTCCTCCCAAGCCCCCAGGAAAAGACCCGCATAGGTACATGCCACAGAGGTTCCCATTGCCGTTCCCGACCTCTGGTGGTACCATCTTCCATCGAACATGAAAGCATTGTGTGTCAATATGTAATTTAGACAATCACAGAGAAAATCCTTATACCCCTCATCCTTATTGGTTCTGTCCAGGTACCTTCAGACTGCCCTTAGACCCTCCCCGTGGGCAGGGGCGTAGCAATAGGGGGTGCAGAGGTAGCGACCGCATCGGGGCCCTTGGGCCAGAGGGGCCCTGAAGGGCCCTCCCTCAACTACAGTATTAGCTGTCTATTGATCCTGTGCTCATAAAAATCACTTCTAAAGATACTTTGAATAGTGGTAATCATTAACAAACTGTTCCCCATCCCCTTCTTGCACCTCTGACACTGTAGTTGCCATTGGCAGGTTTTGGTGTGCCGTATTAATTGTTATGTCTAGAGTGCTTGGGGGGCCCCATTGTAAAACTTGCATCGGGGCCCAAAGCTCCTTAGCTACGCCACTGCCCGTGGGGTATCCTACTATAGAGACTTTCCACATCTATGGTGGCCATTTTGTAGTCACTTCTCCACGGGATTTTCTCGACCAAATTAATTGTGTCGAGCGTATCCGCCAGGTAAGACGGAACCCCCAACAGCAGAGGGCGTAGTAGGTGGTCGAGGAACCGGGACAGACGTTCCGTCAGGGAGCCACACCCCGAGACAATCGGTCTCCCTGGGGGGCTCTCCGATGACTTGTGCAGCTTGGGAAGATGGTACCACACAGGGTTTCGGGGAGACATGGGAAGTAGTTCAACTGCTAATCTCTGTGGCATGTACCCTTTTTCCACCCCCCGTCTCAACAGGGAGCGGAGGCTGGCCTGATACTTTGGGGTGGGGTTTCCTTCCAATCTCTGATAGAACTCGACATTGCTCAATTGCCTGTGGGCCTCATTTACATAAAACTCACTGGACATGATCACCACATTCCCCCCTTTGTCCGCCTGCTTGATCACCAGGTCGAGGCGTTGTCTTAACCATCTGATGGCAGCTTTGTCGGTCTTATTTAAGTTGTCAGGGGCCTGCTGGTAGCACATGGCCTTAATTTCTGCAGCGACCTGGTGAAAAAACTGGTCGATTGGGGAACCGGGGGGAATGGGTATGGGCCGTGTAGACCTGCACGCTCGAAAGTTGGTGGGGTTGCCCAAGGACAGGTTTGGTGGGGGTATCTGCCCTTCCCCCACATCACAGGAACCTCCCTCCTCCCACAGCTCCTCTAGTATCCGGAGTGCCTCTATCTCGGCGGCGTCCCAATCCACCTCAGGACTAAACCCTAGGGCGGATAGCGGACTCTCCACCGATGTTGGGCCTCCATCATTCCGTCCTTGGAGCGTTCCCTCCCCATTTTTATAAAGTTGGGCAATCATCATCTTCCTAGTGGCCTTGTATAAATCAACAAAAAAGTCCACATAATTAAAGTTCTGAACAGGTGAGAATCCCAGACCCTTTTTTAAGAGGGCAATACAGCTTTCAGGAATGGTCTGGTTGGTCAAATTGACCACCTGAAGTTCTCCCTCTGGATACTGCTGAATTCCCAATTCTGAGGGAGTTCCTACTCCTTGGTCCTCTTCCGTTTGACATTGTTGTGGCTGTAGTGGCTCCTGGTGGCCACAGGTGAATCCCAGGTTACGTTTCTCCCAGTGTCTGTGTCTTCCTCCTCTGCGGACTCCCCGCCTAAAGGGGTGGAGGCACATGGTTTCGGCTGATTTGGTTTGGCCCTTGGATCTCGGCTGTAATCCCCCTTCTTTTTCTTAGGGTGCTTAGGTTTCGGTTTCCTCTCTAACTTTTTGTTGTTACTGCCGTCTTCCTCAGAATCCGAACCGGAATCGGTAGTCCAATAACCCTTGCCCTTTCTCGGCTTAATCCCCCGTTGTGGTGTGCCTCCTTGTCCCCAATAAAAGATTCTGCCCTTCCTGAAGTCGTCTCGATCACGAGGGTTGTATTCAGAAGGGCCCCCACTTTGGGGGATACGCTAATTTGAAGCGAATACCGTTCGCCCCCTATTCGGAATTGGTTATCGGGTAATCACCCAAAGGGCAACCATAAGTGTGGCCATTGTGACTTCTGTGCCAACATGTGGGAGGGTACCAATTACCGTTTGGGAGGCCTACAGTGGGAGGTGAGAGCCTTTATTACATGCCAGACAAAGTTTGTTTCTTATGTAGTGTTTTGCCCTTGCCTCTTTTATTATGTCGGGAAGACAACTCGCCCCCTCAAAGAGAGGGTGGGGGAGCATTTTAGCTCGATCAAGTCAGGTAAAGTCAGTCCCAGATTGATTGAACATGTAAGGGAGGTCCATGGTGGGAGGGCAAGGTGTTTGAGATTTGCAGGCCTTTTGCATGTTGCCCCGTCAAGGCGAGGGGGTGACCGTGATCGAGAATTGACCAGACGAGAGTCAAGGGTCATCTTGCGCTCTGAGGCTATGGGACCTTTGGGCCTGAACGATAGATTGGAGTTGGCGTGCTTTCTTGAACCTTAGGACACTCGGTGCCCCCCTTCCCCCGGTGGGACACCTTGAATCCCCGTCTAATGAATGATTCTTCCGGGAAACTTTGATTCTTTGCTTTTTCTTCTTCCTTTGGGTGCTTTTTTGAAGGTGATGGCTGAATGATCCCTCACTGATTGTGGGCAAGGGTTTAATACCTAGTATGGTTTGTTTGGATGTCCGCACGGGCAATATACGGGCAACAACAAAAAATCATTAAAAAATAATAAACAAATGTCCAAGGCAATTTGCTTTAGCAAAGTATTGAAAGGTCCCCAATAGGTGGACACGTATGGACCCAATAGGGCCCAACAAAACATGAAATGGATAGTAAATTCATTGTCCCGTTATTTGATTGCCGGGGATCGCCCAGTGCGGACAGCCGACTATGGGGGTGAACCTATTCACTCTTGGGTGAGCTAGAGGAACTAGGGTCTACATCACACCCCATAAATCAAGGACTAATAAAGTCCTTTCCCTGCGCACGACGGGCGAGATAGGCTTGGGACGTGGTCCCCCTAAAGGCGCCAACGGGGGACATTGTCCTTTTAGTTTCTTTTCCCCCTCTTCTTTTCTCTTTCTTACTCTGCTAACGTCCTGCCCGATTCACGCTGACACCTGGTTGCAGGGATAAAGGATGTCCCCATAACAACGAGATGTGCGAGTCCCCTCCTTTTCTACCACCATAACCAAGTAACATATCTATAATGTAACTATACAATGATCCCCTCCTTCCTCCCTTCTGTTCTTAAATAGGTACGTCAGGGATAGGGATAAATGTAACCTGTAAAGTAAGAGGTCTCCAGAGTCCCGCCCAGCTCTCCCAGGTTTTTAATGGGGTTTTTCTTAGGGTCGGGGGTCCCCTTAATGGGGTATTTTTTCGGATGAAATAAAGTAAAATACCTTTTTAATGCAGAGACAAGATAAGTGAGCTTGATGATACATGCATAGGTTAATGGTGTTGGCAGATGCTAACTTGCACAGAGCACGGCGATATGCCTCTTTTTATGCACAGATACGAATGGTTTAACGGCACAATAATGTTTGTTATCATGAATGTATGTTGTAATAATTTTTCTAATGAAGTCACGGACACAGCACACGTCACTGATTTGGGCGTTCCGCCCCTTCTAGATGCACTGCACAGCGCCACTTAGACGTGTAATACCAATCTATTCTTTTCCGCATAACGGCGGAATTTCCCCGCCCCTTCACCCCCGACCTTTCCCCGTCACAACTCCACACCAATGAGGTGGCGCCAGAGGCAGGGACTGGAGGTCCTATACAGGAAGCTCTCCGGCGCCATTCTTATACGGACACGCATGTGAGCAAGCGCCCAAGCGGCGAGAAACGGCTGTAGTGCCGTCTGGATTTTCCCCTGGTCACCTCTCCCTTCTACACCACCACAACTTCGACACATACAGGTTTGACACCTTTCTTTGATGTATGTCAAGGCTGATCATTTTTGTCTGAGGAACGGAATAAAACTTTTGGAACTGTTATGATACAGGTGCACAGTATCCCTTTTTCACATGTACTATAATTACTACTGTGCTAGGTGCACATTTTAATACCCATCACTGCATATACCTACCTGTTGTTCACAGTGCACCCACCTACCTACATGAGCGCACGCAGTGTCACTGTGCCTGTCCGGTACCGGAGTGTGTGTGACAGGTGCACATTATAATACCCATCACTGCATATACCTATTTGTTGTTTACAGTGGACCCACCTACCTATGTGAGTGCACGCAGTGTCACTGTGTCTGTCCGGTACCTGTCTGTGTGTGACAGGTGCACATTGTAATACCCATCACTGCATATACCTACCTGTTCTTCACTTCAGTGCACCCACCTACCTACGTGAGCGCACGCAGTGTGATATACCACTCTGTGCATACATGTTAACTGCACCTGTGTAACTGCACATTGTATTAGTCAAGTCAGTGCATACCTTTCACTTCATCCCCCCCAATATGGACAAAACGGACAAAACAGGTAGAGGCAGAGGTAGAGGAAGACCCAGAGGAAGGCCACCCGGCAGGTCTGTGCGAGGTCGTGCTGATGTGATTTTCTGCAGCCCTAGACCAAAGTACAGTGCTCAGAAGAAGGCACGTCCCATCAACTCCCAAGATTGTCAGGACGTGGTTGACTATTTAACACAGACCCTCATCTTTTTCAACCACAAGCACCACATCTGCTGCATTTGACTGTTTACAGGAGTTATTTGGTGGGGAAATCAATGATGCACAGCTATTATTGTTATAACCAGACAGTGGTGCTCACCGCCAGGTCGTGATCACGCTTACGCGTGGATTCACAACCATTTTGACGCATTCCGCCTCGGACACGCTAAGCCGTGAATAGATTTTCAACCACGAAAATCTACTTCGGCTTCGCGTGAATGCGGACAGAAATCCGCATTCACGCTCGTGAAACCCGGCGCTGAAGTCGTGGTTTGCGGAAATGCGTCAAACTATGCGGAAGTGACACATTGCAGGCCGATCAGAGTGCCCCAGCCAGGCCCTAGCAACCAACCAATCACAGGAGGGGAGCTATGCCCTCCCCTCCTGAATATAAAGCGGCGGCCATGATGGAAAAGCTCTGTCCTTGCTAGACTGTGGTGCTGAGAGGATTATCTCCAGGCCATTGTTGTTTGAGCAAGTGCATTTATTGTTTTAAAAACAAAGCGTTTTTTTTGCTAACACTGCTCTTATACTGTACACAGTTAGCTAGTCAGTGAGTGATTGCTGTAGTTAGTTGTAGTCAGTGTAGTGTAGTGGGAGTGTGGGAGTCTAGTGATTATTTAACTGTGTGTAGTGCAGGCAGGTTCAGTGCTGCAGTGTAGTCAGTGTAGTGGGAGTGGGGATTATCTGTGTGTAGTGCAGGCAGGCAGGTTAGTGCAGCTGCAGTGTTCACTTGCATATTCCAGTGACAGTTATACATTTGTACTATTTGCAGGCAGCCAGTCACACCGCCGGCACCGCCACTCTCTGCCAGCGCTGTTCATTCATTCTGTCAGTGACCTTGTGCCGTGCCCAGTGCCCACTGCTCGCTCGCTGGCATATGAGCATCTCATTACACAGTGTGACATCCTTGTGTGCCCACTGCATCCTTCAGTGACCTAGTTGTATATTATCCAGTGCCCACTGCTGTGCCCACTGCATCCTTCAGTGACCTAGTTGTATATCCAGTGCCCACTGCATCCTTCAGTGACCTTGTACTGTGCCCACTGCATCCTTCAGTGGCCTAGTTGTATATCCAGTGCCCACTGCTGTGCTCACTGCATCCTTCAGTGACCTTGTACTGTGCCCACTGCATCCTTCAGTGACCTTATACTGTGCACACTGCATCCTTCAGTGACCTAGTTGTATATCCAGTGCCCACTGCTGTGCCCACTGCATCCTTCAGTGACCTTGTACCGTGCCCACTGCATCCTTCAGTAACCTTGTACTGTGCCTGGTGCATCCTTCAGTGACCTTGTACTGTTCCCACTGCATCCAATGATTCATTACTAGCAACATGTCTGGCAGGGTTTCGCGGGGTGAGAGGAAAGGGAGTTTAATTGCCTCAGCCACTTCTGGGACTGCTCCACGTCCAGGGAGAGGACGCCCAGCTGTACGTGGTCGTGATGCAGCAGAAAGGGGGGCAGCAAAGCCTGGGCCGAGTCAGCGGACGCCATTGTCCAAATATTTTAAAGTTTCTGGTCCCCGTGTGGTGGTTGAGCAAATGGAACCTGACGTACTCATGGACATCATGACTTCCTCCCAGACCTCTACTGTGAGCACCACTCCAAGCAGCAGCAGCAGCAGCAGCCAACGTCCCACGCTTGTTGTGACATCCACACCAGCACCCACTGGTCAGCAGCCCTCCCAGGATGACAGCGTTCTGTCCCTCAGTCCGGCATCTGGGAACCTGCTGATGCAAGAAGCTCAGGACTTACTGGGGACTGATGTGGCAGAGATTGAGATCGGGCCACAATCACAAGCGTTGTTGAGTTCTGGTGATGAAGAAGAGGGGTCTGTGTCTGGGGATGTAGGGACAGAAGAGGAGGGCCAGGAGGTGGGGGAGTCAGAGGAAGAGCTGGATTATGATGATGCTGCTGATGATGACGACATTGTGGACCCTAACGATGTGCAGCCTGCTGAGTCCGTGGAAGAATGGTCAGAGGCAGAGCAGGATGACGAGTCACCTCGGCCTAGGCAAGGATATCGCCATATGTCAGGCAGGGGCAGGGGCATCGGCAGCAGTGGGCGTGGAGAAAGGAGACAGGACACTGCTTCAGCCGGCACCACCACCATGCAACCCCCGGCAACTACTACCACACATTGTTCCGCTGCACCCTCTGCTAGTGGGGGCCGCAGTAAATTAAAGTCACCAGTGTGGGATTGCTTTGAGGAATGTACTGATGACAAAAGGTATGCGGTGTGCAGGTTATGCAGCAAAAGATTGAGCCGTGGGAAAAGTCTGAGCAAGATGGGTACCTCATCCCTCCAGGGCCACCTGAGAAGCCGCCACTGCCGCGAGTATGCGGACTTTAAGAGGAAGCAGGCACTGCTGGCAGGGGTTCCTGAGAGCAGAAGGCCCACCAGCGCAGCAGCATCATCCCTCCCTCAGGGTCGTAAATCCCCCACAGCAGCAGCAGTAGTAGCATGCAAGCACTCTTCCACCTCGGCTACTCAGGACACAGACATTGAGGCTGGCAGCCAGTGTTCGTCTCTCTCCTCTGTCTCCCCTGCATCCCAGCATCGTCAGACCCTGCTGAGCGACACCTTTCAGGGTCTGACCAAGCCTCTGCTTCCAAGCCACAGGTGGATCCGCAAACTAAATGGCTTGCTGGCCCGGGCCATGGCATCACAGCTGCTTCCCTACTCCCTGGTGCAGGAGGGGAGCGCCATGCGGACGCTGCTCCAATTTGGCATCCCCGAGTGGCAAGTCCCCAGTCGCCACTATTTCAGCAGGAGCGCGATTCCAGCACTCCACAAGTTTGCGGTGGAAAACGTGGCCCGTTCTCTGGACTACTCTGTGGGCAAGCGGGTCCACGTGACCATGGACTCATGGAGTAGCAGATTTGGGACAGGTCGCTACCTGTCCTTTACGGCCCACTGGGTGACACTGATGGAAGGGAGGGAGGACAAGAGCGCATCAGCCCAGCTAGTGGTGCCACCACGCGGGATCAGGGGGGATGCAGAAGGATCCTGTCACGACGCTCCCTCTGCACCCGGAAAGCAAGCCCGCCTCGGCAGCAGCAGCGCCAAGCCTCGGCACTGCCAAGCCCTTTTAAAATTGGTGACCCTGGGGAAGGAGAGGCTTACGGCCACCAACGTCCTGGCCGCCCTCAGTAAGCAGGAGCGGAGGTGGCTGACCCCCAGAGGCCTGGAAGTGGGGTATGTGGCAGCCGATAACGGGGCCAACCTGGTGGCAGCAGTGCAGCAGGGAAACCTCCAGCACATCCCCTGCTTGGCCCACGTGCTCAATCTTGTGGTGCAGCGCTTCTTGCGCACCTACCAGGGGATGAGCGAGCTGCTGCAGGATGCCCGGGCGGTGGTACGCTTTTTCCGCCTGTCAGCCACTGCCTCTGCACTCTTGTCCACCTTACAGCAGCAGTATGGAAGGCCACAACACCGGATGATCATCAACATGCCAGTTCGCTGGAATTCGACTCTGGCCATGTTGGAGCGGCTGTGTCAGCACAGGCTGGCTCTTAGGGCCTACATGCTAGACCCAAGTGTCCCCAGCAACCAGCAAGTCCCCATGATTACTGCCACTCAGTGGACACTGATGCAGCAAGTATGCCTGGTGCTGAGTCCCTTCCTGGAGGCAACCAAGATGGTCAGTGAGGAGCGGGCCTCTGTGTGCCAGTGGGTGCCCTTGGTTTGTCTACTGGAGCAGGCAATGGACAATTTAATTGAGCGTGGGGATGAAGCCCTGAGGCAGTTCGAAGAACAGGAGCAGATGGCAGCACAGTCCAGCTCAGAGGAGGGCTCACAGCAGGTAGTGGAAGAGTTGGAGGTCCCTAACCTGAATGAGGAGGAGGAGGAGGAGCAGAGTGCAGCAGGCGTTGTACGTGGATGGCGGTTTGAGGAGGACAACGACATGGCACAGGAAGAGGACAGGCATGCGTTATGGGACAATGGCAAGGACGAGGAAGATCTTGCTGGCAGGGCCCACTTGTTTCCCATGGCTGTGCACATGTTGCGCTGCCTTCGCAGGGACCCCCGGGTGATCCAGATGCGTTCAAGGGAGGACATCTGGATTACCTTGATGCTTGATCCCCGTCTGAAGGGGAAGCTGGGGGACTTAATGACGCCATCCACCACTGAGCAACGCACAAGGGAGTTGAAGGAGGCCCTTGTGCGCAGACTACTGGAAGCATTCCCCCAGCCTTCCACCCCCACTGTAACTGCTCTGCCAAGCCAGCAAGAGGTGCCTGCCATTGCCACTAGCAGCACAACAACAACCACCAGCAGCAGCAGCAGCAACTGGCGCCCCGGAGACCTGAAGAGCCTAAGCAAGAGCCTGTATGCAGTGCAGCAGCCCAGAACAGAGGTGCCCGCCACAGCATCCACCACCAACCAGCACAAGCAACGACTGACCACCATGGTGTCTGACTATATGGGGTCATCCAGCGGGCTCAATGACACCGACAGCCCCGTGGACCCCTTGGAGTACTGGGTCAAGAGACTGGACATCTGGAGCGAGCTTTCCCAGTACGCCCTGGAACTCCTATCCTGCCCTCCTTCCAGTGTCCTCTCAGAGAGATGCTTTAGTGCGGTGCCGGTGGCGTGGTCACAGAGAAGCGCTCTCGGCTCTCCCACGCCTCTGTGGACAAACTCACCTTCCTGAAAATCAACCAGGCTTGGGTGGAAGGTGAGTTCCTGGCCCCTATTGTCGGACACAGGGGGACATGAAGTGGCTGCTGCATGTGCTGTTGTTAACTATGCCTGCCTTTATAAAGACAGTTACTACCTGCCTAGTGCCTACCTTGGTTAATTTTTTGGTGTTATGGTACTACTACCAGTAAGTTGCCATGGTCCTCCTTATGAGCTGCTGAACTGACCGCCCGCTTTGTCCTCCTGACTCAGTCGCTACTACACTCTGCGTTCACACTGCCCGGGTCACTGGGTGCATTTAATTTTTTGGCCAGCACTATGACGCTGTGCTGCTACTACTACCACCAGTATGTTGCCATGGTCCTTCTGTGCTGCTGAATTGACCACCGGCATTGTCCTCCTCCTCCTGACTCACTCGCTTCCACCAATGTACTCTGTCTGCGTTCACACTGCCCGGGTCACCGGGTGCATTTAATTTTTTGGCCAGCACTATGACGCTGTGCTGCTACTACTACTACCAGTATGTTGCCGTGGTCCTTCTGTGCTGCTGAACTGACCGCCCGCATAGTCCTTCTCCTGACTCAGTCGCTACCACCACTGCACTCTGCGTTCACACTGCCCGTGTCCACTGACAACTCTGCTGCGATGTCATTGCTAATTGCTGCAAAAAAAAACAAAAAAAAAATACAAAAACCTCTCTGGGGCCTTTTTGGCATCAGCCACTCATCCTCCTCCAGCGGTACCTTCGCCGCCAAGTGCCATTGGAACTCGCCTTCACCTCTTTGACTGCTTAACGCGTATATCCCTTTTTAAAACCACTTATTACCAATTAATAGCCCCATTTAAAGTGTTGATTTCACTTTAAAATCCATTTTCTCTATAAAAAAAAATTTTGGGGAATTTTTTATGTTGAAGTTATGTTGCCCCTTATCACCTCGATAATCCATGCAATTTGGGGGATTGTAGCATGTATGGGGGCTTTGTTATTAACGTTAAAAGAAAATCCGCCTCCGGGCGGGAATCCACGCGTGATTACGCTATTCACGGCAGAAAATCCGCGTGGTTGCGTGGACGCGGACGAAAATCCGCATGCGGCGGGGCCGAATGCGGATTTTTTTTTTTTTGCAACCATGCGGATTGCCGAATTCGTGGATGAGGCACATCCGAGCATCCCTGTAACCAGATGAAGGCGCTAAGCAAGTTACACCACCTCATATGTCTAAGTTAGGCGACACTGGACGTAAGGTGTGAGGAGGAGGATGATGAAATACCTGCTGTTGGTGCAGTTTTGGAGGTGTCTGAGGCAAGCGAAGCTGGGTAGGATGATTATGATGATGATGATGACGATGATACGGATGCCACATTTGTTCCCAATCGAGGAGATGAACAAGGGGGACAGTTCAGAGGGGGAGTCAGAGAGGAGTAGGAGGAGACTAGTGATGGGCGAACAGTGTTCGCCACTGTTCGGGTTCGCCCGGATTTTGGCCTGTTCGGGTTCGGTTCGGCACCCCCCGAACACCTCATGGTGTTCGGGAGGGTGCTCGGGCACGCTGCCCGAACCCGAACAGGCCTTCTTTGTTCGGCCGAACACAGCCGTGTCCGGCCGAACATAGCCCCCTATAGGGTCCCAGCATAAAGGGAGAGCATGCCCCGAGCGCGGGGGGGGTCGGAAATACCCCCCACCCCTCCCCGCTAAGCTCTCCCTTCTGCCGGTACCCTATAATTAAATTTAAGTGCCCAAAAGTACCTGAGGAGGAGGAGGGCAGGAAGAGGGAAGCCGGAGTTCTTGGGCGCTAGTACCATCTGTTACTTCCGCTCGCTCTTGACGCACTTCCTGTTTACATTTGAAGTCGCGTCAAGAGTGCGCAGAAGTACCGCGATACCGGCAGGTAGCCAACTCCCTGGCCTTAAGTGTGGATGTAGACACTGTGAGCGGCGATGAACCCTTGGACTACTGGGTGCGCAGGCTTGACCTGTGGCCAGAGCTGTCACAATTTGCCATCCAACTTCTGTCTTGCCCTGCCTCAAGAGTCCTGTCAGAAAGGACCTTCAGCACAGCTGGAGGCATTGTCACTGAGTCGCCTAAGTCACAAAAGTGTTCAGTACCTCACCTTTTTCAAAATCAATGAGGCATGGATCCCGGAGGGCTACTGCCCGCCCGAAGACTAAGTCAGTCTCCACACACAGCATCTCTGCCTGTATACGGCATAAGTTGCTCCCCACACAGCTTCTCCGCCACCACCAACAGGGTCCAGGACTCCAGGTGGATTCCTGAATTTTTAGGGTCACTGCTAGCAGCGGCCGCTATACTACTTTTTCTGGTGCGTGTACATGCCTGCCTAATTTTTCTGGCTGGGGGGGGGGGGGGGCACACCCAAGATAATAAGGTCATTGCTTCATTGTGGACAGACCAAATTTGATCAGCTGGACAGTCACTGTTGTTCTGTCATTGAGCTACCTCCGCCTGGCGTGGCGACCATATGGGCTTGAAAACCGCTATTGCCTGCACTCTCGGCATGGTGCGCACCAGTCCAGCACAGCCGTCACAACACAAACAGCTGTTTGCGGTGCGTTACACAGTGAGTTTGGTGTGTCAGTGTGGAGCAGTACTCTAATTACACTCCCTGATTTATGTATAGACTAACCAGCAAGCTCATGGTGAACCAGAACTCATTGGAGTGTGTGAGGGGCTACAATGGTCCTAAAAGCCCCCTTACTAAAATGCTAAGAAAAACAAAAGTTTGCTTTCTTAAAATAGAAAAAATTTGATATAATTCAGGTTGGAGTGAGCTTGAGATGTCTCCCAGTGCATCACTGCTGAATATATGCAAATGAACCATTGTTACCCTTAGAAGCTAAACACACCTCCAGAACCGCTGGAATGCAATGATGTGTCAGCTTGTTAATTTGTACAGAGCCATAATAATCCAACATGCATACAGATTGTTTGATCCTCATCAGTGCATGGCATGGATTAATTTGGCTCTATGGAGTAGGGCTTGTAACACCGAGAGGTATTTTTGATTTATGTATACACATGCAAGATGTTTTAAAGCACTTTAGGCCCGCAATTAGCATTCAATGTGATTTCTGCCCTTAAAACGCTGCTTTGCGTCAAATCCAGATTTTTCCCTGGGACTTTTGACATCTATCCCACTCCTCCGTGCAAAAAATCAGATGTTAGACACCTTAAATCATCTTTTCCATCACTTTTGTGGTCAGCATAAGTGGTTCTAGTTTTCAAAGTTCGCCTCCCCATTGAAGTCTATTGCGGTTCGCGGAAGTTCGCGCGAGCCGAACTTTTGCGGAAGTTCGCGTTCGCAGTTTGCGAACCGAAAATTGGAGGTTCGGGCCTCTACTGATTGTGAGTGAGCTGAAACATAGGTGGTATCAAACAGTGAATTGTCGGTTATAAGAGGATAGTAAGGACTGAGAGAACTAGAGAAGGGAACAACATATATTGGCCTCAATTAACTAAGATCATGCTGGAGATAATAAGGCAAGAAAAAAACTTACCTCCACACAGTAAGAGAGTTATCTTATCTCTTCATTCCTTAAATTACCTCCTCTGTAGTTAATTTACCTCCTCTGTAGTTATTTTCACACGCAGTTAATAAAGAGCCTGTCTTTAACTGTGGAGTTATTTTAAGGATTGAAGAGTTAACTTAAAGACAGAAGAGTTAACTTTAAGTTTGCCTGAGGTAAAAGGTTTCCTGAATACGACATGCCTCATCACCATGGTGGCCACTCTAGACAGGAGATAAGCTTAGTGGATTGAGGCCATTGAATGTTAGATCTGTTAAAGAGACACTGAAGCGAAAAAAAATATATATGATATAGTGAATTGGTTGTGTACTATGAATAATTACTAGAAGATTAGCAGCAAAGAAGATATTCTCATACTTTTATTTTCAGGTATATAGTGTTTTTTCTTACATTGCATAATTCTATAATATATGCAGATTACACAACACTCAGCATTCAAAATGAGTCTTTCAGAGCAGTCTGTGAAGTAATGACCTCTCCTCTAGCAGAGGAAAAGTAAATAGTCCAGGAACAGTTGAGATAATAAAAGTCAGATAACAGCCCTCTCCACGACTAACTTAGTCGGAGAGCTTAATGGCTTGTTTGCATAGAGATAACAACTGGAGTTTCTCAACTCTTCCTGTACTGGAAACAATTACACTGATGTATCTGATCTTAATGTTTTATTTCTTAGCTGTGCTACACATACAAATCATAATATCATCATTTTTTTTTTGCTTCAGTGTCTCTTTAAGGCCCTTTCACACGGGCAGCTGACAAGTGCTGAAGTCACCGCCTGTCAGCTGCTCTCCTGCGCGTGCTAACAAATGCCCGGTACCAGTGCTGAAAGCGCCCCCCGCGCCCCATGGAATGACATCTGAGCGCAGCAGCAGCCATGCTCAGACTCGACATGTCATGGTTATCTGCCGTCCACTAACACCATGTGTCAATGCTTGCTGCGTGGTGTTACAGCCGCTGCAATTCAGCTGCATTTCAATTGCACCCGAATTGCACTGGTGTGGTGGCCGGCAAATGGGAGGCTGAACTGCTCGGCAAATTGCTCGCCTATCTGAAAGGGGCTTTACTCTTGGCAGTGTAATAATTTGCACTATATCACCCTACCATCTTCATATATGATAGAGGTAGAAAGTGGAAAAATTATCTATACATATTCGTTCACCGTTTCAAAGAAAAAAATGACATCCAGGCCACCTTTTGTATTTTTGTCCAGTAAATTACCTGTTGTCTAAGCCAGTGCAAAATTCTGCACCTCCACAGTCCACAACACAAATATGAATGATCTGTCCTTATTGTCCATGGGAGGGGGTGGCATTGACAGCCTGTCCATATACAACCCACTTTTTTGGTGTACAGTGACTGGATAGTGTAATGGTTAAGGGCTCTGCCTCTAACACAGGTGACCTGAGTTTGAATCTCGGCTCTTCTTATTCAGTAAGCCAGCACCTCTTCAGTAAGGAGTTCTTGGGCAAGACTGCTAATGTCTACTGAGCGTGCCCTAGTGGCTGCAGCTGAAGCTCAAGGAGAAAAGCTCAATATAAATGTTATTTGTCTTGTCTACAGTAGAATTACTACTGATTGTAATAGATAGCGGAGATACCGCCGCAGAGACAAGCGGCATGGCGGCTATCTCCGCGTCTCAGCCGGCAGCCTCTGCCGCGCAGGTACATGCTGGTGCTCTGCCTGGTCCTTTTATTGCACATAGATTGAGGGCTATGCGCGTGCGTGCCAAGCGACAGGACCTTTATGTGAATAGAAGGGGAGTCAGCTGATCTGTCTAGTCAACTGACTCCAACGGTACTTTGGATTGGCTGAGTGATGGGGGCGGCGCTGCGGAGCAGCTCTGTATATATACTACTGGTCTGTCAATTTCTCCGTGTCTGCTGTTGCGAATACTAGCGTGTAAGCGCTCAGACCCTAGTCAGATCCCAAAGTGTGCTAGAACCAGCTGGAGCTGGGGATCCACACTTAGCCAGATTCTGTTGATAGCTTAAAGTACTAATTGCATTGTATTATCTGTTATGACCTTCTGCTTCCTTTGACTATTCTCCTGCTTGTTGATTCTGTACCTCTGCTCATCTGATTCCTGTTGCCGACTCTGCCTGAACGTGACACTGAATCAGCCTTCTGTCTTTGTACCTTATCTGTCCGTGCGTTGCCAACTCGGCTTGTCTGACCCTCCTGTCCTCACCGGTGGGCCTAGCCACTGGTGAGGGATCTGTAGTAGTCTTCACCTGCTCCTCAGGTGAAGCTCAGCTGCAGCGCTGTCTGTAACACCTGCTCCTCAGGTGTCCACTAGCTGCAGTGAAGTCTTAATCACCTGCTCCTCAGGTGATCAACCTTTGCAGCATTGTCTGTAACACCTGCTCCTCAGGTGTCCACTAGCTGCAGTATAGTCTTAATCACCTGCTCTGCAGGTGATCATCCTTTGCAGCATTACCTGTAACATCTGCTCCTCAGGTGTTCACTAACTGCACTATAGTCTGAATCGCCTGCTCCTCAGGTGATCATCCTATGCAGCTCTATCAGTGGTCTCTGCTCCTCAGGCGTCCACTGGCTGCAGTACAGTCTGAATCACCTGCTCCTCAGGTGATCATTGGCTGCAGTACTGTCTGAGTCACCCGCTCCTCGGTAGATCTCCTCTTCCTCATTACTGTTGCACCAAACACTATCTCACATTGGTTGTCCTGTGTCTGGCTCTACTAGCATTATTGGTGATTCTGCAGATCACCACATCAGGTATAGCATCTGTATTATTGGTGATTCTGCAGATCGCCCATAATCAGAAAATCTGTTTTGCTGACACCAATCGTTACACTGATCTTATTTGCAAAACCTAGCATTTACTCTGAAATCTGGTGTGTTATTCTGTTATAGTTTTTAGTGTGGAAAAGATAGCCGGTATTGTCAAAGTGATGCCTTGTTACCTAACTAGGAAGCTGTCACAGCACTGGCCCCAATTGCTTGGTATAATCACAGATCTATAACTGTATCAGTACATAAAAACAGATCTATATCTGTGTCACTACTTAAGTGTTTTTCTGGATAAGAAGCAAAAATAAATATTTATATATTTTTTTTCCTGCTTCTGTTCTGTTTTTCGCAAAGGTTGTCCGCTTTCTTTGCTAGGCAGGCACCTCATTTTTCCTGTGCGCCTTATTGCCCCCTGTATCCCTGTGGAGAGATCAATCAGGCTAGCTGCACTGGTTTTTACGTAAGTATCATTAATGCATTGGATCAGGGGACAGGTCATTGGGGGCTGCCCTTCTGCATCTGCTAACTCTTAACAACATAGATTTGTGCGTAGGAGCAAAAATATTTGCACAGGGAGGTGCTCAGCTGCCTCCCAAGTAGAAATGTCAAACTATCACTGTATTTCAAGTAGTCTGACATTTTCTTTCAATTAAATGAGTGATAATGTAAAGAAGAAAAAAAATAGTGCAGTGTATAACACAAATTAAAATAACAATGATTTAGCCCCTACATACAAAGATGTCATTATACACATATAAGTTATAAAAGTTTGGTGAGCATGCTTGTTGCATTAATTGGGTCCCATGCACTAAACCTCTCCAGTGTCTTTTTAGCTAGTTTAGATTTTAGGGCATGTATTTCACGTCCCGATTGGCCCTACCAGGGCAGCCATAAGGGGGGTACAAGAGGGACAGTAGTATGGAGCCCAGGAAGGGTCTGGGGCCCAAACAGTGGCAGTGCCACTTGAGCCTCAGTCTGCTGGCAATTACTCTACCGTGGCATAGCAAGAGTTGTGTGGTCATCTCCCTCTTCCCTGCTGTGTGATTGGTGAACATGCATCAATGCAGGGGGGAGGGAGTTATGGGCGACAGGAAAGTTGCTTTGACTCTATCCCACATACCGTGGCTCTGCCCCCACACAATCTACCTATCAGATTGTTATTTGGCATGAGGGGGGCCCTGTTGGTTTGCCAAGTATGTGGCCCAGAAAACTGAAAATTCTGATTGCGGCCCTGGACCCTACTGTACATTCCAGGATGCCCTGCATTAAAGATACCGCTGCACATCCCTGTTGCCACTGCTGGTGCATGCATGTGCACGTGGCGTAGAGGTTAGCATTCTCGTCTTGTAGAGCTAGGTCCCCGGTTTGAATCCCAGCCAGGGCACTATCTGTATGGAGATTGTATGTTGGGTCTGCGTGGGTTTCCTCTGGCCACTCCGGATTCCTCCCACATCCCAAAAACATACAGATAAGTTAATTGGCTTCCCCCTAAATTGGCCCTAGACTACGATACATACACTACATAATACATACATAGACAAATAGGGATTAGATTGTGAGCCCCTCTGAGGGACAGTTAAGTGACAAGACAATATATACTCTGTACAGTGCTTCAGAAGATGTTGATGCTATAGAAATAATAATAATAATAATAATAAAGTGAATGATTGCCGCTGAAGCAAATGGCAGCAATCATTCATGAAAACTTAGGGGAGAATTGAAAAAAAAAAGTTTATCTAAGTGAGTGGCCCCTTGTAGTGAAGTGTTAACCCCACTTAACTAACCCCTTTAGTCACCTATATTGTTCTTAGGGCCTGTTTCCACTGCTGCGGAAATAGGCCAAATCCGCAGTTTCCCCGCAAGCAAATCGCACTGGGAAACTCTGCCATAGGGGATAATGCTGCCGCCATCCGAATCGCTTGCTTTAGCGATTCAACTGACATTGTAGCATTTTTCCATGTGGGCAGCAGTGAATCCCATAGCCGTACATGGCACGGCTTCTGGGATTCGTCTGCGTACCTGCAGACCAGGAAGTGCCGCCGCACGCGGGTGGAAACGAGCCCTTAAGATTTGGGACACTTGTAATGATGACAGTTCCCGGATTCAATGCTCTAAAAATGCATCGCTATGCTGTTGCCTAGGAATGTATCTATACAGCACTGGGGTCCACAAATGGTGCACCACAGCAATTGCATCCAATCACCACAAACACACAGGCTGGTGATACTGGTACTCTACATGCCCAACTAGTATTATGTCATATATGGTATCATTCTAACCGGGAAGAGCTAAATAAATAATATGGTTTCAGGTGTTATATAACTGTAGCATTTGTCATATGAAAATTGTGAAGGGAAAAAAATACAAAAAATAACAAATTTACAACTAATGTTCTCCTTTAAAATGCCTATACAATTAAACAATTTCTGGAAAAAAAATATTTCTCAAAGAAAGCCTAGATTGTCCTGAAGAAAAAATGTATGTATCACTTTGATGGCATGCTATCTAATAAAACCACAGGTGTCTGTGTCCACCTGTGTGTGTGCCAAATTCATACTGTGCAGGCACAGGGCCACAGGCGCGCACATGGGCGTGAGTAGGGGTGTGTAGCTGGGAGTGGGTATGGCCGGGAGTGTGCGCTTGGTCCAGGGAGGGCGTGTGCATTTCAGGGAGCATGCATGGCCACAAGGCACTGTACAACCCACCCCCTGTTTTTAAACAGGCCTAATGACTAGTAAGTGATAAAAAAAAGTTATTGGTGTATCAATAGCAATACAGCTGAAATGCCAACATTGTCAGGTTTCAGGAATCATAAGAGCTCGTTCAGATCATTCAGCGCTGTGCAATCGGAATGCAACGCGTATGATCGCACGCCATATGTGCTACTGTGCGCTGCACTGCAGATCCCATTCACTTTAGTGAATGGGATCTGCTCTGCGATTCCTGAAAATGCATGCAGCAGCGTGTTAGCGCATCACGCATGATGGGAACAGAAGAAGGGTTGTCTATGCCCTTCTACCGTTCTTGCGTGTCGCACACTATGCGCGCTGCCAAGATGCCCATGGAAGCGCGCGTCAGCTGAACGAGGCCTAAGGGGTAAAAACTCTGTAATGTGAAGTGGTAAAGCACACCTGAAGTGAGTGATATGGAGGGTGACATAATGGTTTTCTTTTAACCACTTCGCATTCCTTGTATATAAGGAACAGAGGCGCCAAAAGTATAAAATTAGATTAAATAAGCTTAAAAAACAACTTAATTGGCAAAAATGAAGGAGGAAGTTGTGGTCTTACCTCTCTCAAGCAGACACGACAACGACTGCGATTCAGACAGTCAAACATATTTATTAGAAACTCCCCAAAAATTTGCAACGCGTTTCGCAGGCTCAATCCCGTTTCATCAGGCAATACAGGGAGGAGTATCAAGCGATCTGCACAAGGTTCCAAGTTAAGCGCCTCTGTAATGTGAAGTGGTTAAAGCACACCTGAAGTAAGAGGGATATGGAGGGTGACATAATGATTTTTTTTTAACCACTTCGCATTCCTTAGTTGTAGTGACCAAGCTACAACACGCAGAGTCTAATTTGAGAGTGGAGATTAGTGGTGGCCCAAACATCAAATTTTGCTTTTGCGAACAAAAACACAAATTTACCGCAAATGTTCACAAACCGGCCATTCGCAGCAGGCTCCATAGACTTTAATGGGTAGACAAAAACTTTAATGGGTAGACAAAACTTCCAAACTTTCAAGGCATCTCTGCAGCCATGATGTCAAAAGTGTACCAAAACCCAGATAGTGCCATGGCGGAGTAGGATCAACTGCGAAATAGTCACCAGAAAATATGTATTTTGTGCAAATGCTTATTTAATAGTTCTTTTTAACCACTTAAGTACCAGCGGTCTCTGCCCTCTTAAGGACCACAGACCGCTGGT
Source organism: Hyperolius riggenbachi (assembly GCF_040937935.1). Classification (NCBI taxonomy): domain Eukaryota; kingdom Metazoa; phylum Chordata; class Amphibia; order Anura; family Hyperoliidae; genus Hyperolius; species Hyperolius riggenbachi. The sequence continues at coordinate 235,085,647 of NC_090654.1, read as the reverse complement.
GCAGAAACGGCGGAATCCCGACGATCGCCGCACATACCCGCCGCAACCACCGGCACTGCCACATGTCGGGAACCCCTGCCACCCACTCTGCCGTCTCTATGACGGCAGAGTTCTTGTGCGCCAGTCAAGAGCCGCTTTCATTGGCTCCTGACCCTGTCTTTCAATGTAAGCCAATGGGAGTTGTTAACATTGAAAGTCAGGGCCATGAGCCGATGAAATCGGCACCTGACCCGCTCACAGGGCTCTGCCGTTCTAGAGACAGGCAGAGTGAGTGAGCTTCGGCAGGGATTCAGCAGCGAGATTGGCGGGAGTGACAAAAACGGTGGATGCGCACAGCGGCGGTGAGTTGAAATCTACGCCCTGGCAGCCAGGTAGCCATCAAAACAGGACGTAAATTTCAACTAGCATGGTCCTAAAGTAGGTAAAGTATATTAGGCGCCGACTAGCGGTCAATAACAAAGCCTCCGTACATCCTAGAAACACCAACTTTGCAGGGTATGTTAAAGTGACTCCGAGCTCAGAGTAAAAATAAAATTTGAACTTACCCGGGGCTTTCTCCATCCCAGCCCTGGTCGGGACGTCCCACGCTGGCCTCCTGGCTCTTCTCCCGGCGGCTGTCCGCATAGCGCGGACAGGCCGGTCCCCCGGACGACACTGGCGAGTGTCGGGCCTTCTCCTTCCGCATACGTCACGAATGACGTCACACGCCGGCCGCCGCGCGTCATGACGGTGGCCGGCGTGACAGCACGGCGCATGCGCGGTTTAATCGCACATGCCCTGTGCTGTCACACCGGCCGCCGTCATGACGCGCGGCGGCCGGCGTGTGACGTCATTCGTGACGTATACGGAAGGAGAAGGCCCGACACTCGCCAGTGTCGCCCAGGGGACCGGCCTGTCCGCGCTATGCGGACAGCCGCCGGGAGAAGAGCCAGGAGGCCGGCGTGGGACGTCCCGACCAGGGCTGGGATGGAGAAAGCCCCGGGTAAGTTCAAATTTTATTTTTACTCTGAGCTCGGAGTCCCTTTAAAGATGACAGTGGGAACAAGAGGTGTGGGCAGGTAGTCAGAATAATGCTCACTATGCTCAGCATAGAGAGCACTTGTAGCAACGCTGTTTTAATTCTCACTAACCGGCGCTCTGATCAACCCGCCTGGGACCCCTTTGGGTCTAGTAACTTTAAAGTAAGTGATCCTGGCACTCTGATCGGCCCAATAGACTGCCTGTCATGTGACATCATTTGAAAGGCAGTCTATAGGGCCAATCAGAGTGCCAGGATCTCAATGTGCAATGCAAGTATAAATAAAGTTGAAATAAAGCCTGTAAACCCGTAATTAAGCGTATTTCTGGCTCAAAATGGGAATCGTTATTCTGATCCCGAATCGTACTTTTGACTATGATCGTAATCGAAATTACGAAAATTATGACAAAGTTAGGAAAAGTCAAAAAATGTTGAGCACCACTAGTCATAACATCAGCTAGGGAAGGTTTATCTTTCAAAGAGATAAGATGCAAAGCTTTTTCTGTCAAAAAACTAAAAAGATCACATGACATTTTGATCATATTTTGCATTGCTACCGTAATTTAATTACTACACATTTCTATTTCGTTACACATTTACGCCCCAGATTTGCAAACTGAGGATAATTCCTTCCACGCAACAAAAGCCTTTTGCTTCTCCAACTAGAATAAAAATTCAGTCACGGACGTCTTTTTTTGGCTTGCATTTTCTTTCTTGTCTTTTCTTTCCTCGGTTTATTTTCCTCACCTAAATGGAATGTGTGTAAGAGTGCAGCCTTGTTTTCACTCCTCTGCTTGCGCGCAGCGGTAATGTTGTGGTGCTTGTGATGAAAAGTGTGGGATTCTATTCTGGTGGGTATGATTACGCTACATGCTGTTGTGTGAAAGCTATTTTTGGAGATGAGCTGACTTCACTTTACTCTCTAAAGAGACATTAAACGTGTTGATGGCCCTGCTCGCAGTATTACTCGGTTGAAGATGGATTAAGTCATTTTTAATTTACTTTTTTTTGCCTCTCCCACAATGGAATAGTCATAAGACATTAACTATAAAGAAGATCTATGCTACAAATTTGACAAATTGGTGAACAAAGCAGAACTACAGTCTGAAAAGAAAAAAATGATTACAGATGTACAACCATAAGCAAAATTCTATTATATGTCCACTCTCCTTGCTGTTATAAACACTTACATTGAGGTGTGACATACGTGCTAGTAGCCTTCGGTGAGTTGGAGGCAGGGCAAGCCCGAATAACAGCTCTCCCCGCTGCCGCTAAACTCCGCGGTGGCATCAAAGTTGTCACAACTTGGATGAATGTGTAATTTGTCACCCCGAAATACTCTTGCGTGCCCCGCCCAGCATAACATTGCTGGTATGGGGAGCCTGGTGTCGACGCCCATCGCTGAGCGCCATAACCACCTGCTTTGCAAACACCCGCCAATCCCGTTTTGCCATAGCTGCCATTCAGGTCTCATACACTATACACTTCTGAATGCGAAAATATATAATGAGCAAAGTAAACATTTAAGATTGGATGGTGTGCTCATACATTATACAATCTTGATGTATGTACAATCGGTACAAAAAAGTTATCGATTTTGCACTGGAAATCGGGGATTTTGCTGCCACCATTCTCCAGGCTGAAATGAGATGGAGAGACCTCGGATAAGCTATTCCTGCACGGAAGAAAAAAGTTATTTACAATCTTACTAGCCAAACCAAACCATTTTTATAGATAAGACAGTGTAGTAGTGTGTCTTTTCTTGCGAACAGAGAGTTCTACCATGGATCAGAATAATCAGATAACAAGGGCAAAACATTGGAACAATTAAATTGTTAGTTTTATTATAAAGCTATACACATTGAAACTGCCAAATAAATATATTGAGCAGCTGAACAGATTGGTTGAATTGAATAAAAGCTAATAGGAAGCCAAAACCCCCCACCCCCAAAAATTATAGAGCCTTCCTGCTCCTCTCACGTTCCCGCATTCCATCGCTGACTCCTCCTTTTGAATTCCCAGCCATAGCGCTTCGGAAGTCTTAGGGAGCTCGAGTGCTCCGGACGACAGGCGGCTTTATACTGCACCTGCACTAGCGCGATCTCTCACGTGCTCAGCATGAGCAGTACAGAGCCGCCCCTCTTTGGGAGCACTTGGGCTCCGGAAGAGTTCTAAAGCCTCCCGTTTCGGGGGATTCAAATGGAGGAGCCAGCGCTGGAACACTGGGACTGTGAGAGGAACGGGAAGGCTCTATATGACTCAGAGCTTTCGCTATCCTTAAGTAAATATCTGTTCTTTTTTTTGGGGGGGGGGGGGTAGCTTCCCATTAGCTTTAAAGAGTAACTGTCGGGCATAAAATCAAAAATCAATTCTTTATTTTTATCTGGTAAACAAGTAATAAGGATGCTCATCAGGCAATCCAAAAGTTAAAATCACTATTACTTTTCTTGTTGATAATTTATCATTCCCCAGTTTACATGACACTTATTTGGTACACAGAAAATTTGGTACACAAAATAGAAGTTGCGGGGCATGCTGGGTTGTCTTTTTTTTTGCTTCTCTATTTCCCCTCAGACTTAACTAATGCAGCCTGATTGGCTGAAGCCTCTTTCCCTCCTGTTTTCTCCTCCCACACCTCTGTTCCTCTCTGATTGGCCAAAATTTCTCAGGCTGAAACAATGCACTTTCTATAGTGAAGGGTGGGTAAACCAGGCTAAGACTAAGGGCTGGAACCCACAAGAGCGTTTTTTTGAGCATTTTGGCAGCGCTGCGATACGCTAGCGTTTTGCCAAAACGCTCAGCTGATGTTAATGGATGGGGCAACTTCCACAGGAGCGTTTGCGTTTCCCAGAAACGCAAACGCAGGACCTGCAGCATTTTGGGAGCGTTAGCGCTTCAATGTAAAGTATTGAAACGCTAGCAGAAACGCTCAGCAAAACCTAAACTGAGCGGTTTTTCTAGCGTTTTGCGGTTCAGCACACTGTAACAAAATTAAAAATTCACAGGACCAATCAGGATAAAAACGTGAAACGCAAAACGCTACACAACCGCTGAGGAAAAAAATACACTGTTGCAAAACGCGACCGAAAACTCGCATGAATCCGCTTGCAAACCGCTCATGCAAAACGCTAGCGGTTGCGTTTTGCGTTTGCGGATTTCAGTGGGTTCCAGGCCTAAGGGCGGATATTACATCACGACTGTCTTCAAAATAGCTACAGAAAATATGGAAACTGTCTACAATAGGATTCTCTACTTTTCCTTTATAAAATTCACAGGAATCATAACGAGGACAGTGCAATACATATGTTATGTAAGTAGAGCAAGTATTTATCTACTTGTATATTTGTTTGTTTTTTTCCTGAGATAGTATGGCTGACAGTAGTGTTGGGCGAACAGTGTTCGCCACTGTTCGGGTTCTGCAGAACATCACCCATATGGCCGAACTAAGAGCGCATGGCCGAACGTTACCCGAACGTTCGGCTAGCGCTGTGATTGGCCGAACGGGTCACGTGGTTCGGACCCGAACGTGCTCTGATTGGCCGAACGGGTCACGTGGTTCGGGTAAATAAATACCCGATCCACGTCATTTCTCCGCCATTTGTCTGTGGGTTTAGCTTTGGGTAGGCAGGCAAGGTAGTTCTCTCTCCAGCCAGGCTAGCCAGGGTCCCCCGGTCATTGTGTCGCTGCTGGGAATAGTAGTACACCGCTCACCCACACTATATAGCATTGTGTTTACTGCCACTCTGTGTCTCTCTGCTGGGAACAGTAGTACACCGCTCACCCTGTATAGCATTGTGCTCTGTGTCGCTGCTGGGAATAGTAGTACACCGCTCAGCCACACTATATAGCATTGTGTTTACTGTCACTCTGTGTGTCTGCTGGGAACAGTAGTACGCCGCTCACCCTGTATAGCATTGTGCTCTGTGTCGCTGCTGGGAATAGTAGTACACCGCTCAGCCACACTATATAGCATTGTGTTTACTGCCACTCTGTGTGTCTGCTGGGAACAGTAGTACACCGCTCACCCTGTATAGCATTGTGCTCTGTGTCGCTGCTGGGAAAAGTAGTACACCGCTCAGCCACACTATATAGCATTGTGTTTACTGCCACTCTGTGTGTCTGCTGGGAACAGTAGTACACCGCTCACCCTGTATAGCATTGTGCTCTGTGTCGCTGCTGGGAATAGTAGTACACCGCTCAGCCACACTATATAGCATTGTGTTTACTGCCACTCTGTGTGTCTGCTGGGAACAGTAGTACACCGCTCACCCTGTATAGCATTGTGCTCTGTGTCGCTGCTGGGAATAGTAGTACACCGCTCACCCACACTATATAGCATTGTGTTTACTGCCACTCTGTGTCGCTGCTGGGAACAGTAGTACACCGCTCACCCTGTATAGCATTGTGCTCTGTGTCGCTGCTGGGAATAGTAGTACACCGCTCAGCCACACTATATAGCATGGTGTTTACTGCCACTCTGTGTCTCTGCTGGGAACAGTAGTACATCGCTCACCCACCACTGTATAGCATTGTGCTCTGTGTCGCTGCTGGGAATAGTAGTACACCGCTCACCCACCACTGTATAGCATTGTGCTCTGTGTCGCTGCTGGGAATAGTAGTACACCGCTCACCCACCACTGTATAGCATTGTGCTCTGTGTCGCTGCTGGGAATAGTAGTACACAGCTCACCCGCCACTGTATAGCATTTCTGTACTGCCACTGTACTGCTGCCAGTCAGCGTGTACTTTTACGGATAAGTGAAATGAAGAAGAAATCCTGTGAAAGAGGGAGGGGCAAGGGAAGAGGTGTTTCCCCTGACGGTTCACGTACAGGCCACAGTGGAGCACCGAAGAAAACCCACTCAATACCGCCCATGTTGTCCAGGAAATCAACCCTCACAAATCCAAAAGAACAGGACCAGATAATTAATTGGATGACCTCTCAAGCGTCCAGCAGTGGGTTAAGCAGCACCAGCACATCACGCACGAGGTCCGAGTCCTCAGCCAGTTACAAGGAGCCAGTGGGCACAAAGCTGACACAAACGGCAGCGACACCACGCACACAACTGCCAAATAACCAGTCCAAAGAATTTCCTCAGGACACAATGGGGTATTTCGCAGGAGCTATTCCCAGCCCAACAAACTTCCACCTTTCAAAGGTCAATGGAACTGCCAGAAATTTTGTGCCCGGAT